>NW_027071805.1:1109025-1275626 GCF_002906115.3 Quercus suber | reverse complement strand
TTTTTTTTTTTTTTTTGTTTGTTTGTTTGTTGTTGCTTGCTTGATTGGTTGATGTGATTGGTTAAAGCTAATCTAGATGGGTTCTTATAGTGGTTTGGATGGTAATTGTTGTTTAATTTTAACCCTTCTTTGTTTATAAGATGATCCGGTTGGATTTAATGGATAGGAGCTGCTTTGGTGTGGCCAAATGACATTCTGTGTCATAAGCGACTTTGAAATCTGTTGTTTGGTTACGGATTGTTGTTGGAACATGTGCATTTTGCATTCAAAGTATCATGACAAACGATGTTCAAATCTTTTGTGAGGGTTTCAAGTTTGTGAACCAACCCGCATTCCTTTCTCATTGTAAGGTGGATGAAAGTATGAGATCTAGTTTATGGAAGTATTGATTGTAGTGGCAAGATTGCTTTAGCATGGCCTGCTTTTCATTCTTTTTGAAGAGCTTGTTCTAATTCTTTCCTGCCCTTTATTACCCATATTAGGTGTTTAGTTTTTATAATTTTATTTTGCTTGTTTAGTTCTACAGTCTTTGACTACAATTTTGGTGGTGAGAACCTTGTTTTTTTTTTTTTTTTTTTTTTTTTAAATTTTTTTTTTTTATGGTTTTTAGTTTTGTGTGTCAAACAAAAGTTTATAAAATTATGAGACGAAGTCAACAGATCTATGTGCTGCTGTTCATTAATGTGACGGCAGTGATTGTTTTGTTGCATTTATTTTGTTGTTAATTAAAAAAAGGGTGTACCCAATGCAAAATCCTCCCACTTTTGATGGGTTTGGGAGAGGTTATTGGTAGGCAGCCTTACTCACAATAGTTTTTTGGGGAGGCAAATTCCTGGGCTCGAACCTGCAACCATTCCTTTTGGTGGAATGCACTTGCCATTGAACCAAGGCTATACTTCTTCCACAACCTGGAAATTTTAATGTATTTAATATTTTCCAGATTTTTATGTGTTCGTGCATACAACATGACCTCTGCTTTGTCTCCTAACAGATTGCTTCAGAAGGACTCAAACACAGAGTCTTTGAGATATCATTGGCTGACCTTCAGGATGATGAGGAGCATGCTTACAGGAAGATCAGATTGAGAGCTGAAGATGTTCAAGGGAGGAATGTTCTGACAAATTTCTGGGTGTGTGGAATTTAAATGGTTTCATCTGCTTCCAACATTGTTGATGCTATGATGCTTATGAAAAATCAGTCACTTCTGCTATGTTCGTACTTTATAAAACAGGAATGTTTCTAATGAAAAATATGTCACTTCTGTTATGTTCTTACTTTATAAAACATTTCAGGGAATGGATTTTACAACAGACAAGTTGAGGTCTTTGGTGAGGAAATGGCAGACATTGATTGAAGCTCATGTGGATGTGAAGACTACAGACAATTACACCTTGAGGATGTTCTGCATTGGATTCACCAAGAGGCGCCAAAACCAAGTCAAGAGGACCTGTTATGCCCAGTCTAGCCAAATTAGACAGGTTTGTATACTGTTACTTAACTAAAAAAAATTGTTTTATAGAAATTAATTTACAATTTGAGCAAAGATGGCTGTGTACTATATGTGACCACTGATTTGTTCTAGTGTGTGTGCACGTGTAATAGTATCTAATTAAAATGTTTTCCAACTTCAATGATCTAAACAAGAGAATTTTTTTTTCTTTTCAAGTTATTTTATATTTTTTAAACTGCTTGAATAGTGTAGATGTGGAGAATATAACAGATAAATTAATTGAGCCAAATGATGCTTTATAATTGGCTTTACATCCTAAATAATTCGTTGTCCAATGCCTTCTCTCCTAACTAAGATTGTTCGTGAACTTCACTAGGTTGAACAGCAAAGTATTTTGATGATTGTTTCATCTTTTTAAATTGCTGCATTCTAATATAAATTTTACCACCGTTTAACAAATAATGTTGCGTGTGATCTGTTAGATCCGCCGCAAGATGAGGGAGATCATGATCAACTCGGCATCATCTTGTGATCTGAAGGAATTGGTGAAGAAGTTCATTCCTGAGTCAATTGGCAAGGATATCGAAAAGGCAACCTCAAGCATCTACCCTCTACAAAATGTATTTATCCGGAAAGTTAAAATCTTGAAAGCTCCAAAATTTGACCTTGGAAAGTTGATGGAGGCAAGTCCCTCTACCTTCCTCTCTTTATTTGTGCGCATAACATTATACCAGTTTAACAATTAGAGCTTTGGCATTTGTGTTTAGCTTTGTTTCTGAAATCAGTTACTTCATGCCCCAGACAAATCCAATGCCTAAGCCACACCTAAATTTAGGTTCTGATTTTTCAGGATGATCAGATTTACTTATGCTCACCCTGTTAGTGTTTTTTTTTTTTTTTTTTTAATTAAGTTGCCTTCATCAAGCAACTTTGATGCCTGTCTATCCAGTTTATTATCTCTTTCTGAAATTTTTGATCATTTTCAAGTGTCAATATTTGACATCTTGATATGCCTCCTTTGTGTTTTAGGATCTTTTGAAGCACTCATGTAAATGTGTCCACTGTGGTTTGTCTATGCAGGTTCATGGTGACTATTCAGAGGATGTTGGTGTCAAGGTGGATAGGCCTGCTGACGAGACAATGGCTGAAGCCCCTGCTGAACTAGTTGGAGCCTGAATGAAGGATTCTGAAATTGCCCTTTAGCTTTAACTTTCTTGTTTTTTTTGGTGGCTCTGAGATTTTGTTGCTCGCTGTTTATGGAGAACTAGTTTATTTAAACATTCCTCCTATTTTGTTCCTACCTGTCAGAATGAGAGTGATTTTGTCATTAAGAGACATTTTTGTCCGTTTAATTTAGTCGACATTTTGTTATCTTTACCAACCAAATCCGTATGTAATGAGCATGAAACACTTATTTTCAGATAAACCCCTAGATTTTCATCCCTGAAAAGAAGTTAAGGGTGGGTGAAACTTTACATCCACCACCATGTGCAATAACATGAAACACTTTTTAAGTTAAACTACTTACTTAGGATAAAGCTTTACATCTACCAAGTTAGGTCATTTGAAGTTAAAACTTCTTGAATATTTTGTTTTGAAACTATTGCTACAAAATCTACGGGATCATCTGAAGTGACCATGAACTAATTTATCTAACTGTTCTTTATTTGACGATGGGCTAATCTAGTATTTTTCTATAAAAAATTTGATGGTATACATTATACAAGGTAGTATTTTTTTATAAAAAAAAAAAAATTAAATTCAAGTCTTGAAGTGGCTATATATAATTGACAGTTTGGATGGAGGGGAGAAGGAAGGGGAGTAAAGTAGTGTTATTTAAAAATATGCTAATTTTGTGTTAAATATATTTTACTTTATTCTTCTTCTCTTCAATTTAAACGGACTATAATGTCATTTTCTAATATGGTTTGATGCCCATATTATTTAGTAATTTTTAGTGTATATTAGTTTCTTGAAATTTTGAATTATAATAGCACTAATTTCAGCCGACATTTTTTAAAAACTTTATAGAGACGGATTTTCTAATTTTCAAATCTCGTCCTTTGTCACTGTTTTAAGGACTTGAGAAACTTTTATAAACAATTTATCAACCTGGAGTGGAGTTTGAGCAGCTCTCAGATTCTAGAAAAATCATTAAGTTTTTTTCTTTTTCGAAGTCTCCAACCTTGAAAGTTATAGGGTTGTAGGTTGGTGTTAAGGGACTGTTTCTCCTGCTTGACTGTCAAAGCTATCAATTCCACCTGCTAAAACTTTTATCTCAGAACACAAAATTATTGCAGGGCTTAACATGCTTCAAGTCGTGTAAAATCTAGATCCCAGCATTAAGCCATTAACTGACTTCTGTACTCAATGTTTTTAATCATTATTCAACATTTGAGTCTCTTAATGTCAAATAGATGGCCAAATTGGACAACCAAGTCTCAATTACAAGGAAATAGAGGACCATGTTGATAATAATTCTGCTAATCAGATCATTCTGAGTAAGGGGTTATTTCATGAGGCATCCACAATCTTAGTTAATGAGAACAAACTCAAAATCCTCCGGTTTACAACACTGTTGAAAATGTATGCCACAAAATAGATAAATTGTGCACATCAAATTCTTAAGTTATTAGAACAAGTACTAATAGAAGTGGGCCTTTTTAGTTAATATACTTGTTTTTGGCCAAGTGGGCTTCCTTCTTTAGCACATATTGGCCTCGTTAAAGTTGTATAAGACCATATGCGAGGACTTCCCATCTCCAAGGTGTAGTCAAGTCAAAATGAACTTGTTCAAGTCCATGCTTCTCTACCAGAGTTGGTGTCAAACAATGCCATTCGAGAAAACTATCAACCATATATAAGAAACTTATACTACCGAGTTCCTTTACTGATATTGATTGTCTTATAAATTAACAAATAAAATGCTGGAAAAGCAGCTTATTATAATTAGTTTGGTCCTAAATTCTTACGGTTCCTCTAAGCTAAAAGGCACAGTTTTTACAGATTAATCCAAGAAATGACCCCTACACATAATATTAGGATCATCTCAGGAGTGAAACTTACAGCTGATGGAAACATGCTTTCCTCTTGGTAATTACCTTAGTCTCCATCAGTTGAAGGTCTTGTACAGCCACAAAAACAAGACTTCTTACGCCTCTCACTACCCCTCCCTCCACTGTAAATAAAGTCTCTCAAGAGACTGCCTGTTCTACTTTCAGGAAATCGGTGCTTTCCTTTGCTTTTCTTTTCATCCTCCAATTTAAGCAGAACATACTCAATGTTTTGTAAATCAAACTGCAAACGTCCAATTTTTTCGGACCCTTTAGTTGCCTGTTCTGTTGCTCTCTTTCTGCGGACATTTCCAGCCTCCTCCAGCTCTACTGAAGGTCTTCCATCCAAAGATGATGAGCTTTCCTCAATATCTTTTGTCAATTTATCATTGACATCCACCAGCTGCAAAATAGCCTCCTCAACTTCCTGTAACTGTCTTTTGATTGTTTCATATTCAATGTCACTGGCCTTCTTGCTTCTCTTGTTCATCTCCACTCTCTTTTTCAGATCTTGTAAAGTTGTTTGAAGACTCGTCAATTTCTGAGCATCGGAAGCAAGTCTCTCCAGGAACTTTCCCTTGTTGACATCTTGATTTGGCTGTCTAACACTTGCAGATACCTCTAGCTTGTCAATGCCCAACTCCTTCTCAATCTCTAATTCTGAAGGGAGATCCTGACTCTTCTCCCCATCTTCAAGCCTGTGGCATGCATTAACATCTTCTACTGGTGCAGATGCATGCTTTTGTGTCTCATTGACCATTGGACCCTGGCCGCACTCTTGCTCTGCAGTTTCCCATAATTCAAGCATCTCATCATCAGCTCTACCATTATCTATCTTGCTTCTCCCATAGAATGAAGTATCTGAGACTTGATCAAGTGGAATATCTTTCATCAAAATCCCATTTTCAGGTTTAGTCCTCTGTGATTCCAGGCCTCTCTCTTGAGGCAATTTGCCTTTTGGTTTGAAGTCTTCAGTCTCTTTCATTACATCTTCTACTTTGATGTTGGTGTTTATGCTTTCTTGTGTTGCAAGCCTTTCCATTTCTTCCATAACAGTCTTTTCTACTGCTTTAATCCTAGTCTGCATCTTCTGCAAATGTGAGATTCCATCTGGTATCGCAGTCCTTTGATCTTCTTTAAGCTCTTGACAGCTGTTTTCATAAGGATGAATTTCCATTTCCTTGTCCTACAGAAATATGCACGTTAAATAAGTATGAGATTCAGCAAAAAGGCATTATACACACAATATCTATGTTGAAGGGCTAAGGACTTCAAGTCCACTTGCATGAGTTGCAATCCTGCATGTATCTGTTTCTGCATGCAGAAAATTTCAAGAAAAAGCAGGGTTTCCAATTATCCTTAAGTTTAAAATTAAATTTTGGAAAAAGAGGAGAGGGGGAGGGGGGGAGGGGTTAGGATTTGAAACCAAGTGTAAAAACTGAAGTGGTTGAATATCAAGTTCTTCATGTTATACAGTTCAATAAGGTTACTAAAATGAAATACACAGGCGTGGGTGCGTGTTGGTTTGGCATCATAGATTTGGGCTTGTTGTTTGGCCCCTAAAAAAGTTAGCACCAAGAATCAAGAAGCCAATCACATTAACATGATGTTTTCAAAAAAATGAAAAATAATACCTGTGTTTCTAGATTTCGTGCCACAGAAAGCTTTGTGTGAAGAAGGGCATTCTGCTCAAGAGAGGCTATATCATCTCCTAAAGAAGCTATGACAGGAACATATGCAGACAACTGCGCCTTCAGTCCTCCTATCTCACTTTCTAAGAAGCTAACTCTTTCCTTCATCTGTGCAATCTCCATACCTTTTGCAGCAGTTTCATCTTCAAGACTCTCACAAGCTCCAGCAAGTTCTTGAACCTTTTTTTCAAGTAGAACTTCACGAACGGCAGAAATCTGGAGATCAAAATAAAATGTTGCAGCCTCAGCATCCCATAGTTCAAATTCATCTCTCTTCTCTTGCAGCTCTGAATTCAAATTCTCTTCTCTAATCCTATGTTCTTCAATTTCTTTGTTTAATGTTGCTACTTTAGACTCCATATTCTCATTCACCTCACGAAGGCATTCAATTTCTTTTTTCTGAATTGCACTATCATCCAATACTTCAAGAATCTGTCTCTCTAGATTTTCCCTGATTAGTTTTGATTCTTCATGTTCCATCTTCAGGTCTTCAACAGTTCTGCATAATTCAACATTCAAGCTCTCTGAAGCCTTAAGCTTCTGTTCTGCTTCTGAAAGCTCTGTTGCCTTTTGTCTCAGAAAATCTTTTTCAACGGACAATTGAATGCATAATTGGTCATTTAAGTCTTTGGCTTCACTCAACTCTTTCCCTAACTTCACTACTGTTTCATTCAGACATAGATTTTCTTCCTCTTTCATTTCCACCTTCTTCCCCAACATACTAACCTCCTCCTTGAGGTCAACGTTGACAACATGGAGACTGTCAATATTTGCAGAAAGTGCTTCTAGCTCCACAGATTTCTCGGTTGCAAAGCTCTCAAAGACTAAAGCCATATTGCTGAGAGCTAATGCTTCATGAAGAATAGAACTATTTTCCTCTTCAAGAATATGCTTTTCCTCTTTCAGGTCAGAAAAACTCTTCAGCAAGGATTTCTTCTCTTCAAGCAACATTGTACTTTCTTTCTGCAATACCAGGCAAGCCCCCTTCGAAGTTGCCAGAGAAATGCGTAGAGTTTCCAATTCAGCATTTAAAACTTCCTCCCGCTGCTCACTCTTGCCCATTTCTGATCTCAACTGCATGTTCATCTCTAGAAGTTCGTGCTTGTTCTTTTGCAGCATAGAACACCGCTCTGTCATGACCTCAAACTCATGCTCAATGATCTTTTTCTCAGAATCAAATTCTGCACCCTCTAATTTCAGTTGCCCAAGTAAAGTTAAGAGAACTGAGTTCTCAACCAGCAGCTGCTGCTTCTCATCCTTGCTTGTCAACAGAGAATCTTTTAAATCCTCAATACCATCCAAAATACGCGGTACAGGTATATGCTCATACTCAATCTTATCTACATTCCCATTATCTGGATCAATTTGAATAGCCCTGAACACTTGATGAATTACCATCCTCAACTTCTGGATTTCATCTAACAAGAATTCTACTTCTACCTGTTGCTCAAGATTCTCACTCTCCAACTCTGAGATCAGTTTATCTGAAAATTTGGATGCTTCAACCTGTTTTTGACATTGATTTAGTAGAGATAAATTCTTTTCTTCCAAATCTTCTATAAACTTCTGAAGGATGAAAACCTCAACCTGAGCATTGACAGCTCTATCAAGTTCTTCTTCAAATTCCTTCTTCCCCAACCTACTTTCTTGTTGCAGGATATGCACTTGGTTCTCCAAACCTGCCAATCGCGCCTCACTTGACTGCACGTAACTTGTGTGCTCTTGCTTCTCCATGAAGATGTAAGCTTGCAATTCTTCTACCCTGCAAAACGTGGATTTTTTCTCCTTTTCCAGATCCGAATATTTTTCTTCTAATTTTGTAAACCTCCTTTCCAGACTACCCAATCTCTGTTCAACGTTTTCCAACTGAGATACCAGGGTGTCTCTCTCATTTAGGATGTTGGACTTCTCATTACTAAGCAACTGGCATACTTCTTCTAAGCTCTTAGATCTTGCCCTCAAACCTTCAAGCTCCATATTTGCACTGGAGAGTGAATTCTCCAGCAAGGTGTTCTTCTCCAAGAGCTTCTGCAGATTCTCAGTGACAGTTTGTAACTGTGAAAACAGAGTAGCTTTTTCAGAAACAAGTGTGGATTTTTCTCCTTGGAGAAACTGACAGGACTCCTGCAAGTTCCCAACTTTCTCTCTGAACCCTTCCAACTCAGCCATTAATCCTGACAGGGAACTCTCCAGAACAGCATTCTCTTTTGAAATTTCATCCATATGCTTCAACTTCTCATGTAGGGCTTCTCTCTCGTCTTTTTCCCTTTCACAGACCTCTTTCAGGTTTGAATTCTCATCTTGTAAGTCTTTCACGGATGACTCAAGGCATTCAGGATTCAGACCTACAGATGCTACTTGCTCCATAATAGCCTGGTATCTTCCATTTGAGCCCTTGATTTCCTTCTTTAAATGCCAAATTTCCTGCTGGAGAGCATTGCTTTGGTCTGCTTTTAGTGTAACCTCCTCTTCGAGTTTCTCTTTCATTAGCTTCAAGGTAAAGATTTCATTTTGCAGATTATTTATTGATATGGTGGAAGAAAAGTTCATTTCATTCAGGCTCCTGTTTTCTTCCTTAACCCTTTGCATTTGTTCATCCATCCCACGTTTGCTGATCTCCAAGTCCTTGAACATCTGAAGCCCATTTTTAAGCTCCAATGCCAGAGCTCTCTGCTCCTCTTGAGATTGAGAGTGCAACTTCTGCAAATTTTGGAGAGTGGCTTCCACTTGCTCAAACCGTGAGTGTTCCTCGTGCATTAGATTTTGTAACTTTTCCAACTCACCATGCTTTTCTGAAAGTTCTTGGTCCTTCACCACAATCTTCTGCACCAGATTGTCTGCCTCTGACCGCAGAGATTGATTGGATCTCTCCAACTGAAAACACTGTTCTTCTGCACTCTTTAATTTTGCAGCCCCTTTCAGAAGTTCACTATTCAGTCGTTTGGCATCCTCTTGGGCATGAAAAAGTTCTCTCTCCATCTTCTCTATTATCTCCAAGCACTGCTTATACTGAAATGCTGCAGATTCTTTCTCTTCATTTAGTTTGGTAAGAGCTTTCTTTAGTTCCTTAACTTCAGTTTCAGCTCTTTCAATTTGCTCATTTAGCATTCGAGCATTCTCCTCAGCAAGTGATATTTTAGTCTCCAGAACTGATATCTTCTCAAGACATTGTTTGTAATGAAGAAGACCTGCCTCCTTTTCAGCCTCTAATCTAGAAAGTTCTTTATTGAAACATTGAGCTTCAGTTTCTGCTTTAACAGCTCGCACATTGAGTCCTTTTGCATCATCTTGGGCGACAGATAACATATTCTCCAAGCTAGATATCCTTTCTAAACTCTGATTGTATTGAAGAAGACCAGCATCCCTCTCAGCTTCTAACTCAACAAGGGCTTCCTTCAGTATTTTAATTTCAATTTCTGCTTTGCTTGCTCGTTCATCAAGCCCTCCAGCATCCCTTTGGGCTTGATTAAGTTCTCTCTCAAGATGAGATAGCTTCTCCAGACTCTGCTTGTATTGAAGAAGGATAGCTTCCTTTTCAACCTGTATCTCTGCTAGGGTTTTCTTTAAGGTCTCAACTTCTCTTTCAGCTTCCCCAGCATGCTGAGACTTGGAAAAGAAACCATGTTGCAAATTTCGTTCACTCTCTTCTGCTTCATGAACTTTTGGGTCTTTTCTCATCCTTCCTTCAGCAACATTTGAATTTTGTGCCACTAGTTCTCTTGACCCAAACATCTCATTGAACTGTTTAAGACCCCTTTTGCTTATTCCAGTGTCAAATTCTTCTGAACGCTCCCCATTCCTTTTCATAGTTTGTAAGCTGGTTGAAGAGAGTCCTAGAGCATCCTTGTGCAAGTCATTTGGGTCTAACAATGCACGAATTGGATGTGGCATTTCTGGTGTATGGGGATCAACCTCAGGGCCTGAAGAACCTGAGGGTGAATCGTCAGCCAGCACATAAGGTACTTGGTTGGGAAACACTTCTGCCATGGTTCGATGGGCCTGGCGAAGCTCCACAGTTGCATGATCATACCTCTCAGCTAATGCACGGTAGGCTCGGTAGAACTCCTCTACCAGTTTCATAAGTTCTGGACGTTTCTTGTAGTACATTTCTGCCCTCCTTGCAAAAGAATCTGCATCTTCTTCAATGAGCTTGATCATTGCTTTGACCTTGGCATCCATGTCTGTATCAACAGATTTAGGGTCTGTTAAGAATGTGGCCTAAAATAGCATAGAGATGATGCATGTGCATTACAAACATGCATAGAGCAGCACGTCCACTTGTTTAGCCATCTTAAATTTTTTTTTTCATGGTTAATAATGCCATCAAACCTTCCTAGATCATGTTCCATGGAGAACCATGACTACTACCTCTTAAAAATTATAAAAGTGGATTAAATGCCTATTAATTTCTATGATGCACAACTCAAGGGTGATTATTCATTGAATTATTAAGATCTATGTTTGTATGCATAACATGTGCCAGCATAAACAAGAGGATTCCTGGTTGTAATAGCATCTGGGACATTACAAAGTTTCAAAATTATCAGTAGTAAAATGTAAAATGAAGGGGAAATATGTAATTCTGCTTATAGCTTAGAGGCGGTTTCAAGTTAAACCTTAGAATTTAAAATGTTTCAGTTAAATCTTGAATTTTCCAAACCAATATAAGTTTTTTCCTTAATGAATGACTATAAACTAAAATTCACAAGAACTCAAGTAAAGTGTACTTGAGACTTACCTTGGACACTAACAAACCATCATATAAATGCCAAATGGTGTTTTAGTGCAAAAGAACTCACAAAAAGTTGCATTTTCATTAAACTATGTTTATCTTTTGGGTTATTTTAGCCATTTTCTAAGCTTTTTTTATGCCAAAATGCCACCTGCAATTCCTATAAAGATTTTTTTTTTTTTTGGGGTAGATTTTAAGTATACTTAATGTTAACTTTTGTAACTTTTAGCCAACTGTGATTCACCGAGAGGAAAAAAGGAGAAGGGGGGGGGGGGGGGTGTTGAAACTATTAAGAAAGTTCAGTTTTTTAAATTAAAACTTTTTAAAGTCTAACAAGGGGGAGAATTATATATTTTAAGATGAGGTGAAGTAAATTGCAGTATAATTAGAAAAAGAGACATTGTCATTCAAGTCCATTTCAATAAGCACTGGGGTTATGAAGAAAGTAACAAGAAAGAAAGGGCAATATATAAGAATGTACCAACAAGAATGATTAATATATTCAAAATTAAAACAAATTGAATACAGTGTATTCTTATAAAGAATTGTTCAACAAGCGTTCCTCATCATATGGTTAAGTTCTTATGGATGCTTAGTTGAAGATTTGTGTTAAGTTGATTTGCAATAACCAGTTTTAGTAATTAGAAAGCAACCGCCATCAACAAACATGAAAAACAACAGATCTGAGCAAGAAACAAAAATTTCAAGAACACAGTGATAGCCAATTAAGTCGTAAGGAAAAAAAAAAATCAACACCTGTAAGATTTTCCTGAAGCCATTTTGAATTCTTTGGGCTAATGTGGCTGTCCCACCACCAAGAATATAAGCGTCTAGACTCAGAATGTAACAAGGTTGCCATGACTCCAGCAAGGAACAGCAGTGCAACTGGTTTTGACTTGGCAAAAGCTTGGTCTTTATACCAGTAACAAACTCCTAGGTAATGGATCCAGGCCAGAATATCAATTAGACAAAGCACAACACCCAATTATATGCTAAATGATGCTTTGCAGCTTTACACCTCTCACTTCTTGCACCTAGACAGCAAGATCATCAAAGAAAAAAAAATCAGTGTAAGCAAATTTTAGAGTTTGTTCTTCAAAATCCTATTCAGTTCATATAAGCTTCTTCAGATTATAAAGGACAATATCACCACCTGCTTAATTGGACACAAGTACAATGCTTGAATAATTGCAACCCCTCACTTCAGTAGCCTTCAAACAACCAAATCAACTGCTCCACAGAAAAAAAGAGACAATAAATATCATATCTTCAAAACTATAAACAACAACAACAAAGCCTTAGTCCCAAAACTTTTGGGATCAGCTTGGATTCACAACACACTAATCTGGGCTGATCACATGTATTCTTCTCCTTCACTTGATCCAGCATGAAGTAACAGATAAATCATGGGAGTGCTGGCAACCCAAAACACAAACACCAGGAACGCATAACTTGAACTACCCACAATCCAGTAAAAAGCATCACTAAAATTACTTTGATCAATAAGTACACCAATAAATATGTATACACACACACATACATATGTATGAGAGAGAGAGAGAGAGAGAGTTTTTAACAAGAGGAGAGACTAAGTGAACAGAAAAACTATGTACATTGAGTGAATCTAGTAGATATGTATATATATATATATATGCATATGGATCTCAATAAAAACGTAAAATATGAATTACAGTGCTGCTTCATGATCAGCAACTGAAACTACCATCAGATATGAACACAAGATCAGCAATAATTATGAGCAGACTTGTCTCAGCAGAAACTACAAAAAGACTGAACCTTTATGAACCAAAAGATCAAGAACTTACCAAGTGAATGAAATCCAGTGATGGGTTCTTAATTCTTATCCAGCAACCAGAGCAACCATCCAATGGAACAAAACTACACACATATTTTAAGCAAATGGGAATCAACCAAAACTGCAAAAAGTGAATATTTTGGAAAGCATTTGGATCAAGTACACACCAGAAGAATGAAACTTGTTAATGGGATTTTAGCCCGCAGCTGTGATGCTTAAACTCCAGCTGCCTATCATCCTTCTCACCCCATTTTTTTTTCTCTCTATTACTCTCAGACTCTCTCTCTTTGTCTCAAATGGGTCTTTTGCATTATATTCTGAGATTTGTCACAGTCACTGATGACCCGTCAACTGTAAAAAGAATACAGACACTGACAAAAAACAGTACCAAGAAATATTGGAATTATTCTTACTTTATAGAAATGAAAGAAGGAATTTGCTAATCTTAATATATATTTATATTTATTATAAGTCTAAATATAGAACAAATTTACAATTTTTTTTGTGAACTCACAATTTTTCTTTTCTTTTTCATAACTATTAAAATAACATATAAATTAATAATATTATTAATAATCACAATTTATCACCTTAAATATTATAAAATTAAATAAAAATTGTGTCGATAGTATTGTTGTTCTATCTATTTTATATCTCATATATAATTAAAATGTTTGACTTTTTTGTTACTTTTCTAATATATTTTTTTTTTGAGAAATTGAAATCATAATACTACTTTTTTTTGGCTGAATAATAATCTTATTGTTATACTTTGCAGGTGTGTGTAATGTTGTGTGCATCCAAATCTAGGAGATTAAGACTTTACTTGCCTAATTAATATTGTAACTACTAACTATTTAATTGTAATGAATGAGATAGACCTAGTACACGCTCATTTTCTTTACTCTTTAGTGTCTTTGCTGTCTCCTCAGTCCTGTCGTTACTTCCAAGTGTACATGTTTGGTGGGTGCAAAGTTATCTTGGTGAACTCAAATGACTGATGCACCCTTCATTAACATCCTTTTCTCTTGTCACACCCTTGCTTAGGATCTCAATAATGTCGTTTCTTGGGCTTTTAAAACTTTGTTTTACTTTTGTCATTTGGGGTTTATCATAATACAATTTTTTATTATTATAGGTTAAGGTTATAATAAGACGGTTCAATATTTTGTGGGTTTGTACATTTCTGATTGTTCACTGTACACAATTTTTTTTTATGCCCACCAAAAAAAAGGAAGGCTACAACCACAAACCTTTCCTTCTGTGGGGGCCTTGAGGTTCAAAAAATTTGACTTACAAGAGACATTAATAAGCCTAAACTATAATAGACACTATAATATAATAGTTATTCTTATGATTTAGCTATTTAATAGTTTGGTTATACTTTTGTTATAGGGAATATGGAATAGTCATTCCTTTTGAATAACTAAACTTTAAACGAGGAATAACTATTCATCTTTAAAGATGTTGTAATAATTATTCTTTAGTAGGTGTATTAATTTCTAAAATTAATATATTTCCAAATAAACATACTTTCCTTATGTATATAACAATTATGAAAATAAAAAACACAAAAAATAACCAATCTCTCTTTAATAAAAAATAATCAATCTCTCTTCAAATTTACAAAATATTTTTTTTTGGAAATATAATTATATGAGGAAGATATTTCCTAAAATATATCTTAAATTTTATATAAATACTTTCATTCCATCATCTTCAAGATTCTATTATTGTGATGTCACCAAATAAATGAATAGTAATGAGTATTCTTATTCCTATGTAATTACTGTTATAACTTTAATTATTTTTATAATAAAAGGATTCAGTATAATTAAACTAAAAATATATTTACTAGTTCATCAATATATATACTAGTCAATTTTAGGATTACATTCGAAAAATAATTATTTTAATCAAAGGACTTGATGACTAATTGACCATTGACCTCTTGCTATGCTTCGATTAGAAACTTCACAAAAGATTAGGATTTCCCGAATCTAAAATGCTTTAAAGACTGATAAAAATAAATGTAACATTCCTATTCATCATCCCTATCAACAGAGTGGTTACATCATTAATTCTAATTTAATAATTGTTGGTATTCTTTCATTACACAAAAAATATATATTATTCCTTTCAATGGAAAAAAAATAAAAAATAAAATTCTAATTTATTAATCAAAGTCCACATGCAATTCAATCCACACTCCATGCTGTGAGCATATGATATAATATATTAATATATACACGTATATATATTTGTAGTTGTAATAAATTAATAATGTGTGGGTTGAAAGCAGCCAAAATGAATGATTTAGATCAAGGAGCTATATTCTATATTATATTTAATCGAATGCAAACACATCATTAGAATTTAGATTCTCTATCACATTGGTCTTCAGTTAAATTATTGGAAATTTGGAATTTAGAATCTTGATATATTTTTATATTATTATTATTAAGTCTTTCAACTATTATAATAAAAACAGTCTCAAAAAAAAAAAAATATTATAATAATAAAAATTGGATATAATAAAGTCACCTTTCCAGTGTGGGCCATAAGCCCATCACCTTTTAGTTGGTCGGCCCGCCCTTTGGACGGTGGTGCCACCCCTGTCGGCACATTACTAAGAAAATTCAAAACTTAAAAGTTTCTAACCTAACCATCTTTTTATTACAAAATTCTGGAAAGTTTTAGACTTTAGACCAAGTTAGAGAAATGAACAATGAGACTGCAATATGTCATTATGAGGGAATATCATGAATTCAAATCATATCATTATAAGAAAACAAAAAGTGGTGCCTACACAATTTTTGTTGTTTCTATGACCACAACCTCGTGTGATTTTTTTTTTGCTACAATTATTATTATTATTATTATTATTTTACTTAACCTTTTTGAGTATTGCAAATTATATTTTGGAAAGCTCTTTTGCATGCATATTGCCAAAACCTCTTCTTTTGAGATTTTTATTTATTGTTTGTACAACGGTCATGTGAGGACTATATATAGAATACACAATCCAATGAATAACAATTGGATTTTATAAATAAAGCTTATGTATAAAAAGTTAAAAACACACATATGTAATAGAAAATATATGCAGACAAAAATACAAAATTGTGGATGTATGCCTAATAAGTTGAACCACGTTGAAAACTTGTGTTGTTTTCTCTGTTTTTTTGTTTTGTTTTGTTTTGTTTTGTTTTTTGTTTTTTTTTTTTTCACAAACTAAACCCTTTTTAATTGACTGAAAGCAGTGCCAATTCTATAGTATAAGCAAATGAGACGGTCGCCTAAAGCCCTAAATGAAAAAAAGGTCTTCAAATTTTAACCTATAAGATTATTTCTAAGCCCAAATATTAAATAATAAACAAAATAATATCTTTTTATCAAATGAAAAAGAAGAAAAAAATGAGAGAAAAATACTACATCCACAATATTTTTCATAACAAATCCTAAGTAGTAGGTTATTATTGACTATCATTGATTAGCAAAAAAGTAATTTCAATAGTAGATTCAAATTAGAGATAGTAACAACTCAACATCTAAGATTTGTTGGGAAATTTTGTGAATGTAACACTTCTAAAAAAGAAAGAGCAATATACAAAAAATTTCACAACAGTTGAGTTGACAAATTTTTACTAGTTTTTATTTAAGTTCATCATTAACATCATATTTTTATTTACTATTATCAATCTACCATATCAAGTTCCCTAAAATTAAAAAAAAAAAACCACATCAATAGGTTTGAATAGTTTTGTCAAATATTTTGTATATATATACTCTCTCAAAAAAAAAAAAAAAAATCTACATAACTTTGCTTCTAAAATAAGGTAATATATTTAAGTAATATTATTATTTTTTTTGTAGAAAAAGTCATTTAAATATATAAAAGGCATCAATTCAATTTTCACCTAAGGCTCTCAAATGCATACATTAAGCTAGACGTAATTGAAATGAGGCGTGAAAGGAAAAACTTAAGCCAAACATAACTGAAAAGAGGCGTGAAAGGAAAAAATAACTTAGTTTTTTTTTTTTTTTTAAAGATTAAGCGAATATATCACCACTTTTTTAGAAATCATCATCACCTATTTTTCTTTTTAAAAAATACTTTATTAGATTAAGTTTAAACACAATGAATTATCATTTTTATGACAAGATTATAGTACAGAAATTTGAAGCATATATTGTTAGTTTGAGTAAACTCAAAAGGTTCACCACTCTTCTCAACAAATTTGTCGGCACAACACAATCATTAGCTTTGCTCGTAGATAAGATGTTTCCCTCCAAGGAGGATCACATGTTTTTCTAACATAAACAAGAATAAGAATTTTTTTTTCTTGATGGACCAATATTACATGGATATATGAGTATGACATGACAAGAGGAACTTATTGCTTAGTACTAACTAAACGAGAAAAGAAAACCATAATTGCGGTTGAGGAATAAATTAAAGTAAGAAATTGAAAACATTACTATGACTTCAAGAATCAAGAACTCAACAACTATTATTGTTGTTGTATTAATACTTTTTATCTCTAAAGATAATGATGATTATATGATTTGATTTCTCCTATGGGCCATGGATGATTCTTATGATCAACAAGGTAGTTTTGAAATATGAGCTCCTGCTAGTTTAGGCAGCTTATTAGTCCTTGTATGTTATGTACCGCAAGAAAAATCTTGGTTATATATATAGAGTGGTCATGAATCATGATAATCTGGCTGGTTTTTGCATCATCACCGTTGATTCCATGTTCCTCACATTTACTACCACTTTGAAAAATCAGAATCATTAGGGTCCACAAACCACGTGGGTGATTGTTTAAGTTGAATCAAACATCCTAACATGAATGTACTTGTCCTGGTCCTCTTGTCTTGGACCACTATTGTGCAGAGGAGTTGGTAACCTGGGTTGGAATAATGTTTTATTTCAAAGTATTATCCTTGTGTAAATATGGCATTCTCTATTTGTTTTCTCTAAAATTTCAATCTTTCTACTAATCTACTAAAATGATATCAAATTTATAGAACATTTTTATAATAAAGATTTAATCTTTCAATATTGATATTATATCATTATCATACCTTCAAAAAAATAATTAGAATTTTTTTTGAGAAATTAGAAATTAAATATCCAATATATATAGAAAGTGAGAAGAAAATCTTGCTCTACTCTTGTCTCTCTTATTTTCCCATCAAGTTTAGATTTTGTGGGTTCCTTGCTAATAAAAGCAAGCATGCTTTCAATGGGTCCAGGACATTATAGATATCATTAGGATAACGAGTTTTGTTAATGTATATTAGCTTGTTAAGTTAAATTAACTATTAAGAAATGTGAATAACTTAAATGCCGGAGAGACTTTGAGATAATCACTTCGTACCAAAAGGAATTTAGAGGAAAGAAATGTCGTTTTCTTCTTCAATATAAATGGGAGAAGCCTCTCCAACATCATTTGGTGGGTAACAGAGTTGTTTGGAGGGACAAGGAAATGACAATAGAATGTATTGGAGGATTTTCGAGAAATATGTTATTCTCTTCTCACTCTGAGCATTCCTTCCAAAAATTATTGGAGGAATACTCTTTTTTTTTTCTTTTTTTTTTTTTTTATCCCCCCCCTTTAAAATATCAAATACACTACACACACACACACACACAAAAAAACATTATACTTGCTCATTTTTTTCTATTACATTCCATTTGGCTATTTTATAAACGAGAATCACACTTACTCATTTTCTTTCTATCACATTTCATTTGGCTCTTTTATAAATAAGAAGTACTACGTTCACAACAAATCATACGTAGAAAATTGTTGGCGAAACTACATTATTGGTCCCTGAAGTTTGCCCTGTGTGTGCAATTGGTTCCTTAAGTTTGAAGCGAGCACAATTAGTCTCTTAAGTTTTAAAACTGAGTTGTATTAGTCCTTTTACTAACTGCTATTAACGGTGTTACTTATGTGGCTAACGGAACAATAACTTAGCATTTTTTTAACGATGTGGCATTTTTTTTAACATGTGGCATGTTTTTAATAATAAAAAAAAAAAAAAAACAGTTTCCACGTGAGATGAAATTGAAATCATATTGACCCGATTAAAAACAAATCTGATATTTATTTTTCCATAATTTTTTTTTAAAAAAAGTTGATATTTAAAATCAACTGGGTGTTCATGGCTAACGGAACTCTTTGTTTTTTTCATAAAAATACACCAATTCTACCATTCAATATGAAAATTTGGCAACTGGGTGTTCATCAATAACTGGGATAGTAATTGAGAAAGAGTCAAAAGGGCATCACAAAATTCATCTTGATAATTATTTTTCCAAATAAAAACTCACTAATCCTACGATTCAATATTAAAATCTGACAAATGGGTGTTCTTAATCAAAAACTAGCAGAGTAATAAAGAAAACTTAGAAAAGGCCAAATGGGCATGGAGTACGTACCCATGTTGATCGTAGCCCACACTCATTTCCACAAACAAGAGATTCATGGGTGGGCAAGGGCCGCTGCTGCTTGTGCTTGTGCTTGTGCTGGTGCTCATGGTGGTACTTTGGTCGGCTTCCATGGCTGCCGATGTGGCTTTGGATTGAGGAGTTGGAGGAGGTTGGATTTTAATTTCATCTAACGTGGAACCTATTTTTTTTTTTTTTTAATTAAAAACATGCCACATCATTAAAAAAAATGCCAAGTCATTGTTTTATTAGTTACATAAGTAACACCGTTAATAGCAGTTAGTAAAAGCACCAATACAACTCAGTTTTAAAACTTAAGGGACTAATTGTGCTTGTTTCAAACTTAAGGGACCAATTGCGCACACAGGACAAACTTCAGGGACTAATAGTGTAGTTTCGCCAAAATTGTTATTGGTTTTAATTTGAATCCACAACTTAAATTACTTTTTAACCCACCCATAACAACCAATAACAACTTATCATTTAGGATTTGGTGTGAAAATGTTGTACATATAACATTTCCCTATAAACTTTAACAAATAATTGTTTGCTACTTTTTGTGTATAATTCTTGCTACTCAACTGTTAGAGTAATAAGGAGCATGTTTTAAACTACTAATTTTAAGCCATTACCAAAATTAACATTAGGGGTATTGATTTTAATGTAAAATCAATTGCACCCCTTATCATTTAAGATTAACTTGAAGAGATAGTAGAACTTAGAAGTCTAATGCACCTAAAATTCTAAGCTTTCTGTCATCCTATTAGGTGATTTTGCATTCTAGAGACGGCGTTGTTAATTCTTTTAATTATCTCCCTCTCTAGATGTGTCTATCCCTCCTTATAAAAATCTTAGGTAGTTGACAACAAGCATGCATGTGTATAATGAATCTTCAATTCTGGCATTTCCAGCCCTAGTAGGCATTTGTCAAATGTTTCACATAGACAAGACTTTTGCTGAGTAAATATGTAAGGAAATCAGTGGCTGATACCATCTGCTGAGTCGAGGGCCTTTTAAAGTACTTCACAATTCACATTGGTCTTGTGGACATTAACATGGCTTGTGAAAGATATCATATCACAATCAAATAATACGAATGAGGAAAAGTTATTAAGAATAAAAGTAGACACAGTCACACAGAAGAATTATATATGTATAAAAAGGAAAAAGATTCTAGTTCTTCAGTTTAGGCCATCCACTAACAAATAACAATGTTAACATCAAGTTTAGATTTTTTTTTTCTCATGAACAAATAGCCAAAAGCCGGACCACTCACTTATAATTCTTTTTGTTTGTTTGTTCCCTCTCAGGTTAAAACTCTATGAATGAGTATGAAGTTGGCTAAATTAAAGAAAAAAGAGTGCCACACTTATAATGTGTGAATATAAAACAAAGTCGACAAGTAAGGTTTAGAGGAAAAATTATTCAATACTTTGAGTATAAAATGAAGTATTCCCTTCTCTTATATGAAAATAAGTTTCAACCTAAATTTAATTAGTGAGAGTCACTATTATATATGTAAAAGGGATGGTATATCAATTTTTTTACTCCCAAAATATTGAATAGTAAATTAGATTTAGACTATATAAGTCTTTATTCAGGGGCAGGCCTTGTTATTGTACAAAAAAACCTAGGACTAAATCCTGTTTAATGTCATTTAGCTAAAAAAGCTTGCTTTGATCTTGTGAGAGGCAAACAAACAATGGCCTTATCAAAAGTTGCAACCTAAAATTGCGGTGCAACCACCAAAAACTTTCACTATAGCTAAGATGCTCTGGTTGATGGCACCAAGACAAAGAAAAAGACCTTTTTGTAGTTTAATTTTATTGTACATTTTGTTTCTTCTTCTCACCACTATTGAATTGATGTTACAACTTACAACACACCCAGGCAAACTACAACGCTTTGAAGACACTAGAGTTCTAACTCCACAAGAGAAAGCAAGAAGCTTTTATGGTTAATTGTATATATTGCTTTCTTTCTTTCTTTATCCAAGTGCTATGAGTTGATGTTACTACCCACCAAAGCTGAAATGCTTTGAAGACAGTAGTCTAGAGCTGTAACTCACCGACCCGTATGATGTGATGTGATCTCTTCCCTGTTTATTCATTAAAGCAAACTGCAAATATACATACACAATATTTTTCACAACTTAATTAATATTATAAATATTACAAATCTTATTATATAAATCATATAAATAAACGTGTCATCAATCAAATAATAGTAATTTAAAAAGGATGATAATCACCTTTGTTATCATGTAATTTTGTAAGTTTTTTATAATAAAATTTGTAATAATTTTAGTATTTAGTTTTTAATTACTTACTAACATTATCAATTATGATTGATACATAGTAAAAATTGATCACATAGATGAAATAAGACAGGAAAGTATGTACTCCAATAGTCCAATTACATTCCACCATATCAATATTTATGAAAAATATCATATCCTAACATTACTTAGTGGGAACAAGTACAACAAGAGACATATCTCAATGGATCTTGTGGAACAGACTAAGGCCCATATCTACGTCCCTTAATTCACACTTGCGAAACTAATACCTCCCACCAACCACAATAACAACTTGTCTTAACATCCAAAAAGCAATGTGGAGAGAAAGAATAGAGAAGAGTAGATCCCATATCATGGGCCCAACCAAAAAGATAGAACTCATATTGTGTTTTCGTTTTTTAGTGTCTTTAGCCAGCTATTCGTGAAAGGTTCTGAAAAGTTGACAACGCTATCATAAGATTGTGCGGGGATTTTCTGGTAGAAAGTGAAAAGATAAAATGGTAATTTGCAATATGTTATTCCTTTACATGTTATATTATATATCCCTACCATGCTGAATAGAAAAGGCCTTAACTTTTATATCTGTCCAAATCTCCCCATGTGCAGCAGCCAGGCAGGCCATTTATAACTTTAATTCTATGGTTAAGGGTTTGGATGCATGTGTATACATATTTTAGGGGAGATAACATCTTGGAGATTCTTTTTAAATAGTTAATAATATAACATATAGCAACACTACTTGAACCAAAGGACAACTTATTGAGTTTTTGCTATATATATATATATATATATATTTTTTTTTTTTGAAGTCAAGCCTTGATGCAATGACAGAGTATCTTTCACCAAAAACAATAAGTCACAAATATGGGACTTGCTCTCCTAAAAGAACTCTTATTAAGGACCAAGAATTTCTCTAATGTTTGTGGAGAGATTTTTTCATTTGGTACTGATTATAGATAGTTAAATTTTGGTACATTGCATGATTGCACAAACTTGGTCTTATTATAAATATTTAAAGTTAAACTAATTTTTCAAAAAAAGAAGAAGAAAGTTTATAATAATGTATTTTTAAATGTTTAATGTTTAAATGATTTTTCACACTTGATTTGATTCAAGTGAGGCATTAGAGAAAGTGAGACTCCAAAACAAAACTGTTTTTCTAATAAGTCTGAGGTGTGACGTTAAACTTAAAGATTTTAAATTCAATTTATCACACTATTGGTCTATGGGATTTCTAGGATGGCAAACCAGTTTTCTCTTGCTTTCTTCTGGTGCTTTGAGGATGAGAAGGTGATCATGGTACCCGATGAAGTGGTAGGAGAAGGAAATGTGAGGCTTTACAAGCCCTTTGTTTGCTTAGATGTACAAGATAGTATTCCTAACTCCATATAAACACTACAGCCTTTTCTTTTCTTCTCTTTATAATTGTGAATAAATTAGTGATCAAATCATTATAATCATGAAGTTTTTTGGTTAGCGTTTGTGAATCTCAACTGACTTGTCACTCTGTGACACCAACATTCTCATTCTCAGTGGCATTTTGTCGAACACCACCGTTCCCATCACGGTTCATCACCAACGGCCCAATAATTTGTCAGCGTCCTCATAGAGCTTCTTCTTGTGAAGCCTCTTTCACTTGGTTCCAAATATAAGACAAAGCCCAAACTCCATTCGTTTAGCCATAAATTTGGTCTTGCGTGATCAACCCAAAGCCCAAGAAAATTATGCATTGATAACTCAAGCCCATAAGCATCATGCACCAGCAGTTTCGGTCCCGTACAAAACCCATTAGTATGGCCCATACATTTGACTAAACCAGCAGTCAGCCCCAACTCCCAACTTTTGCTTAGTAAACGTAATTTTATTATTATTATTATTTTTTGGCTAAAATGATATGCATTAGAAACTAAGATAACTGCACAGGCAGAGAGTCTATAGGATATAAAAATCTTGTTGAACGGATACAGCTTTCCTAGTCAGAGCATCAGCATAGGCATTTGCCTCCCTATAGCAGTGTTGGATTTTCTAGAAGGGCAACTGGTTCAGAAGGTTCTTGCAATCATTAGTAATAGGTGCATATTCAGCAAAAGATACATCATTATTTGACAGAAGTTGGATCACATATTTAGCATCAAACTCAATTTCAACAACTTGGACTTGTAATTGCAAGCATAGGATTAAGTCATCCCTTACCGCCCACAACTCAGCTTCAATGCTGTTAGCCCAGCCTATAAATCTAGTGTAACCCTTCACCCATCTCCCTTGATGATCTCTTATCAGATCGATCACCACCCTCCAGCAAGCCCAGGACATCCAAAAGCAAATTCATTTGAATTTAGCTTGAACTATAGTATACGTAATTGTAATTATGTTAATATAGATTGTAATATTCATAAAATAATTAGTCACAAATAAATATTCCCGTTATATATATATATTATGTAACAGTATATATTTTTTTTTTGAAATAAAATATAGAACGTAACAGTATTCATAAGTTTCAGGTATCCTATTTAAATATACTAGCCCCTAAGCACGCGCTTACGCGTGTGCTCAGAGGCTCTTCTATTTTTGGGATAAATATTAATAATTTGCATTTATTATAATTTGAGATTTTTACTTTTTCCAATCACAAAAAAAAAGAAAAAAAAAAAAAAAAAGTGGGGTAAGTTTTGTAAATTGGAAAGTTTTAAAAATAACAAAAGAGTGATCATATTTTGTAAGAGTTGTGAGTAGAAATAAGAATTTAAATAAACGTAAAATAGGAGTTTATTAGAAGCATGAAGACATTTCAACGTAGAAGTAGAATTTATTATTTTTGTCAATTTACTATTTTAACCCTATTTTTAAGTTTTAGTAGGGGTATTTTTGACAATAAAAAAAATACACTTTCTTTTGCCAATTTACTATTTTAACCCAATTTTTAAGTTGTTGGTTAATTGATTTGGGGGTGTTTTTGACAAAAAAAAAAAAAAAAAAAAAAAACAATAACTAACTTTCTAAATTCTCTTAATATATAAAGATTAATATTTTTATTTTATTTTATTTATAATGAAATAGAGTATTGAATTAGATTTAGTCCAACCTTCCAGTGTTTGGTCATTAATTCTTGATGAGTCAATTGTATTTGGTTTGTCCTGATCCAGTAATCTTAGCAAGAAGCTCTTTAAATATGTTGTTTCAATTAGTTTATAGGCAGGGAAGTGTGATGCATGGTGTTTTAGCCAGTATAAATTATGTCTAACTATTTGTTGAAGCAGATGGCCAGATGCAAGGGAATATAGTAATATAAAATAATATTGTGATTTGCATTCTCTAATGTTAGAGTGATTATCATTTTCAATAACACAATTCTTTACTTGGTTGCAGAATTAAGATACTAATGGAGGGGTAACCCATAAGCACCACAATGGTGATTTGAGCATGCATGCATGGGCTTCTCCTTGATCCATAATGGTTGCAGTGCATGATGTTAAGACCAGAGAGATTCATGTTCTTGGTGCATATGTAAACATATGAAAGAGTAAATGTATGCTTCTAATTCTTTCTGTTTATATTCATCAAAAAAATTCTCTTTGTTCATATGTTTGCTACACTGTAGAGACCTTTCCACACATAAATTTGAAATATTTAATGTAATATGAATAAAAGACTATGCTCAATTCCATTTTTATACCATAATTTTTCAAGAAAAACCACAACTTTACCATGTCTAGTAATTCATTTGGGTTGTCATTTTATATTTAAGTGATGATATATGGTTAATGAGGCACAAGTTGGACAAAGTTATTTGACAATGTAATGTAGTAACGACAAGAGTAGCAAACATATTTAGAGAGGACCACTATGATAGACTCATTTGCATATAAGTTTCTATTCCTTTATAAAATTGAAATCTAATTTAATGAAAAATAGATTACAAAAACTGCTTTCCAAATTACATGGAAATTAAATATTCATTTACACAAGTTGGCCTAAGTTAGCACATCAAAAACCTAAATAAGGGTTCCACCCTCAACATACTCGGTAAAGGCTAGTGCAACCAAACCCAACATAGCAAACCTCCCATTCCACATCTCGGCATATGAGGTCATGAACCCATCTGACTTGGACTCCACGCTGATTCCCTTAAACAAAGGAATCAAAGATGCAAGAGTGAGCACAATGCTAATTCCTAAGAACCATGGGATCCCACCATTGGATATATGGGCGAACACATCTTGACCATTGGATAACTCCATTGCCATTACAGAAACAAACCCAATCATTGCTAGCTTGCCGTTGATCCTCTCTAGTGCAGGCCCACTGAACGCCAACAGGTTAGAGAACTTTGTGTTGACCTGTCAATCATAGTGAAACACATGTCAAAAAATAATCTTAAATAATGTTGTACACAAAACAACATTTTTCATAACTATTGAAATAACTTATTGTGCTTAGCGCTTAATAAAAGTAAGATCATTTAGTAGACCCAAGTAAGAATTACTACTTCCATATGAACAAGTCATGTTACTAGTTATAATTGTGTCCATAGTATTACTAAGAAAGTAAAAAATAAATAAACTTAAAAGAAAATTTTTTTTCACAAAATTAATGTGACATATTTTAAGTTGTGTATAATTAAATTTGGATCGATAATATTATGTGAAAGTAAAATACTCTAGTTATAATTTTCTCATAAAGTTGTGAAAAAATTAATGAATAATTTTTTGTGCTTAAATTAATGGCTAAAAAAAATGGATTTTCAAGAAATATTTTCATTGTATATCTAGGGTTAATGAGCGAAAAAAGAATAAGAAAAAGGAGATGAAGTATCTCTTGGGTTAATGGTAGCTACCTTGGGTGTTGATTGAGGTGGTAAAGTTGTCTCAGATTGCTCTTTCTACAAAGTGCAAAGAAGATGAATCTTACAGTATAAACTTTACTTAGAAATAAATCAATATATCATAATCATATGAATATTAAATTATTTCCATCAGGTTTTGAGTTTTCGACAAAATTAAGAATAAAAATTCATCATGATGCATAGATTTCATTACCTTTGCCATGCAACGCACTCGCATGCTAGCATTTCTTGGCACAGGTGACACATAACTAGTGGGAATAATTAGAAACTGGTTTACCCTAGTAGACCTGTTTGAAACTACACGGGTCAAAGGGCTTGCCAAGATGGATTGCATTGCAGATGAGGCTGCCATTATTACCAAAGAGCTTTTATATATGGAACTCACTAATAGACTATGAGTGATCAAGTAGGTAGTAGAAAATGAAGTAGTAAGTGCGACTCCAAGATTTTTTTTTTTAGGGGGTCAATAGCGTTGTAATTTTTGTATGCTAAAAGTGGTGTAATTTTTTACTAATGAAGAAGGAAAGTGCAAGGAAAAACAATTTCATTCTGCGGCTGATGGCAAATTAAGCTAGAGTTGGAGGGAAGGTTTCTTTCTTTTTAAAAGCGAAGTAGCAATTTTAAAAATAGAGCCACTGATACAACACTTTCACAACAAATTAATCTAGGTGGCAAGTTGTTAAAAATATGTAAAAAAGTGACGTCATTTGTGGGATCTAGATAAAAATCAATTAAAACTTGCTACTTAACTTTTATTATAAAATTATTGTGAAAATAATATTGTGAAAGTAGAATTAGGATGATCATATTCAAGGTTATTTCAATTGGGATTAAACAAAATTTAAGATTAGAGTGTTCAAAATTTTAGTTTAGAGTCAAAACAAATAAAAAATAAAAAATTTTATATATAGTTTTTTTTTTTGGCCAGGCCAGGGGTTCATTTGAACCCCTGGGCTGGCTGTATAGCCGCCAATGAGTAAGTGGCTGTGGCATTTATGTTTGGTCTCGGAGTGAAATATATAGAGAATTTTGGAGGGGAAGCGAGGAGAGCAGTGGATATTTAGGATCCACGTCTTGCATGTCATGGCAGTGTCTAGTGTTTATAGCCCATCAAGTTTGTTTTTTGTTACGAAAGGCATCGTGTGTTCTCGAAAGGTCATTGGCTGACATGGGCTCAGTTGTCCACACATGCTTGCGTCGGTACGTAATGGACGTGGCACTTTGGTTCGAGCTTTGATTTTTGAAGAGACTATTCCACATTCCACATTTCTATGTTCTACGTACGACTCACCTCTCACATTGTGCCACGGTTTTTAACTTTGCTCGCTACCAAAGTTTGATACGCAATTGATTGGGTTAGACTATAGCAACGTTTTTGTTTGATAAGAAAAGTTTGTAAGAACTCATAGTTTGTTTTATTTTATTTTTATTTTTAGAGAGTTTTAATTTATGGTGTCCGATGATAGCTCTTTATCATCATATTAAGATACCAATTGGTTTTTGGTGTAAGCAGAGATTGAGTCTCAAATCTCTTATACAACCATTAAGGACTTTACCACTTGAACTAATTGAAACCTACATTTTTCCTTTTTTTTTTTTTTTTTTGTTGTTGCATAACTCATAGTTCAAAATGTTAATGAATGTGCATTTCCTTTTACCACAGTGCCATCATTCCTAATTAGGCTTGAATTTGACAGTCCCAACCAATTTTGATTATACTGAGATATGTTGCAATTTTTTTATTTTTTATTTTATTTTTTATCAGGAGACATGTTATAAATTTTGTGTATGGGGAAGTAGCCGTTTGAATGTTATGCGTTACTTAAGCTAACACATCTTTGGTTAAATTATTGTTTTCGTCTCGAAAATTTGAATCCACATGAAGTTCATTTTCTTCACATAAAATATAGTCGATCAAAATTCAACTCATCTATAACAAGTGAGATTTAGACTAGCCTATTTGACTCGATGAATCAAACCTCAATTGCCTTATTTACACTTCCATCCTTAGTAGATTCATTTGGGGGAGGCCAAAGGACCACTCCAAGACTCTTGATGGGCTCTGCACATTAAGCAGATGTGTTTAGAAGGGATGAAGGGGCAATAGAAAAGAGCATAATTTGATAGAAATGCAGATCTACTGGAATTAAGCTTGCCTAATTTAGTGTTTTAGTCTGGCGTGTGTATATAAAAGTCTACAAATCTAAAAGATGGAAATGGGTATAATCTCAGTAATCTCTCTTTCTCTATTTCGTTTGAGTATAATCACTTTTGCTCTCTACTTTCATTGAAGTTGATAAATTTGAGATTAGGATTTATTGAGTTTGGGCTTAATATATATGTATATATATGTTGAAGTCAAGCCTTGATGCGATGACAAAATACCTTTCACCAAAAGCAACAAGTCACAAATATGAGACTTGCTCTCCTAAAAGAACTCTCATTAAGGACCAAGAATTAATTTTTCTTTATCTCTTGTTCCTTAACGTTTGTGGAGAGATTTTTCATTTGGTACTTGATAAATTTTGCAATTTTATTCTAAATTTATCAATTATGTTTTTACTAATCATAGAAAGTTAAACTTTGGTACATTGCAAGATTGCACAAACTTGGTTTTATTATAAATATTTAAAGTTATACAAATTTTTGGAAAAAGAAAAGAAAAGAAAGTTTATAATAATGTGTTTTTAAATGTTTATTGTTTATATGAATTTTCATACTTGATTTGATTCAAGTGAGGCATTAAAGAATGTGAGACTCCAAAACAAAATTGTTTTTCTAATAAAATCTGAGGCATGATGTAAACCCAAAAATTTCAGGTTTAATCCATTACACTATTGGTCTATGGAATTTTTAGGACGGCAAATCGTTTTCTCCTGCTTTCTTTTGGTGCTTTGAGGATGAAGGTGATCAGGCATCAGATGAAGTGGTAGGAGAAGGAAATGTGAGGCTTTACAAGCCCTTTGTTTGTTTAGATGTACAAGATAATATTCCAACTCCATATAAACAGTACACCCTTCTCTTTTCTTCTCTTTATAATTGTGAATATATAAATTAGTGATCAAATCATTATAATCAAGAAGTTTTTTGGTTAGCGTTTGTGAATCTCAACTGACTTGTCACTCTGTAACACCAACATTCTCATTCTCAGTGGCATTTTGTCGAACACCACGGTTCCCATCATCAATCATCACCAACGGCCCAATAATTTGTCAGCATCCTCATTGAGCTTCTTCTTGTGAAGCCTCTTTCACTTGGTTCCAAATATAAGAAAAAGCCCAAAATATTTTGTTTTAGCCATAAATTTGGAGTTGCGTGATCAACCCAAAGCCCACGAATATTATGTATTATTAACTCAAGCCCATAAGCATAATTCACCAGCAGTTTCGGTCCCAAGCAAAACCCATTAATGGCCCATACATTTGACTAAACCAGCAATCAGCCCCAACTCCCCACTTTTGCTTATACGTAATTGTAATTTTGGTAATATGGATTGTAATATTCATAAGATAATAAGTCATAGATAAATATTCTCATTTTTGCTTTGAAAATAATAATTCATACATACATACATACATACACACACACACACACACACATATATATATATATGATATTGGGCAAACAAAATAATAAATAGTGGCACACCAGTATTTATAAGTTCCAAGTATCCTGTTTAAATATATTAATATTTTTATTTTATATTATTTATAATGAAATAGTGTGTTGGTTTAAAAAAAAAAAAATAGTGAATCAAGTAAAATATGTTACTTTGTGGTGTTGTCATGTCAATAGCTAGCAAAATGCAGATACTTCATTTTTGATCAATACCTGAATTCTGAATCTATACCCAATACTTTTAATCCCTTGATAGTGGATGAATGAACACTTATCTAGTTTATTTATTTATTTATTATTTTCATTATTACTCTGTAATTAAATTTCACTTAACAATATATAAAAAATATAGGTAAAAATATATTTAATAATTAATTAATACATGCTATATTTAGTTTTTTATATTTAATTTTAGGGAACGTTGTATACCTACACCTGAAGACGTATCTCTACTCCTTAGTCGAAGAGATACCTTAACGGTTATAATTAAGTCTCTGACATATTTAATAAGTTTAAAATGTATAAATTAGGCACAATTTTTTCACAAAATCAAGGGGAGATATTTAAGTTGTGTATAATAGAGTTGGGAGCAATAACAAATTTATGTGAAAGCAATTTTGCTTTAATTATATATTTGCTGAGCAAGGTAAAAAAAGTTCATGAAAGAAAGAAGTATCTTTGGGTTAAGGTTAGGTACCTTGGTGCAGGACGAGGGTTTGTTGTGGTTGGGTGGTGAAGGTGAACTTGTTACAGGCTTTGGTTGCTCCTGCTGGTCCTCCTGCAAAGCGAAATGACATGGAATCATACAGTCAGAATCTTTACATAGAAATCAATTGCAGATCATGTTTATTAAATAATTTCTATCAAACTTTTGAGATTTCCACAAAAAGAAAAACAAACTAGACTTTTCATTACCTCTGCCATGCAACGGACTTGCATACTACTAGCATATCTGGGCAAATGTGGCACGTAACTAGTTGGAATTAGAAACTGGTTCACCCTATTAGTAGATCTGTTTGAAACTACAGATTCAAAGGTGGTCTTGCTAAGATGGATTGCATTGCAGATGAGACTGCCATTGCCAATTAGAGCTAGCTTAATGGAGTAGGCTATGGATGATCAAGTAGCAGCTATAAGCACTAGGAAATGAGGTACTAAAGTGGTTGTTGCGGCATTAATGTTAGGCCTCGAAATGACGTTATATAGAGAGTGACAGAGTGTGTTGGAGGGGCAAGCACTAGGCAGAGCAGTGGGATATTTAAGGAGCCACGTCTATATTTTCATAAGGATATTGGNTTTGTGCTGACCTGCCAATAGTGAAACGTGTCAAAATACTCTTAACAATATTGTGAAACATAGTTATAAGTAGAACAATATTTCTCACAACAATTAACACAACCTTAGCATAATAGAAGCAATATCTTTAGTGAATCAAGTAAAAATTATGTTACTTTGTGGCATGTTGTCATGTCAATAGCTAGAAAATGCAGATACTTCATTTTTGATCAAATACCTGAATTTTGAATCTATACCCGATACTTTTAATCCCTTGATAGTGGATGATGAACACTTATCTAGTTTATTTATTTATTTATTATTTTTATTATTACTCTTTAATTAAATTTCACTTAACAATATATAAAAAATATAAGTAAAAATATATTTAATAATTAATTAATACATGCTATATGGTACTTTTTTATATTTAATTTTAGGGAACGTTGTAGCGTACCTATACCTGAAGACGTATCTCTACTTCTTAGTCGAAGAGATACCTTAACGGTTATAATTAAGTCTCTGACATATTTAATAAGTTTAAAATGTATAAATTAGGCACAATTTTTTCACAAAATCAAGGGGAGATATTTTAAGTTGTGTATAATAGAGTTGGGAGCAATAACAAATTTATGTGAAAGCAATTTTGCTTTAATTATAATTTGCTGAGCAAGGTAAAAAAAGTTCATGAAAGAAAGAAGTATCTTTTGGGTTAAGGTTAGGTACCTTAGGTGCAGGACGAGGGGTTTGTTGTGGTTGAGGTGGTGAAGGTGAAGTTGTTACAGGCTTTGGTTGCTCCTGCTGGTCCTCCTGCAAAGCGAAATGCCATGGAATCATACAGTCAGAATCTTTACATAGAAATCAATTAGCAGATCATGTTTATTAAATAATTTCTATCAAACTTTTGAGATTTCCACAAAAAGAAAAACAAACTAGACTTTTCATTACCTCTGCCATGCAACGGACTTGCATACTACTAGCATATCTGGGCAAATGTGGCACGTAACTAGTGGGAATTAGAAACTGGTTCACCCTATTAGTAGATCTGTTTGAAACTACAAGATTCAAAGGTGGTCTTGCTAAGATGGATTGCATTGCAGATGAGACTGCCATTGCCAATTAGAGCTAGCTTAATGGAGTAGGCTATGGATGACCAAGTAGCAGCTATAAGCACTAGGAAATGAGGTACTAAAGTTGCTGTTGCGGCATTAATGTTAGGCCTCGAAATGACATTATATAGAGAGTGACAGAGTGTGTTGGAGGGGCAAGCACTAGGCAGAGCAGTGGATATTTAAGGAGCCACGTCTATATATTTTCATAAGGATATTGGTTCACGTGTGTTCATTTGTCCACACACGGTGGTGTAAGCAATAGACATGGCGCTCTCCTTCACCATAACTTTCTACCACTGAGTTTGAGGCCCATAATGCTTCCGAGGTTTTCACATTGAAGGGAAGGGAAGGGACTAGACCATTCCACATTTCTCTAGCTATGTACTACTCGCCCTCTCACATTGTGCCACGGTTCTGTACTCTTTCACTACCACCAAACTTTGATAGGCAAAAGATATACTAATTGATTCGTTTAAACAAGCAACGTGGACTATTTGTATTATTTTCTTTATTATTTTTTGGTACAAAAATTCTATCAATTTGCAAACTTTCCCTTTTAGCTAGTCCATCGTCTATTTCATTGTTTTTTTCTACGGCATTTTCTGAGTGTAGTTTCTCGTTGAATGCCATTTGGGTGGATGCTGGTTTGCAGTAGTGGCAGGAAAATTTTTATATATAATTTTGCTAAACTCCCAGTTCAAAATTTTAATGAACTTGCATTTCCTTTTACTATAATTACATCATTCCTAATCAGGGTAGAATTAAATTGCCCGAACATTACATGATCACAAAGAGATATATGGGTTACTTTAACCGTGTCATCTTAGACTGAAGTTAAACTATTGGTTTCCTCTTTAAAATTTGCAAGAAATTTATTTTTCTTCGCTTAAACTATTCAAATCTTTACAATTTTTTTTTTTTTTTTTTGTGTGTGTGTGACAAAATAAAAGATGAGACAATCAAATCTCATTCTCTTTAATTTTAAAAAGACTTGTCTTCTCACATGTACTCCGTAGAAAAAGAATAATTTTTGTAAGATTTTTCTGAAGATGTTGTAAAACTAAAGGATATGTAGATCATAAAAGATGTAAAAACCAGCCCTATAAATCAATATTAAATTAAAAACGATCAAAATTTGAAGCCCAACAAACAAGGTATTCAAATACAATGAGAAAAGAAGAAGAAAAGAGGATCCTAGAATGACTATCATCTGCTCAAACAAGTAACCCATAAGCCCCACAATGGTGATTTGATCATGCATGGACTTCTCCTTGATCTATAATGGGTGCAGCGCTTAATGTTATGACTAGAAAGATTCATGTTCTTGGTGCATATGTAAATATATGAAAGAGTAAATGTATTCTCCTAATTCTTTTTGTTCGTATGTTTCTTACACGGTAGAGTCCTTCTCACACATAAATTTGAAATATTCAATGTGTTGGAGCATTTTAATATTATTTAATTAAAATGAATAAATATAATAATATAAATATAAATATAAATATATGAGAGTTAATATAGAAGATAAGGAGCTAATGAAATGTTTAATTTCACATTGAAAAGGGGAGAGACTCTTTTATTATTTTTAATTGTGGTGATTAATGGGTTAATATATACTAGTATGTAACCCATGCTACCACATGGAAATGAATATATTATTAATCATGAGTTTATTCATGTTTAAAATGCTCAGTTAAGTCTAAATTCATATTATTAACCATAAAATTTTATTAACAAAACTTAACAGTATGTGTGTATATATATATATATATATAGACCTCTTGATACTATTTTGATAACTGCTGAAAAAACTGATGTTAAAGCTACTCCTTTCAAAATTGCTGATGATAAAACTCCTATTGTTAGTATTATTGAACAAAACAATTTTGTTAATGAATCTTTGCATGTTATTGGTCAACAGCTTGACCGTACTGACGAAAAAATTGTTGAAAAAACTGTTGAAAAGTCTGCTTCTGTTGAAAAACCTATTTCTGTTAAAATTGAAAAGCCTTTGATTAATTTACCCAGTTTTGATAACAAATTCAAGTTCAAGACTTCTCAATCCAAAGCTCTGGATACTGTTGAAAAAATGCTTGCTGATTTAAAAGTCAAAACTGAGGGTATTTCTACAAGTACTCATACTGCTTGCACTATTTCAAGAAATGAAAAAGAAATTGTTTCTGATGAAAATACAGATTCTAATACTGTTTCTTCTGTTTCTGCTAAAAAGGTTTTTGATAATGATTTCCCAGAAATCAAAAGATTTGTTGGAAGTTCTTCCAAACCCATGTTTCTTACAAAAAATTGGTATTCGAGACCTACTCCTCCTGATATGCAGTTTGAAGAGAGACCTTTTCAAACTCAATTTTCTGTTTCTGCTGATAAAAGTTATGAATGAAATATTGATGGTTTTTCTGAACAAGAAATTATTAACAAAATGGGACATATGTCCATGGTTGGTATTACTTATCAAAATAATCATGATTTTGATCAGCCTGAAATTGTTGACTTGCTTGCTACTGGTTTTTCTGGTACTCTTCGTGGATGGTGGGATTCATATCTCACAGAAGACTCCAGAGACTCTATTAAACATGCTGTTAAAAAGAATGATGAAGGTTTGCCTATTTTTGATGATCGTATTGGTCGAGGTATTCCTGACGGTGTTAATACCTTGATTTATACTATTATCAAACATTTTGTTGGTGCTTCATCTACTTATGTGATTGAACGGACCTTAACGTGGTCCGCTTGCCTCCTGATGAACGGATCCATCATTTGCATGAGCCCCCAGTGGGCGGACCTGATGTGAACGGGCCGGATATGGACGGGGTGAATAATGGTGGGCTAGTAGTCCACGGGCCTGCTGAGCCCCTAATGGGAGTTATTTAGACCCATTCACATAAGGGCCCAAATAGAGTCCTTGCGCTAGTGGGATTCTGGAAATCTTATATACTTGGTAAAAATATTCCGCGTAAGGAAGAGGCTTGTTCATCACGTTTAGGACTCTACAAGAAGAGTCCTATAAGGAAAAGACTTCCGTGCCAAGGAAGGAATGTCAACCTCAAGCCACTATAAAAGCCCCAATACCCTCACAAGCCAAGGTACGCATAATTAACCCTTTCTAGCACTCTAGAGTTGTGAGCATACTTTCTAACTTGACCTTCGGAGGGTATTTGGCCGGCACCACACCGGTGCTCTCTGTTAGGTCCTCTTTTCTCTGTGCAGGTGTCGTTTCGAGGGTACGAGCATTGTGCAACTCACTGTTGATATTTTCGGCATCATCATGAATATTAAATTATTTCCATCAGGTTTTGAGTTTTCAACAAAATTAAGAATAAAAATTTATCATGATGCATAGATTTCATTACCTTTGTCATGCAATGCACTCGCATGCTAGCATTTCTTGGCACAGGTGACACATAACTAGTGGGAATAATTAGAAACTAGTTTACCCTAGTAAACCTGTTTGAAACTACACGGGTCAAAGGGCTTGCCAAGATGGATTGCACTGCAGATGAGGCTGCCATAATTACCAAAGAGCTTTTATATATGGAACTCACTAATAGACTATGAGTGATCATGTAGGTAGTAGAAAATGAAGTAGTATGTGGCTGTGGCATTTATGTTTGGTCTCGGAGTGATATATATAGAGAGTTTTGGAGGAGAAGCAAGGAGAGCAGTGGATATATATTTAGGATCCACGTCTTGCATATTATGGCAGTGTCTAGTGTTTATAACCCATCAAGTTTGTTTTTTGTTACAAAAGGCATCGTATGTTCTCGAAAGGTCATTGGCTGACATGGGCTCAGTTGTCCACACATGCTGGCGTCGGTACGTAATGGACGTGGCACTTTGGTTCTAGCTTTGATTTTTGAAGAGACTATACCATTCCGCATTTCCATGTTCTACGTACGACTCACCTCTCACATTGTGCCACGGTTTTTAACTTTGCTCGCTACCAAAGTTTGATACGCAATTGATTGGGTTAGACTATAGCAACGTTTTTGTTTGATAAGAAAAATTTGTAAGAATTCACAGTTTGTTTTATTTTATTTTATTATTTTTATAGAGTTTTCATTTATGGTATCTGATGATAGCTCTTTATCATCATATTAAGACATCAATTGGTTTTTGGTGTAAGCAAATATTGAGTCTTAAATTTCTTATACAACTATCAAGGACTTTACCAGTTGAGCTAACTAAAACCTATATTTTTCCTTTTTTCTTTTGGTTGCATAACTCATAGTTCAAAATGTTAATGAATGTGCATTTCCTTTTACCATAGAGCCATCATTCCTAATTGGGCTCGAATTTGACAATCCCAACCAATTTTGATTATACTGAGATATGTTGCAATTTTTTTATTTTTTATTTTATTTTTTATCAGGAGATATGTTATAAATTTTGTGTACGGGGAAGTAGCGGTTTGAATGTTATGCGTTACTTAAGCTAACACATCTTTGGTTAAATTATTGTTTTCGTCTCGAAAATTTGAATCCACATGAAGTTCATTTTTCTTCACATAAAATATAGTCGATCAAAATTCAACTCATCTATAACAAGTAAGATTTAGACTAGCCTATTTGACTCTATGAATCAAACCTCAATTGCCTTATTTACACTTCCATCCTTAGTAGATTCATTTGGGGGAGGCCGAAGGACCACTCCAAGACTCTTGATGGGCTCTGCACATTAAGCAGATGTGTTTAGAAGGGATGAAGGGGCAATAGAAAAGAGCATAATTTGATAGAAATGCAGATCTACTGGAATTAAGCTTGCCTAATTTAGTGTTTTAGTCTGGCGTGTGTATATAAAAGTATACAAATCTAAAAGATGGAAATGGGTATAATCTCAGTAATCTCTCTTTCTCTATTTCGTTTGAGTATAATCACTTTTGCTCTCTACTTTCATTGAAGTTGATAAATATGAGTTTTATTGTATGTATAAAGTGATAAATTTGAGATTAGGATTTATTGAGTTTGGGCTTAACATATATGTATATATATGTTGAAGTCAAGCCTTGATGCGATGACAAAATACCTTTCACCAAAAGCAACAGGTTACAAATATGAGACTTGCTCTCCTAAAAGAACTCTCATTAAGGACCAAGAATTAATTTTTCTTTATCTCTTGTTCCTTAACATTTGTGGGGAGATTTTTCATTTGGTACTTGATAAATTTTGCAATTTTATTCTAAATTTATCAATTATGTTTTTACTAATCATAGAAAGTTAAACTTTGGTACATTGCAAGATTGCACAAACTTGGTTTTATTATAAATATTTAAAGTTATACAAATTTTTGAAAAAAGAAAAGAAAAGAAAGTTTATAATAATGTGTTTTTAAATGTTTATTGTTTATATGAATTTTCATACTTGATTTGATTCAAGTGAGGCATTAAAGAATGTGAGACTCTAAAACAAAATTGTTTTTCTAATAAAGTCTGAGGCATGATGTAAACCCAAAAATTTCAGGTTTAATCCATTACACTATTGATCTATGGAATTTTTAGGGTGGCAAATCGTTTTCTCCTGCTTTATTTTGGTGCTTTGAGGATGAAGGTGATCACGGCATCAGATGAAGTGGAAGGAGAAGGAAATGTGAGGCTTTACAAGCCCTTTGTTTGTTTAGATGTACAAGATAGTGTTCCAACTCCATATAAACAGTACACCCTTCTCTTTTCTTCTCTTTATAGTTGTGAATATATAAATTAGTGATCAAATCATTATAATCAAGAAGTTTTTTGGTTAGCGTTCGTGAATCTCAACTGACTTGTCACTCTGTAACACCAACATTCTCATTCTCAGTGGCATTTTGTCGAACACCACGGTTCCCATCATCATTCATCACCAACGGCCCAATAATTTGCAGCATCCTCATTGAGCTTCTTCTTGTGAAGCCTCTTTCACTTGGTTCCAAAAATAAGAAAAAGCCCAAAATATTTTGTTTTAGCCATAAATTTGGAGTTGCGTGATCAACCCAAAGCCCACGAATATTATGTATTAATAACTCAAGCCCATAAGCATCATTCACCAGCAGTTTCGGTCCCAAGCGAAACCCATTAATATGGCCCATACATTTGACTAAACCAGCAATCAGCCCCAACTCCCCACTTTTGCTTATACGTAATTGTAATTTTGGTAATATGGATTGTAATATTCATAAGATAATAAGTCATAGATAAATATTCTCAATTTTGCTTTTAAAATAATAATTTATACATACATACATACATACATATATATATATATATATGGTATTGGGCAAACAAAATAATAAATAGTGGCACACCAGTATTTATAAGTTCCAGATATCCTGTTTAAATATATTAATATTTTTATTTTATTTTATTTATAATGAAATAGTGTGTTGGTTTCAAAAAAAAAAAAAACATAGTGTGTTAAATTAGTTCAGTCCAACGTTGCAGTGTTTAGTCATTAATTCTTGAGGAGGCAATTGTATTTGGTTTGTCCTGATCCACTCTTAGCAAGAAGCTCTAGAAATACGTTGTTTCAATTAGTTTTTAGTTTATAGGCAGGGAAGTGTGTGTGATGCATTGTGTTTTGGGCTAGCATAAATTATGTCTAACTAGTTGTTGAAGCCTACGGCCAGGTGCAAGGGAATATAGTAATATCAAATAATATTGTGATTTGCTTTCTCTAATGTAAGAGGGACAAAATTGGGAAATGCCCCGTTTGGGTAAAAATAGCAGCATAATGCCATTTTCTCCAAACTATATAGGGAAATGCCCCTCTTTTGTAACTCGATTTTCTCAAAATCGAGTTAGGCCCTATAACGGCATTTTTAAGGAGCCTATAGTGACGTTTTTAGGACTTATAGTGGCGTTTTTTAACTCGATTTATAAAAAATCGAGTTATAGGTAAAAAAAAATTAAAAAAATTGCCTATAACTCGATTTTATGGAAATTGAGTTACAAAACGTCACTATAGATCCTAAAAATGTCGCTATAGGTCCTTAAAAACGCCGCTATAGGGCTCCAGAATTTTTTTTTTATAACTCGATTTTGAGAAAATCGAGTTACAAAAGAGGGGCAATTCCCTATATAGTTTCGAGAAAAGGGCATTATGCTGCTATTTTTACCCAAATGGGGCATTTCCCAATTTTGTCCAATGTAAGAGTGATTATCATTTTCAATAACACAATTATTTAATTGCTCAGTTGCAAAAACACGACACTAACGGAGGGGTAACCCATAAGCTCCACAATGGTGATTTGAGCATGCATGGACTTCTCCTTGATCCAAAATGGGCGCAGAGAGCTTCATGTTTTTGGTGCATATGTAAATATATGAAAGAGTAAATGTATTCATCTAATTATTTTTGCTCATATGTTTGCTACAGTGTAGAGTCCTTCCCACACATAAATTTGAAATATCAATGTATAAGAGACGATGCTCAATTCCATTTTTTACCATAATTTTTCAAGAAAAACCACAACTTTCCCATGTCTAGTAATTAGTTTGGGTTGTCCTTTTATATTTAAGTGATAATTTATGGTTAATGATGGCACAAGCTAGACAGAGTCATTTGACAATGTTATACAGCAACGATGAGAGTAGACAAATATATTTAGAGAGGACCACTTGTTTGATAAGACTCATTTGCATATAAGTTTCTATTCCTTTATAAAATTGAAATCTAATTTACTAAAAAATGGATTACATAAGTTGCTTTCCAAATTGCATGGAAATTAAATATTCATTTACAAAAGTTGGACTAAGTTAGCAAATCAAAAACCTAAATAAGGGTTCCACCCTTGACATACTCGGTAAAGGCTAGTGCAACCAAACCTAACATGGCAAACCTCCCATTCCACATCTCAGCATCTGAGGTCATCAACCCCTTTGACTTGGACTCCACACTGACTCCCTGGAGCAAAGGAATTAGGGATGCAAGAGAGAGCACAATGCTAGTCCCTAAGAACCATGGGATCCCACCATTAGATACCTGGTCAAACACATCTTGGCCATTGGATAACTCCACTGCCAATGCAGCAACAAAGCCAATCATTGCTAGCCTGCCGTTAATCCTTTCTGGTGCAGGCCCACTAAATGCCAACACATCTGAGAACTTTGTGCTGACCTGCCAATAGTGAAACGTGTCAAAATACTCTTAACAATATTGTGAAACATAGTTATAAGTAGAACAATATTTCTCACAACAATTAACACAACCTTAGCATAATAGAAGCAATATCTTTAGTGAATCAAGTAAAAATTATGTTACTTTGTGGCATGTTGTCATGTCAATAGCTAGAAAATGCAGATACTTCATTTTTGATCAAATACCTGAATTTTGAATCTATACCCGATACTTTTAATCCCTTGATAGTGGATGATGAACACTTATCTAGTTTATTTATTTATTTATTATTTTTATTATTACTCTTTAATTAAATTTCACTTAACAATATATAAAAAATATAAGTAAAAATATATTTAATAATTAATTAATACATGCTATATGGTACTTTTTTATATTTAATTTTAGGGAACGTTGTAGCGTACCTATACCTGAAGACGTATCTCTACTTCTTAGTCGAAGAGATACCTTAACGGTTATAATTAAGTCTCTGACATATTTAATAAGTTTAAAATGTATAAATTAGGCACAATTTTTTCACAAAATCAAGGGGAGATATTTTAAGTTGTGTATAATAGAGTTGGGAGCAATAACAAATTTATGTGAAAGCAATTTTGCTTTAATTATAATTTGCTGAGCAAGGTCAAAAAAGTTCATGAAAGAAAGAAGTATCTTTTGGGTTAAGGTTAGGTACCTTAGGTGCAGGACGAGGGGTTTGTTGTGGTTGAGGTGGTGAAGGTGAAGTTGTTACAGGCTTTGGTTGCTCCTGCTGGTCCTCCTGCAAAGCGAAATGCCATGGAATCATACAGTCAGAATCTTTACATAGAAATCAATTGGCAGATCATGTTTATTAAATAATTTCTATCAAACTTTTGAGATTTCCACAAAAAGAAAAACAAACTAGACTTTTCATTACCTCTGCCATGCAACGGACTTGCATACTACTAGCATATCTGGGCAAATGTGGCACGTAACTAGTTGGAATTAGAAACTGGTTCACCCTATTAGTAGATCTGTTTGAAACTACAAGATTCAAAGGTGGTCTTGCTAAGATGGATTGCATTGCAGATGAGACTGCCATTGCCAATTAGAGCTAGCTTAATGGAGTAGGCTATGGATGATCAAGTAGCAGCTATAAGCACTAGGAAATGAGGTACTAAAGTTGTTGTTGCGGCATTAATGTTAGGCCTCGAAATGACGTTATATAGAGAGTGACAGAGTGTGTTGGAGGGGCAAGCACTAGGCAGAGCAGTGGATATTTAAGGAGCCACGTCTATATATTTTCATAAGGATATTGGTTCACGTGTGTTCATTTGTCCACACACGGTGGTGTAAGCAATAGACATGGCGCTCTCCTTCACCATAACTTTCTACCACTGAGTTTGAGGCCCATAATGCTTCCGAGGTTTTCACATTGAAGGGAAGGGAAGGGACTAGACCATTCCACATTTCTCTAGCTATGTACTACTCGCCCTCTCACATTGTGCCACGGTTCTGTCCTCTTTCACTACGAAACTTTGATAGGCAAAAGATATTCTATTTGATTCGTTTAAACAAGGAACGTGGACTATAGCTATAAGCACTAGGAAATGAGGTACTAAAGTTGCTGTTGCGGCATTAATGTTAGGCCTCGAAATGACATTATATAGAGAGTGACAGAGTGTGTTGGAGGGGCAAGCACTAGGCAGAGCAGTGGATATTTAAGGAGCCACGTCTATATATTTTCATAAGGATATTGGTTCACGTGTGTTCATTTGTCCACACACGGTGGTGTAAGCAATAGACATGGCGCTCTCCTTCACCATAACTTTCTACCACTGAGTTTGAGGCCCATAATGCTTCCGAGGTTTTCACATTGAAGGGAAGGGAAGGGACTAGACCATTCCACATTTCTCTAGCTATGTACTACTCGCCCTCTCACATTGTGCCACGGTTCTGTCCTCTTTCACTACGAAACTTTGATAGGCAAAAGATATTCTATTTGATTCGTTTAAACAAGGAACGTGGACTATTTGTATTATTTTCTTTATTATTTTTTGGTACAAAAATTCTATCAATTTGCAAACTTTCCCTTTTAGCTAGTCCGTCTATTTCATTGTTTTTTTCTACGGCATTTTCTGAGTGTAGTTTCTCGTTGAATGCCATTTGGGTGGATACTGGTTTTCAGTTGTGGCAGGAAAATTTTTATATATAATTTTGCTAAACTCCCAGTTCAAAATTTTAATGAACTTGCATTTCCTTTTACCATAATTACATCATTCCTAATCAGGGTCGAATTAAATTGTCCGAACATAACATGATCACAAAGAGATATATGGGTTACTTTAACCGTGTCATCTTAGACTGAAGTTAAACTATTGGTTTCCTCTTTAAAATTTGCAAGAAATTTATTTTTCTTCGCTTAAACTATTCAAATCTTTACAAATTTTTTTTTTTTTTTTTTTGTGTGTGTGTGACAAAATAAAAGATGAGACAATTAAATCTCATTCTCTTTAATTTTAAAAAGACTTGTCTTCTCACATGTACTCCTTCGTAGAAAAAGAATAATTTTTGTAAGATTTTTCTGAAGATGTTGTAAAACTAAAGGATATGTAGATCATAAAAGATGTAAAAACCAGCCCTATAAATCAATATTAAATTAAAAACGATCAAAATTTGAAGCCCAACAAACAAGGTATTCAAATACAATGAGAAAAGAAGAAGAAAAGAGGATCCTAGAATGACTATCATCTGCTCAAACATGTAACCCATAAGCCCCACAATGGTGATTTGATCATGCATGGACTTCTCCTTGATCTATAATGGGTGCAGCGCTTAATGTTATGACTAGAGAGATTCATGTTCTTGGTGCATATGTAAATATATGAAAGAGTAAATGTATTCTCCTAATTCTTTTTGTTCATATGTTTCTTACACGGTAGAGTCCTTCCCACACATAAACTTGAAATATTCAATGTGTTGGAGCATTTGAATATTATTTAATTAAAATGAATAAATATGATAATATAAATATAAATATAAATATATGAGAGTTAATATAGAAGATAAGGAGCTAATGAAATGTTTAATCTCACATTGAAAAGGGGAGAGACTCTTTTATTATTTTTAATTGTGGTGATTAATGGGTTAATATATATTGGAGCAAATATTGAGCTAGATACATTCTAAAATTATTTCCAAATTCATTAGTGAGTAAATATGACCTTACTATGGAAAAATGAAAAGCCATTTACCCACTTAATAGACTAACCATTTAGGCCTATCCATTCTTCACAAACTCCTTATCTCATTCGTTTAATTATGTAACTCTAGCCCATTAGATTTATGTCCAATAATTAATCTTGTAACACCCACTACATTAGCATTATGGACCTAATTAATCAAATTATTTTGAGTAATAATTTAGTGAGGCCCATTGAGTCTATAAATAGACTCATTCAGACCCATCCATGTTACTACAATACAACAGTATTACACCAAAAAATCCAGTAATTACATGCATTCTTATACACTAAACATGAGAGAGGTTCTAGGTAAGGAAGGATGTTCTTTTTGGTGGAGCTTTGGGTTTAAACACTTTGTATAGAAATTGTTTTAGCCATAGGACATTTGTTGAACTGTTGTATCCTGGAAGAGACATATCAGAGAAGGTTTGCACTGATTACAAAAATTAGCCAACCAAAGGCTTGAATCTTCTGAAAGAGAGCGAGTGTTGTGCCTTAGTCCAAATAGTGTTGTATATATTTTTTTTTCAAATTAATAATATTCAGAAATATTATTCAATTTCTCTTTGTGTTATTTCTATTATTATTGTGTTTACACCAACAAAATATAATGAATAAGAGACAATGCTCAATTCCATTTTTATACCATAATTTTCGAAGAAAAACCACAACTTTCCCATGTCTAGTAATTAATTTGGGTTGTCTTTTTAAATTTAAGTGATGATTTATGGTTAATGAGTGTAGGGGCTTTTTTTGTTATGTTGGGCTGGGCTGCCTCCTACAGTATTAGGCCCAAATATTCTGAGTAAGGGAGTTGAGACCGGTCTAACTGCAACTTAACTTGGTCTGGCTTGTGCGCAAATTATGACTTGTCTGCCAGGAACATGCTTACGATAGGTAGAACTATTTTAGATGAGTTATGACATGCATACATGATAATAAAACAAAAAAGGAATACTTCGGCTTCTCAAATAAAGTAAACAATTAATCTTTAATTTAAAAGAGATAATCACAATAATGATAACTATTTTTAATAAAGACAGTAAGTTAATAAATGGTCAGCACATGGGTTAATTAATGGAAGAATGAAATCAGAGTAAATCCAATTTGTAGGACCAAGACCAGAGAGGGAAGAACGCTTCCTCTCAACGCAATCAACCTCCCAGGGAAGATTCTGCCGTGGAAGTTAATTACTTTGAGGGAAGCGGATCTAAATGGTTGGTGCCCAGAGAAAAAACCCTTTTTTCTTGCTTTTGGCAGGGAGCAGAATTTTGAGAGGGAGAGAGGGAAATCAACCTACTAGTGCATGCCTGCCGGTTTAACTCTCTATTTTTTCCTTTCTTCTTTCTTTGTTTTTAGTTTTTCCTCTTATCTTTTCTTTCTTTTCTTTTACACTTGTTTTCTATTTTTTGTGATTCCTCAGAGACGATTCTTACACTCCCCCCCCCCCTCCCTCTGGGCACGACAAAGGTCTCCTTGTATAGTGCCTGTCGTGACAAGATTTTATTATTTTAACCCTTAACTACCTTTGTCTGGTCTAGGTGTACTTGTCAACCACCACTGATCTGTCTATGTGCCATTCCCCCCATTTCCAGACAAAGGAGAGCTATTTTATTTATTAGTCTGCCGTGACACCCTTTCCTGCCACGGTATGGATGCTCTCTCTATATCCCTCATGGCATGCACCTAACAGTTCCCACTTAACCTTGTTTCTTTTGGGTAGTATGTCATCCCAGCAGGACGTACCCTCCAAAAGAGCTTGGGCAGGAACTGCAGAATAGGTTTTTTCCTCTCTCCCCACCGCAAAACCATGCCTTCTCACCTCTGACCCATAACCCCACCATGTCCCATATTGGCTGGGTACAAACTGGTGGTGTCTGGGCCTTGCGCATACCTCCCTTTCATGTATGTCCAAAATCTGCTTGTTGTTCATGCGTTTGCTGTGGTCTGGAGGCTTGCCTGTACAGTCTGCCGCTCTTCTTTGACCCTTTATGTGGGTTGTTTTACGATTTCCTGCTCCCCTTTAGGAGCTGAGCTTTATTTGATACTAGACTTTATATTTCTTTCAACCTATTCCTTGATTGCCATCATGTCCTATCATATCACTTTATCATTCCTACTGTAATGACTCGATCCTGTTGGGTCTATTTAGGCCTGCCGTTTATTCTTTCTCCATTAGCTTAGCATGGCCATGGGGTTTTCTTACTTATGGGCTTTTGTGTCCCTTTTGTTTTCCCTTGGACATTCTTGACCCATTTGTTTTTCTTGGGCTTCCTCGGCCCTTTTGCTAACTCTGTGTTCCCATGGGTTTTTACTAACTTCATTGGGCTTCCCCGGTCCAATTACCTCATACTCATCTTTAGGGTTTGTGGGCCTGCTATCAACCCTTTACTCTCTTTGCTTGCATTGCTTTGAGCCTGCCGCGGTCCATTCTCACTTTTCTACATCATACACTGCCCATGGGTTTGCTATTTGCTAGTTCTCTCTTTCCGGGCTCCTTTGAGCCCATTTGCTTCCTCAAGACCCATTTATTTATTTTATGGATCTGTGATCCATTATTCCTGCCGCTTAGGCTTAATGGTTTTTTTTTTTTTTTTTTAATCTATTTGCCAGCTTCTTCTCAGTTTGTTGCTGGGCTCCCTCTTTCCTTTTTTTGGCTTCCAAAATGACTATCAACAATAAGGCACAAGTTGGACAGAGTCATTTGACAATGTAATACAGCAACGACAAGAGTAGAAAAACATATTTAGAGAGGACCGCTAGTTTGATAGACTTATTTGCATATAAGTTTCTATTCCTTTATAAAATTGAAATCTAATTTACTAAAAGTTGGCCTGAGTTAGCATATCAAAAACCTAAATAAGGGTTCCACCCTTGACATACTCGGTAAAGGCTAGTGCAACCAAACCCAACATGGCAAACCTACCATTCCACATCTCAGCATCTGAGGTCATCAACCCATTTGACTTGGACTCCACGCTGATTCCTTTAAACAAAGGAATCAAAGATGCAAGAGAGAGCACAATGCTAGTTCCTAAGAACCATGGGATCCCACCATTGGATATCTAGGCAAACGCATCCTAGCCATTGGATAATTCTACTGCCATTGCAGCAATAAAGCCAGTCATTACTAGCCTGTCGTTGATCCTCTCCGGTGCAGGCCCACTAAATGCCAACAAGTCAGAGAAGTTTATGCTGACCTGTCAATCATAGTGAAACACATTTCAAAAAATAATCTTTTAACTAATGTTATACACATAACTGTTGTAGGGGCCTTTTTGTTGTGCGTTGGGCTGGGCTGCCTCCCGCAGTAGTAGGCCCAAGTATTCTAAGTAAGGGAGTTGAGACTGGTCCAACTGCAACTCAATTTGGTTTGGCTTGTGTGCAAACGTTGAGTCCAAGTCCAAGGGAAGACGCTACAAAGTGGGCTTATCCTCTGTTTCTGCCACAGAAGGAACTTTTCTCCAGTTTCTGCCGCAGAAGGAACTTTTCTACTGTGCAGCAAAACTTTCTGCCATGTAGTAAAACCGTCTGCTGTGCAGCAAAACTTTCTGCTGTGCAGTAAAACTTCCTGCCGTAAAGCTTTCTGCTGTGCAATAAAGTTGTCTGCTGTGCTTTAAAGCTATTTACTGTGCTTTAAAGCCTTCTGCTGTGTGAATGACTACTCTTCATTTTTACTGCAGAAATACTTTTCCACTTCCTGCACATAAACAAATTTAAAACCCAAAGAAAATACTCATCAAACAAATGTTAGTTTAAATGGGTTAGTATATTCTCAAATATGTACACATGTTCGTAAATAAAGATACATGTATATATATACTTATGGCAGGATAATGATTAGTTTGTGTCAACAGTAAAACATGTAATAACAAATAAAGAAGAAAGCTTCGGCAGGAAAGGTTTAGCTTGTATAATAATTAGCACGGTAAATATAATAAAAAGGTACTACAACAGAATAACTAGTACAGCAAGTAAAGACACCACAGCAGGACAACTGATGTGGTAGACGTGATAAAAACGTGCTACAGCAGGATGACTAAATACAGCAGATATAAGTTATAATGAGAGAAATCAAATATATTTGCAATTAAAATCAACTATTGAATCTGCTCATAGAATAAATAAACCAAGAAGGAACCCAAACTCCAACTTGAACAACTTTATCATAGGCTCCTGCCATAAAAGTTGTTCATTTTGGAGAATAGGCCTAAATGGCTACTAGCTATTACTTTTGGAGACTTCAAAGAGTGAGTCTGCTAAGAGGGAGGGAAAAGATTGTCTATTGATGCATGCCCCTATTCCTGCCACGTTTTCTCTCTTCTTTTTCTTTCTCTGTGTTCCTTTTTTTATTCTTGGTTTCTAACTACTATCTTGCCGTGGGTTGTTTTTCTCACTTGGGTCTTTTCCCTTTTTTTGGGTTCCTCTCTTTGGGTATTTACTACTCTCTTATCATGAGTTTCCTTCCTTAGGTGCTTTTCCCATTCGGTCTCTCTCGGGTCTCCCCCTGGGTGTTTTTATTCTTCCCATGTTTTTCACTCTTTCCCCTGTTTTTTTTTTCTCTACCTCGGTCCCCCTTTTTTCTGCCGTGGTTACCTTCCTTTTATAGCAAACTGATTCAATGGGATTTCGCCCTTTTAGCCCTAGGGCTTCACCAACTGTTTTTGGTTTGTTATGGGCATCCTTTCAAGATTACCCACTCACCCATTGGTTGCCCCTGCCATTGCTCAGTACATGTTTGCTGCAACGCTACTCATTTCACGACAAAATTTCCTTTTGTTTGTTCTTGCTGTATACCTCTACCTCTAGGTTCAAAAATAAGGATTGGGCTACCTCACTACCTAACTCTATGGCATGCATCAGATGATCCCAACCATTTATTACTTCTTTTGGTTAAGATACCATCCTAGCAGGATATATTCCCAAAAGAAGTTATGGCAGGAAACCAAATATAGACTCCCTTTTCCCCCCACCATCAAACCACGCCCTCTGAATCCCTTTGACCGTGGGCCCACCTCCCTTGTATTGGCTGGGTACAGGTTGGTGGGGCTTCGGCCTTTCTGTTTTTGTTTTCTTTCATTCCCACACCGTTCCTGCCATAGTAGATTAGTTCTGTTTAATTCGTTCTGCTACATGTCTCTGTCTTATTTCTTCACACATTTTCTGCTGTGTTTGTCATTTCCTTTAGCTTGACTTTTCTTTCCTTCACACGTTTCCTGTTGCTAACACTTCTTGCTGCTCCTTGTTTCTTTTCATCGTTCTTTTTCATATCAGTTTTCAGGCCTGTCTTTTTTATACAAAATGATTTGGGCCTTTGTGAACCAAATAATGTTGACTGGATCAAAAGGGTATTGGGCTCAATTTATCTTCATCTGTCGAAGCCATTCTGCCAGAGAATTGTATTCTGCAGCAGATCTATATTCTGTTGAAGAACTGTATTCTGCGGCAGATTTGTATTCTGCGGCAGTAAAGCTTTTTGCCGAAGAATAGGGACTTGTGTCTTCATCTGCCGAAGCCATTCTGCCAGAGAACTATATTCTGCGGTAAAGCTATATTTTGCGACAGATTTGTATTCTGCAGCAGATTTGTGTTTTGCTGTAAAGTTGCTTTCACTTGCACTTCTTTCTTTGCTCTTCGGTCTTCTTGGTGGGTTTTTGGGCCTTGTTTCTCATTGGACTTTCTTTCTTATGAGCCTTTGCGTCTTACAACTTTTTAGGCTTTCTTCCTCATAGGTCTTTAGGTACGAATTTGCAAAAATGGGCATCAACAACTGTCAACAACATTTTTCATAACTATTGAAATAACTTATTGTGTTTGATGCTTAATAAAGAGTGATCATTTAGTAGAGACCCAAGTATGAATTATGTTACTTCCATATGAACAGGTCATGTTATTGGTTATAATTGTGCTAGTAGTATTACTCAGAAAGTAAATAAATAAATGAACTTAAAAGTCAATTTTTTTTTTCACAAAATCAAGGTGACATATTTTAAGTTGTCCATAATTAAATTTGGATTGATAATAAATTTATGTAAAAGTAATTTTGCTCTAATTATAATTTGCTTAACAAGTTGTGAAAAAAATTAATGAATAATTTTGTGGGCTTAAACTAATTGGGAAAAAAAATGGATCTTCAAGAAATATTGCAATTGTATATCTAGGGTTAATAAGCCAAAAAAGAAGAGATGAAATATCTCTTGTGCGAAGTGTAGCTACCTTGGGTGTTGGTTGAGGTGGTGAAGTTGTCACAGACTCTAGTTGCTCTTTCTGCAAAGTGCAAAGACAAGAAATCGTATGGTCATGAACTTTACTTAGAAATCAATCAGCATATCATAATAATATGAACGATAAATTATCTCCATCAAATTTTGAGTTTTCCACAAAAATAAGAATAAAAATATCATGATGCATAGATTTGGTTACCTTTGCCATGCAACGCACTTGGATGCTAGCATATCTTGGCAAATGTGGCACATAACTAAAGGGAATAATTAGAAACTAGTTTACCCTAGTAGACCTGTTAGAAACTACACGGGTCAAAGGGCTTGCCAAGATGGATTGCATTTTAGATGAGGCTGCCATTATCAAAGAGCTTTTATAGGACTTACTAATAGGCTATGAGTGATCAAGTAGGTAATAGAAAATGAAGTAGCAAGTGGTTGTGGCATTTATATTTGGTCTCGGAGTTGATATATATAGAGTGTTGGAGGAGAAAGCTTATAGAGCAGGGGATATTAAGATCCACGTCTTGCATATTATGGCAGTGTCTAGTGTTTACTGCCCATCAAGATTGTTTTTTGTTACAATATGGCAGTCGATATTTAAGGATATTATGGCAAGATTGTTTACTGCCCATCAAGATTGTTTTTTGTAGAGCAGTGTTTTTTGCATATTATGGCAGTGGATATTTAAGGAGCCACGTCTTTCCCGACATATTTTCAAATGGACATTGGTTCACGTGTGTTCATTTGTCCACACACGGTGGTGTAAGCAATAGACATGGCGCTCTCCTTCACCATAACTTTCTACCACTGAGTTTGAGGCCCATATTGATTCCGAGGTTTTCACTTTGAAGGGAAGGGAAGGGAAGGGACCAGACCATTCCACATTTCTATGGTCTAACTCACCTCTCACATTGTGCCACGGTTCTGTACTCTTTCACTACCAAACTTGGATACTCAAAAGATATCTATTTGATTCGTTTAAACGAGCAACGTGGACTATTTGTATTATTTTCTTAATTACTTTTGGTATAAAGGGGAAGTTTTTTTTAATCAAATAAAAAGTTTAAGAGAGTACATCATTTGTTACAAAGCTTTCTAAGATTGCCTAGCTACTTGACAAACATCCAAAGATACTTTTCATACACAAAATTCAGGCAAGACTCATGTACAAAAATTCTGCCAATTTGCAAGCTTCCCTTTTAGCTAGTCCGTCATCTATTTCATTGTTCTTTTCTATGCCATTGTTTGAGTGCAATTTCTCGTTGAATGCCATTTGGGTGGATACTGGTTTGCAGTTGTAGTAGGAAAAGCTCGGAGGAACTCACTTTTTTTTATATAATTTTGCTAAACTCATAGTTCAAAATTTTAATGAACATACATTTCCTTTTACCATAACGACATCATTCCTAATCAGGGTCGAATTAGATTGTCCGAACCTACCATGATCACAAGGTGATATATGAGTTTCTTTAACTGTGTCATCTTAGGCTAAAGTTAAAACAATTGGTTTCCTCTTTAAAATTTGCAAGAAATTATTTTTCTTCGCTTAAACTATTCAAACCTTTACTTTTTTTTTTGGGGTGATAAATCAAAAGATGAGACAATCAAATCTCATTCTCTTTAATTTTAAAAAGACTTGCCTTCTCACATGTACTCCTTCGTAGAAAATGAAGAATTTTTGTAAGATTTTTTTGAAGATGTTGTAATACTAAAGGATATGTAGATCATAAAAGATATAAAAACCAGCACAATAAATCAATATTAAATTAAAAATGATCAAAATTTGAAGCCCAACAAACAAGTTATTCAAATACAACGAGAAGAGAAGAAGAAAAGAGGATCCTAGAATGACTATCATCTGCTCAAACATGTAACTCATAAGCCCCACAATGGTGATTTGATCATGCATGGACTTCTCCTTGATCCATAATGGGTGCAGCGCATAAAGTTACGACCAGAGAGATTCATGTTCTTGGTGCATATGTAAATATATGAAAGAGTAAATGTATTCTCTTGATTCTTTTTGTTCATATGTTTGCTACACTGTAGCGTCCTTGCCACACATAAATTTGAAAAATTCAATGTGTTGAAGCATTTTAATATTATTTAATTAAAATGAATAAATATGATAATATAAATATATGAGAATTAATATGGAAGATAAAGAGTTAGAATACGTTTGGTAGACTGTTATAAGCGTTATAATGTAATAGTTATTCCTATAATTTAGTTATTCAGTAGTTTTGTTGTGTTTATATTACAGAGAATAGTCATTCCTTATAAATAGTTATTATTTAAAATAAAAAATAACCATTCATTTCTAAAAGGATTATAATAGTTATTTCTTAGTAGGTGTATTAATTTCTAAAATTAATATATTTCCAAATGAACAAACTTTCCATATGCACATAAAAATTATAAAAATAAAAAATCATAAAAGAATAACTAATCTATCTTTCAAATTGAAAAGATATTATTTGTTAGAAAATATAATTATACGAGTAAGATATTTCCTAAAATATATCTTAAGTTTGATTTAAAATGCTTTCATTCCATTGTCTTCAAGGGTTCTATTATTGTGTTGTTACCAAACAAATGAATAGTAATAAGTATTACATTACATCATCTTTTATTCCTTGTAATACCTATTCCTATTTCTATATAATTACCGTTACATTCTACTAAATGTGCCCTTAATGAAATGTTTAATCTCACTTGAAAATGAGAGAGACACTTTTATTATTTTTAATTGTGGTGATTAAAGGGTTGATATGTATTGGAGCAAATATTGAGCTAGATACATTCAGAAATTATTTCCATATTCATTAGTGAGTAAAAATGACATTTTTATTATGGAAAAATAAAGAGTCATTCACTCACTTAATGGACTAGCTGTTTGGGCCTATTCATTCTTCAGAAATTCCTTATCTCATTCATTTAATTGTGTAACTCCAGCCCATCAGATTTATGTTCAGCAATTAATCTTGTAACACCCACTACATCAGCATTATGGACCTAATTAATCAGATTATTTTGGGTAATAATTTCGTAAGACCCATTGAGCCTATAAATAGACTCATTCAGACTCATCCAAGTTTGCATTACACCAAAAAAAATCTGGCAATTACAAGCATTCTTATACACTAAACATGAGAGACGTTTGTGAACACAAAATCTCAAGTTTGAAAATCAAACAATTGAATACGTTTCATGTTAGGTACTAAAGATTTAGAATTAAATGTTTAGATTCCTATTTTGTGCACATTGGCAAATCGAGAACAAAAACATGTCTAGATTAGGTGTTAGACATTGCTCAAGATTGTACAAATCAAGATTCAATAACATTCAAGCTGCAGAAAGGAGAGTTCAAGTTATGTGAAGTTCAACCAATCGAAAATTAGATCTGACTGATTGAAAATCGCAATAAATCGCATTTTGTAGAATTTAAATCAGGCCTAAGCCCGCAAAAACATTTAGGGTTTCAGTCCAATACTTCTAAGTATAAAAGGAAAACCCTAACTATGTTTTGACGACTCTTGAAAGACTTGTGAATTACTCTTGTGAGATCTGTGAGATTCTGTAACTTTCTAACTTTACAAATGTCCACCGGAATGAGATCTACAATCAAGTGCTGGTGGAATCTAGTTGCTACTACATAATCAATAACTGGTGATTTAAACCTTTAAGGGAGATCTCAAAGTCATAAGCGAGAGAGCTTGTGTTCAACAAATCCAAGAGAGAAGAGTCCGTGGAGTCGGAGTTGCATGTGGTCGTGTTAGTAAGTTCTGCTAAAGGTAGCATTAAATTTAGGGTTAAATCTTTTGTAAACTTCAATTCTTTCTAGTGGATTTGTTTACCTTGAAAATAGCTAGATCAAATTCTCCACATGTTTTTACCTTGAAGCGGTTTGTTTCATTGGTTTTCCTGGGTAATCATATCGTTGTCTTATTTAGTTTTCTGCACTACATGATATGATATTTTGTTGTTTAACCTAGATCTCATAATTAACCTAAGTAACTACTTGGCTAATTCACTAGGTTTAAACAATCTGTTTTAAAGTGGTCTAAACAAGCAAACATTTCACAAGTGTAAATTTGTATTGATGAATTTATAGGTACAATTCTCTATATTTAGATTCTAATACAATAGAATAATCCTTTGATTCGATCTCCTTAGAAAAGTCTTCAATTCAAGTATTGCGTCGATGTAGTCTTGACTCGAACACAAGATGTCCTCCACTTGGATTGGAAAGTGGATTGAAAGATCTTTGGAATGAAATTGCAATGAATCTCTAGATGTGTGCTTGTTAGAGATTTCTTATTCTTCGCGTTCTTCATGGGTTTTTCAAATTTTCTTGATCTTCGAAGATTTGTGGTGAAAGTTCTTTGGGACTTTAGAGCTTAAATCTAATGAAACTTTGATGGATCAAAATCTTTGAAGTTTCTAGAGGCTTTGAAGCTTGATTCTAGTAGAACTTTGAGATTTTGAAGAATGATTTTGATGAATGTTTTTCATCTTCAAAGATTTGTAGTGAAAGTTCTTTGTGGCTTTGGAGGCTTGGATATGAAGAGCTTTACTAATTTATAGTCTATATGTATTTATGAAGGCTTTTGAGCTTGATTCCAATGAGTTTTGAGATCTAGAATGATGACTTGAATGATTTTGCTTCAAATGTTCTTCATATTCAAAGGTTGAAGTTCTTGATGTTCTTGGAGGCTTTGGATCTTGATTTCGGCAGAGCTTCAAGACTTCTGAATGTTTCCGAATCCCCCCATAAGGCTGAAAAAGCTCTTTATTTATAGGAGTCTTGGGGAGGTGCGATCACACGTGATTGGCTATGAGTAGTGACATGTGTCATAATTTAAATGGAGAGACTTTATGCCTTTTTCTCCAAGGGATACATGGCATTATTTGATTAGTCAAAGTGTTCTAATTTAAAATAAAACATGACAGTATTTAATTTGATTGCTTATGTCATTTAAATTAATATGTGTAGATGTGAGATTGACCCTTAAGTATTCTTTACAATTTTTTATTTAGAAACACATGGAATATTTCCATTGGCCTCTAAATAATGATAGTGGAACCTACTAAGTAGCATGTGGTGCTTTGTGAATGGTTGCAAAATTTTCACCTTTACAAGGTTCTTGGTAAGGAAGGATGTTCTTTTTGGTGGAGTTTTGGGCTTGAACACTTTGTGTAAAGGTTGTTTTAGCCATACGACATTTGTTAGGCTGTTGTACCATAGGAGAGACAGGTCAAAGAAGGTCTACACCAGTTACAAAGATTAGCCAACCAAGGGTTTGAATCTTTTTAAAAAGAGCGAGTGTCATGCCTTAATCCAAATAAGTACTATTGTGTAATTTTTTTTTTTCAAATTAATAATATTCAAAAGTATTAGTCAGTTTCTCTTTGTGTTATTTTTATTTTTATTGTGTTTGCATCAACACTATATAATGAATAAGAGACAATACTCAATTCACTTTTTATACCATAATTTTCGAAGAAAAACCATAACTTTCCCATGTCTAGTAATTAATTTGGGTTGTCCTTTTATATTGAAGTGATGATTTATGGTTAATGAGGCACAAATTGGACAAAGTCATTTGACAATGTAATACAACAACGATGAGAGTAGACAAACATATTTAGAGAGGACCACTAGTTTGATAGACTCATTTGCATATAAGTTTCTATTCTTTTATAAAATTGAAATCTAATTTACTAAAAAATGGATTACATAAGTTTCTTTCCAAATTAGATGGAAGTTAAATATTCACTTACAAAAGTTGGCCTGAGTTAGCATATCAAATTTGGAATCAGAGATGCAAGAGAGAGCACAATGTTAGTTCCTAAGAACCATGGGATCTCACCATTGGATATTTGGGCAAACACATCTTGGCCATCGGATAACTCCATTTCCATTGTAGCAACAAAGACAATCATTGCTAGCCTACCGTTGATCCCCTCCAGTGTAGGCCTACTAAACGCCAACAAGTCAAAGAAGTTTATGCTGACCTGTCAATCATAGTGAACACGTGTCAAAAAAATAATCTTTTAACTAATGTTATACACATAACTGTCAACAACATTTTCCATAACTATTGAAATAACTTATTGCACTTGGTGCTTAATAAAAGTATGATCATTTGGTAGAGACCTTAGTATGAATTATGTTACTTCCGTATGAACAAGTAATGTTACTAGTTATAATTGTGTCAATAGTATTACTCAGAAAGCAAAAAATAAATAAACTTAAAAGTCAAATTTTTTCACAAAATCAAGGTTACATATTTTGCTCTAATTATAATTTGCTTAGCAAGTTGTGAAAAAAAAAAAATAATGAATACTTTTGTGTGCTTAAACTAATTGGGAAAAAAATGGATCTTCAAGAAATATTGCTATTGTATATCTAGGGTTAATGAGCAAAAAGAGAGATGAATTATCTCTTGGGTTAAAGGTAGTTACCTTGGGTGTCGGTTGAGGTGGTGAAGTTGTCATGGGCTCTGATTGCTCTTTCTACAAAGTGCAAAGATAAGGAATCATATGGTCAGGAATTAGAAATCAATCAGCATATCATAATAATTTGAATGTTGTTAGGGTACATTTTTTTTTACATCTAATTTTATTTAAATATCACTTATTTATTTTCAAACACAACTAATAAGTTATTGGGCTTTTCCAAATATTTTTTGCCCGATTATTATGTTAATCACAAATATTTCATATCTTATTATCTAAATTGGGTCACAATATAAACTATCACAAAAAACTCAAAAAACTCATATCTTATCTAATTTTATTATCATTATTTTTTTAAGCCCAAAACTGGCCCTATGAGCCCAATTCACACATCACATTCTTTTTTAAAACCCAAGGCTATTTATGCTTGGCAATATTTTAAAAGCTCAATTTTCATTGGTAATATCAAAAGCTCAATTTATGTTGGCATTATTAAAATCCCAAACTAGTAAAAAGCCCAAAATTATCAATACTTGACAAAATACTATATCATAAGTATTTCACTTAAAGTCCAATGATTAACAATGTTTTGAGTTCTTAAACATATTACTATAATACTAAAAGTCTGTGAAATCTATCTTATAAAACCCATGATAACCATTTATGTTACGTAACACCATTCATTTTTTCAAAACCCATGGCAAACATATATCAAGCCCATGAAGAATAATGAATTTGTGTTACTAATATAAAAGCCCGTGGAAAGTTATGATTATTTATTTTAGAGCCATGACATCTATTTATTTCATAACATACTACAAGCTCATGGAATTTATATAAGAACATATGTTCACTATCTATCTTATATCACAACATTCTTAATATCTATTTCCAAAACTCATGATAATTATTTATCCTACAAGCCCATTATGATTATCTATAGAAAAACTCATGAGAATATCACATTATTTTATTATAGTGGCAGTTACCATATTTTATTTGAAACCCATGGATATTGCCTCTATTTAAAACCCATGGTAAATATTATTCTCAAGAAATATTGGAGGTCATTATTTAAAAAACTCCAAAGAAAATATCATTTACAAAATAATCTATAGCAAAATTTATGAGAAACTATACAAGTTGTTATTTAAAACTCATGGAAATTAATATCCAAAACCTATCATAATTCATAAATATTTATTAAATCTCATGGATTCATTTTATTTCTACTAACAACTAAAACCCATGTGGAATAAAAATCCATGGCAATATATGGTAGCTTTGTCCATTTTGTAGGGCTCACAATGAGAAAGCAAAATGATAGGCCCAAGTGGAGAGAACTACCAAGTCAGAGGCCCACCAAAACACTCAACCCTCATGGCCAAGCCCAACATGAAATCTCAGCCAAAACAACCCATGTGTGCAAATTGACCCCACTGGAGAACTTCATTTAGTTCTGTCTTCTGTTGGAGGTCACCTCAAAAAGCAACTAAGATCCCAAACCAAATTAGGAGTTGGCCACTAGTCCCACTATCAACTCTAACGTGAACAGTACCAGATGCTAACACCTAAAGGCTAATGGGCAATAAATACCCTTCTTCCCCATGTTTTGATCACAACTCAAGGAAACCATAACCAAGTCCTCCAAGCTCATGAAATCCTCAACCAAATAGAATAATTTATTACTAAAAATGTATGTAATTGGTTCATAAACCAAGCCCATGAACCCTAAAGGAGAAAATTTGGGAACATGCGGTTTGGAGGGCATAAAGGGATCTCCAGCAGAACTCTCTGAAGTCGACTTAAATTTTGACACCTAGCTTAGGGTGTTGAATCCTACTTCCTAGGGTCCGAATCTCAATTATAGCACTAAAATTCCTCTTTAATACATGTCTTAATCCCATTGGCTGAACACAATCTTAGAATTCTTAACATTTAATGTAAGATTATGCTGATTTTTACCTATGTGTGACATTGACCAAAGAAGCAAAACAACCCCAAAAGCAAATCTCCCATTTTAGGCCAAATCCTAGGATAATTAAATTTGTTGTCCTGCCCCTGATCAGTTCTACGTTTTTGGACTTTTGCTAATTAATCCCTTAAGCTTCACTATAAAAGGGAACTACCATCAACTCATGGAGCATAACAAATCTTATCATAAAATTCCTCACCCATCATGCTATTTTCAGCCCATAAGTCAATCCCTTAGTTCAAAAACTAGCCTTTAGTCAATAAATGCTCATATACACTTACCCATAAATATCACATTCCATCTATTAGGTTCTAAGGAATTAGGAACTAATGTATTAGAACTTCATTTTGTAATGTTGGCAAACCATGATCAAAACGTTTTAGTCTTGTTTAGACTTGCTCAAAGTATATGTTTTTTAAAATCGAGTTACTGCAAGATTTACTGTGTAAATCTGTTTAACTCGATCGATTGAGAATTAGCCTTGACCGATCGAAAGTCATGCAGATTGTTTTTTCTGCAGAATTTTCAACTCAGCCCAAGCCTGTTTAACGTGTAGGGTTTTATGTTTTGTTTTTAATATAAAAGGGAAAACCCTAGCCACGTTTTGAGGATGCTCTTTATGCTGTGTGTATGAATCTTCTGTGAGATCTAGAGGTGGTTACCTTCACACATACTTAGGGTTTCCAAGATTCAAGATTATGTCAAGAACTTAGTGATCATTCAGTTGTAGATGCAAGAGCTTAAAGATACACAAGCGGAAGTGCTTATACTTGTTGGGAATCCAAGAAAGAAGTAGTTCATGGACTCGGAGTTGTCACATGGTCATGATAGTAAGTTTCCTACTCGAGGTAGTAATAGGATGTTAGTGGTCTAAGTCGCTATTGTATAAACTTCAATTCTTTCATAGTGGATTCGGTTTACCTTGAGGATAGCTAGGTTAAATCATTTCCAGGTTTTTTACTGGTTTGGTTTTCCTGGGTCATCATATCTTTGTGTTCTTTATTTTCCGCACTTTACATTGATATGATTTATCTGTGTTAACCTAGAACTGCATAATTTGACTAAGTAATCACTTGGCTAATTAACTAGGTTAATCTGTTTGTGTTTTAAGGGGTCTAAAAACAAACACCATCTTCTCAAAAAATTCCAGCACCTTAAAATGGACACCAACCCCTTTGAAATTTCTGATTTTCTTGTCACTTTGCTTGTGGTTCAACTCTCCCCAAGCTCATAAATCATTCCTCTTAGCCCACACTCACTTAGCCTCAAACATTCCCTTTCATTTTCTGCATATTCCAAGCCCATAAACGCTTCCTAATCAGTCATAAACAACCCTTTACCCATTAAAGACTTATCTTCAGCATTAACTTCATCATACCACCACAAGCTTAAATACCCTCTCACTCAAAATAGCCTATACTACTCTATTCATGCCTCATATATATATATATATATTCCCCAAGAATCTTAATTCAATATCTGTTGCATTGAGCTGGAATCTCTCTCCCTTCATTTCATCATATTTTTTCCTCTTTTACTTGTAATTATAAAGCGTTTAGTCATTTCTTATTGCTATTATAATGAATGCCATAATGTCTTGGGTACTATGGAAGTTTTCCCTTGTGTTGACTTAATAATAATAAGAAAAACATATGATTATTTATTGTGCCACGATTCTATACTCTTTCACTACCAAACTTTGACATGCAAAAGATATACCATTTGATTCATTTAAACAAGCAACGTGGACTATTTGTATTATTTTCTTTATTATTTTTGGTATAAAGGAGAAATTTTATTTAATAAAATAAACAGTTTAAGAGAGCACATAATTTATTACAAAGCTTTCTAATTAAGGGTGCCTACTTGACAAACATTCAGAAATACTTTTCATACACAAAATTCGAGCAAGACTCATGTATAAAAATTCTGTCAATTAGCTAGTCCATCATCTATTTCATTGTTCTTTTCTACGCCATTGTCTGAGTGCAGTTTCTCGTTGAATATCATTTGGGTAGATACTAGTTTACAGTTGTGATAGGAAAAACTCGATGGAACTCACTTATATATATATATATATATATATATAATTTTGCTAAACTCATAGTTCAATTTTATTTTTATTTTTATACAAGATAGAATTTCTACTCTAACCTAATCTAAGTATATATATATGTGAAGCCCCCTTCTAGAGACTTGAATCCCGGCCCTTGCCCCCCACACTCCATAAGCATTTATACTTGTAGAGTGACCATTGCACCAAGGGTGCACGGTGATACATTTCAAAATTTTAATGAACTTGCATGCATTTCCTTTTATCATAATGACATCATTAATTTTTTTTTTTTTTAGAATACTAAGTATTTTAAAACACACACACATACAAAGAAAAATGAGAAGGTCTTAAAGAAACTGACAGTAGTGTATATCCAAAATGGCCTATAATGACATCATTAATGATAAAGAGATATATAGGTTACTTTAACTGTGTCATCTTAGGCTAAAGTTAAACTATTGTTTGCCACTTTAAAAATTGCAAGAAATTTATTTTTCTTCGCTTAAACCATTCAAACCTTTACAAATTTTTTTTTTTTTTTTTGGTGTGTGTGTGTGTGTGAGAGAGATAAACCAAAAGGATGAGACAATCAAATCTTATTGTCTTTAATTTTAAAAAGACTTGCCATCTCACATGTACTTCTTCTTAGAAAAAGAAGAATTTTAGTAAGATTTTTCTGAAGATGTTGTAAAACTAAAGGATATGTAAGATCATAAAAGATGTAAAAACCAGCCCAATAATTCAATATTAAACTAAAAACGATCAAAATTTGAAGCCCAACAAACAAGGTATCAAATACATCGAGAAAAGAAGAAGAAAAGAGGATCCTAGAATGACTATCATCTGCTCAAACATGTAACCCATAAGCCCCACAATGGTGATTTGATCATGCATGCATGGATTTCTCCTTGATCTATAATGGGAGCAGCGCATAATGTTACCATTAGAGAGATTCATGTTCTTGATGCATATGTAAATATATGAAAGAGTAAACCTATTGAGTTTGGGCTTAACATATATATGTTGAAGTCGAGCCTTGATGCGATGATAAAGTACCTTTTACTAAAAGCAACAAGTCACAAATATGGGACTTACTCTCCTAAAAGAACTTTATTAAGGATCGAGAATTAATTTTTCTTTATTTCTTGTTCCAATGTTCCCTAACATTTGTGGAGAGATTTTTCATTTGGTACTTGATAAATTTTACAATTTTATTCTAAATTTATTAGTTATGTTTTTACTAATCCTAGATAGTTAAACTTTGGTACATTGCATGATTGCACAAACTTGGTTTTATTATAAATATTTAAAGTTAAACTAATTTTTCAAAAAAGAAGAAGAAAGTTTATAATAATGTATTTCTAAATGTTTATCGTCTAATTGATTTTTCACACTTGATTTGATTCAAGTGAGGCATTAGAGAATGTGAGACTCCAAAACAAAACTGTTTTTCTAACAAATCTGAGGCGTGACGTAAATTCAAAGATTTCAGAGTCTATCTATCACACTATCGGTTTATGAGATTTTTAGGGTGGCAAACCCGTTTTCTTTTGCTTTCTTTTGGTGCTTTGAGGATGAGAAGATGATCATGGCACCAGATGAAGTGGTAGGAGAAGGAAATGTGAGGCTTTACAAGCCCTTTGTTTGCTTAGATGTACAAGATAGTATTCCTAACTCCATATAAACACTACAGCCTTTTCTTTTCTTCTCTTTATAATTGTGAACAAATTAGTGATCAAATCATTATAATCAAGAAGTTTTTTGGTTAGCGTTTGTGAATCTCAACTGACTTGTCACTCTGTAACACCAACATTCTCATTCTCAGTGGCATTTTGTCGAACACCACCGTTCCCATCATCATTCATCACCAACGGCCTAATAATTTGTCAGCGTCCGCATTGAGCTTCTTCCTGTGAAGCCTCTTTCACTCGGCTCCAAATATAAGACAAAGCCCAAAATCCATTGGTTTAGCCATAAATATGGTCTTACGTGATCAACCCAAAGCCCATGAATATTATGCATTTATAACTCAAGCCCATAAGCATCATTCACCAGCAGTCTCGGTCCCAAACAAAACCCATTAATATGGCCCATACATTTGACAAAACCAGCAAACAGCCCCAACTCCCCACTTTTGCTTAGTATAGGTGTTTTTATTTTATTTTTTATTTTGGTTAAAAGGATATATGTTAGAAACTAAGAGTTAGCCATAGTAGAAGAAGTGTTACGTAGTATATTACAGAAAAGACTAGAGAGGTTGTGCATTAAAGGTAAGATAACTGCACAGGCAGAGAGTCTAGGATACAAAAATCTTGTTGAAGGGATACAGATTTCCTAGCCAGAGCGTTAGCATAGGCACTCGCCTCCCTAAAGCAGTGTTGGATTTTCTAGAAAGGCAGCCGGTTCAGAAGGTTCCTGCAGTCATCAGTAATAGGTGCATAGTCAGCAAAAGATACATCATTATTTGACAGAAGTTGGATCACAGATTTAGCATCAAACTCAATTTCAACAACTTGGACTTGTAATTGTAAGCATAGGATTAGGCCATCCCTTACTGCCCACAGCTCAGCTTCAATGCTGTTAGCCCAGTCTATAAATCTAGTGTAACCTTTCACCCGTCTCCCTTGATGATCTCTTATCAGACCACCACCTCCAGCAAGCCCAGGACATCCAAGAGCAAATCCATTTGAATTTAGCTTGAACCAGTATACGTAATTGTAATTTTGTTAATATGGATTGTAATATTCATAAAATAATAAGTCATAAATAAATATTCCCCATATATATATAGTGGCACACGTGAGTATTATGTAACAGTATTTTTATTTTTTTGAGATAAAATATAGAACGTAACAGTATTCATAAGTTTCAGGTATTCTATTTAAATATATTTTTATTTTATTTTATTTATAATGAAAGAGAGTATTAAATTAGATTTAGTCCAATCTTGCAGTGTTTGGTCATTAATTCTTGAGGAGGCAATTGTATTTGGTTTGTCCTGATCCACTCTTAGCAAGAAGCTCTTTAAATATGTTGCTTCACTAGGGAAGTGTGATGCATGGTGTTTTAGCTAGTATAAATTATGTCTAACTAGTTGTTGAAGCAGATGGCCAGGTGCAAGGGAATATAGTAATATAAAATAATATTGTGATTTGCTTTCTCTAATGTAAGAGTGATTATCATTTTCAATAACACAATTCTTTACTTGTTTGCAGAAACAAGACACTAATGGAGGGGTAATCCATAAGCACCACAATGGTGATTTGAGCATGCATGCATGGACTTCTCCTTGATCCATAATGGGTGCAGTGCATAATGTTAAGACCAGAGAGATTCATGCTTTTGGTGCATATGTAAGCATATGAAAGAGTAAATGTATGCTTCTAATTCTTTTTGTTCATATTCATCAAAAAAATTCATTCTGTTCATATGTTTGCAGAGACCTTTCCCACACATAAATTTGAAATATTTAACGTAATGAATAAAAGACGATGCTCAATTCCTTTTTTATACCTTAATTTTCCAAGAAAAACCACAACTTTACCACGTCCTTTTATATTTTAGTGATGATATATGGTTAATAAGGCACAAGTTGGACATGGTCATTTGACAATGTAATACAACAACGACGAGAATAGGTAAACATATTTAGAGAGGACCACTACTTTTGATAGACTTATTTGCATATAAGCTGCTATTCCTTTATAAAATTGAAATATAATTTACTGAAAAATAGATTACATAAGCTGCTTTCCAAATTACATGGAAATTAATTATTCATTTACACAAGTTGGCCTGAGTCAGCACATCAAAAACCTAAATAAGGGTTCCACCCTTAACATTCTCAGTAAAGGCTAGTGCAACCAAACCCAACATGGCAAACCTCCCATTCCACAGCTCAGCATCTGAGGTCATGAGCCCATCTGACTTGGACTCCATGCTGATTCCCTTAAACAAAGGAATCAAAGATGCAATAGTGAGCACAATGCTAGTTCCTAAGAACCATGAGATCCCACCATTGGATATTTGGGCGAACACATCCTGATCATTGAATAACTCCACTGCCATTGCAGAAACAAACCCAATCATTGCTAGCTTGCTGTTGATCCTCTTCGGTGCAGGTCCACTAAACGCCAACAGGTCATAGAAGTTTGTGCTGACCTATCAATCATAGTGAAACACTTGTCAAAAAATAATCTTAAATAATGTTGTACACATAACCGTCAACAATATTTTTCATAACTATTGAAATAATTTATTGTGCTTAGTGCTTAATAAAAGTAGGATCATTTGGTAGACCCAATTAAGAATTATGTTACTTCCATATGAAGAAGTTATGTTACTGGTTATAATTGTGTCCATAGTATTACTAAGAAAGTAAAAAATAAATAAACTCAAAAGAATTTTTTTTTTTTTTTTTCACAAAATCTGGTAGGAGAAGGAAATGTGAGGCTTTACAAGCCCTTTGTTTGCTTAGATGTACAAGATAGTATTCCTAACTCCATATAAACACTACAGCCTTTTCTTTTCTTCTCTTTATAATTGTGAACAAATTAGTGATCAAATCATTATAATCAAGAAGTTTTTTTGGTTAGCGTTTGTGAATCTCAACTGACTTGTCACTCTGTAAAACCAACATTCTCATTCTCAGTGGCATTTTGTCGAACACCACCGTTCCCATCATCATTCATCACCAACGGCCCAATAATTTGTCAGCGTCCTCATTGAGCTTCTTCCTGTGAAGCCTCTTTCACTCGGCTCCAAATATAAGACAAAGCCCAAAATCCATTGGTTTAGCCATAAATTTGGTCTTACGTGATCAACCCAAAGCCCATGAATATTATGCATTAATAACTCAAGCCCATAAGCATCATTCACCAGCAGTCTCGGTCCCAAACAAAACCCATTAATATGGCCCATACATTTGTCTAAACCAGCAAACAGCCCCAGCTCCCCACTTTTGCTTAGTATAGGTGTTTTTATTTTATTTTTTATTTTGGTTAAAAGGATATATATTAGAAACTAAGAGTTAGCCATAGTAGAAGAAGTGTTACATAGTATATTACAGAAAAGACTAGAGAGGTTGTGCATTAAAGGTAAGATAACTGCACAGGCAGAGAGTCTAGGATACAAAAATCTTGTTGAAGGGATACAGCTTTCCTAGCCAGAGCGTCAGCATAGGCACTCGCCTCCCTAAAGCAGTGTTGGATTTTCTAGAAAGGCAGCCGGTTCAGAAGGTTCCTGCAGTCATCAGTAATAGGTGCATAGTCAGCAAAAGATACATTATTATTTGACAGAAGTTGGATCACAGATTTAGCATCAAACTCAATTTCAACAACTTGGACTTGTAATTGCAAGCATAGGATTAGGCCATCCCTTAATGCCCACAGCTCACCCATCTCCCTTGATGATCTCTTATCAGACCACCACCTCCAGCAAGCCTAGGACATCCAAGAGCAAATCCATTTGAATTTAGCTTGAACCAGAATACGTAATTGTAATTTTGTTAATATGGATTGTAATATTCATAAAATAATAAGTCATAAATAAATATTCCCCATATATATATAGTGGCACACGTGAGTATTATGTAACAGTTTTTTTATTTTTTTGAGATAAAATATAGAACGTAACAGTATTCATAAGTTTCAGGTATCCTACTTAAATATATTTTTATTTTATTTTATTTTATTTATAATGAAATAGAGTATTAAATTAGATTTAGTCCAACCTTGCAGTGTTTGGTCATTAATTCTTGAGGAGGCAATTGTATTTGGTTTTTCCTGATCCACTCTTAGCAAGAAGCTCTTTAAATATGTTGTTTCACTAGGGAAGTGTGATGCATGGTGTTTTAGCTAGTACAAATTATGTCTAACTAGTTGTTGAAGCAGATGGCGAGGTGCAAGGGAATATAGTAATATAAAATAATATTGTGATTTGCTTTCTCTAATGTAAGAGTGATTATCATTTTCAATAACACAATTCTTTACTTGTTTGCAGAAACAAGACACTAATGGAGGGGTAATCCATAAGCACCACAATGGTGATTGAGCATGCATGCATGGACTTCTCCTTGATCCATAATGGGTGCAGTGCATAATGTTAAGACCAGAGAGATTCATGCTCTTGGTGCATATGTAAACATATGAAAGAGTAAATGTATGCTTCTAATTCTTTTTGTTCATATTCATCAAAAAAAATTCATTCTGTTCATATGTTTGCTACACTGCAGAGACCTTTCCCACACATAAATTTGAAATATTTAACGTAATGAATAAAAGACGATGCTCAATTCCTTTTTTATACCTTAATTTTCCAAGAAAAACCACAACTTTACCACGTCCTTTTATATTTTAGTGATGATATATGGTTAATAAGGCACAAGTTGGACATGGTCATTTGACAATGTAATACAACAACGACGAGAATAGGTAAACATATTTAGAGAGGACCACTACTTTTGATAGACTTATTTGCATATAAGCTGCTATTCCTTTATAAAATTGAAATATAATTTACTGAAAAATAGATTACATAAGCTGCTTTCCAAATTACATGGAAATTAATTATTCATTTACACAAGTTGGCCTGAGTCAGCACATCAAAAACCTAAATAAGGGTTCCACCCTTAACATTCTCAGTAAAGGCTAGTGCAACCAAACCCAACATGGCAAACCTCCCATTCCACAGCTCAGCATCTGAGGTCATGAGCCCATCTGACTTGGACTCCACGCTGATTCCCTTAAACAAAGGAATCAAAGATGCAAGAGTGAGCACAATGCTAGTTCCTAAGAACCATGAGATCCCACCATTGGATATTTGGGCGAACACATCCTAATCATTGAATAACTCCACTACCATTGCAGAAACAAACCCAATCATTGCTAGCTTGCTGTTGATCCTCTTCGGTGCAGGTCCACTAAACGCCAACAGGTCATAGAAGTTTGTGCTGACCTATCAATCATAGTGAAACACCTGTCAAAAAATAATCTTAAATAATGTTGTACACATAACCGTCAACAACATTTTTCATAACTATTGAAATAACTTATCGTGCTTAGTTCTTAATAAAAGTAGGATCATTTGGTAGACCCAATTAAGAATTATGTTACTTCCATATGAAGAAGTCATGTTACTGGTTATAATTGTGTCCATAGTATTACTAAGAAAGTAAAAAATAAATAAACTCAAAAGAATTTTTTTTTCACAAAATCAAGATGACATATTTTAAGTTATGAATAATTAAATTTGGATCAATAATAAATTTATGTTAAAGTAATTTTTCTCTAGTTATAATTTGCTTAGAAAGTTGTGAAAAAAATAATGAATAATTTTTTGTGCTTAAACTAATTTTTAAAACTATGGATTTTCAAGAAATATTTTCATTGTATATCTAGGGTTAATGAGCGAAAAAAGAATAAGAAAAAAGAGATGAAGTGTCTCTTGGGTTAAGGGTAGCTACCTTGGGTGTTGATTGAGGAGGAGAAGTTGTCTCAGACTCTAATTGCTCTTTCTACAAAGTGTAAAGAAAATGAATCTTACGGTCATGAACTTTACTTACAAATAAATCAACATATCATAATCATATGAATATTAAATTATTTCCATCAGGTTTTGAGTTTTCGACAAAAATAAGAATAAAAATTTATCATGATGCATAGATTTCATTACCTTTGCCATGCAACGCACTCGCATGCTAGCATTTCTTGGCACAGGTGACACAGAACTAGTGGGAATAATTAGAAACTGGTTTACCCTAGTAGACCTGTTTGAAACTACACGGGTCAAAGGGCTTGCCAAGATGGATTACATTGCAGATGAGGCTGCCATTATTACCAAAGAGCTTTTATATATGGAACTCACTAATAGACTATGAGTGAACAAGTAGGTATAGTAGAAAATGTAGTAAGTGGCTGTGGCATTTATGTTTGGTCTCGGAGTGATATATATAGAGAGTTTTGGAGGATAAGCAAGTAGAGCAGTGGATATTTAGGATCCACGTCTTGCATATTATGGCAGTGTCTAGTGTTTACTGCCCATGCATCAAGATTGTTTTTTGTTACAATAGGCATCCTATGTTCTCGAAAGGTCATTGGTTGACATGGGCTCAGTTGTCCACACATGGTGGTGTCGGTACGTAATGGACGTGGCACTTTGGGCTCATCAGAACTTTCCATTAGTGAGTTTACGGCCCAAATGGTTCGAGGTTTTCACTCTTTGATTTTTGAAGAGACCAATACCATTCCACATTTCTATGTTCTACGTACGACTCACCTCTCACATTGTGCCACGGATTTTAACTTTGATCACTACCAAAGTTTGATACGCAAACGCAATTGATTGGGTTAGACTATCCTAACGTTTTTGTTTGATAGGAAAAGTTTGTAAGAACTCACAGTTTTCTTTTTCTTTTTTCTTTGTTTTTGAGAGTTTTAATCTATGGTGTCTGTATCTGATAATAGTTTTTTATCATCTATCATCAGATTAAAACATCAATCAGTTTTTATTATAGACGGGGATTGAATCTCAGATTTCTTATACAACCCTAAAAGACTTTACCAGTTGAGCTAATTAGAATCCATTTTTTTTCTTTTTCTTTTGGTTGCATAACTCATAGTTAATGAATGTGCATTTTCTTTTGCCATGGTGCCATCATTCCTAATTAGGCTTGAATATGACTGTCCCAGCCAATTTTGATTATATCAAGACATGTTACAATTTTTTTTTTCAATAGATATGTAATAAATTTAGTGTATAGGGGAGTGGTGGTTTGAATGCTGTGTGTTACTTAAGCTAACAAATCTTTAGTTAAATTATTGTTTTCGTCTTGAAAATTTGAATCCACATTAAGTTCATTTTTTTATTTTTCTCCACATAAAATATAGTCAATCTGAATTCAACTCATCTATAACAAGTGAGGTTTAGACTAGCCTATTTGACTTGATGAATCAAACAACAATTGCCTTATTTACACTTCCATCCTTAGTAAATTCATTTGGGGGAGGCCAAAGGACCACTCCAAGACTCTTGATGGGGTCTGCACATTAAGCAGATGTGATTAGAAGGGATGAAGGGCCAATAGAAAAGAGCATAATTTGATAGAAATGCAGACCTACTGGAACTAAGCTTGCCTAATTTAGTCTCTTAGTATGGTGTGTGTATATAAAAGTCTACAAATCTAAAAGATGGAAATGGGTATAATCTCACTAATCTCTCTCTTTCTCTATTTCGTTTGAGTATAATCGCTTTTGCTCTCTACTTTTATTGAAGTTGATAAATATGAGTTTTCTCGTATATATAAAGTGATAAATTTGGGATTAGAATTTATTGGGGAAGAAAAACACATTTTAATTCAGATTTGGTTGGCCATAATTTTCTCATTGCACAACTTTTTGAAGATTCTGAATTTTATAACTTGCTCATAAGTTGTTCATTGGTTAATTCCCAATTGATGTTGGTCTATTGTTCTTTAGATCTATTTTGATACTGCCACTGGGGTGCAGGGGACGGTTGTCTCATTTTTCTTTACTCCCATGATAGGTTTAATTTGCTCACTTGTCTAGTACGTTGGTTTGATAGGTTGAAGCTGCCAGTGTGATTTAGAAAGAACCTATATCTATCACTCTTTGGTCAATTTTGCACCGAAAATTATATATATCACCTGCTTTAGTTAACAATACATTGATTCCACTCTCCTTTATATAGTTTAGTTTTATAAAGGGGTTCTGGACAGTATTCGTGTTTTTCATATTTTACACATAATGATCCCTATTAAGAGTTCTCGTGGATTACTTAATACATGGTTATGGCAGATAGGGTCGTGTATCCATGGTTTACTCCCTAAAGATAGCTCCAAGTCTTAGCAAGATTCGACGTTATAAATAAATAGTCCTCACTGCACCAAAGCTTCACCCACATTTCTTTTCAATAAAATAATTATTACCTATGGGGAAAAAGAATTCACAACTAGTGACTTCACTTTGATCAGCATTTTGATGTAAGTTCTTCACTTTCAAGAAAAACGAGAGGTTCCTATAGGCTATTGTACTATTTTATGGACATCTATTACAATATCACATTCAATTATAAACAGGTAATGCTTTTGTTTTGCAAAAAAGTATCATTAATTTCCCTATGAATAAACTAGATCCTTGATAAAAACAAAAGGACATAAATTTTAAATATTAAAAAGATAAGAAGCTGGTGAATATAAAGGAAAATACCAGAAAGAGATGCGATTTGGTTAGCTTCAGGACTTGAATCCATCAGCATCAAAGTCGTTTGTATTGATCGTGAACCTTGATGTCTAATAGGAAGAGTTTGCAGATTTGAGGAAGCTACTCATAGTCATATTCTTTGGAAGAGATGTCTTGTTAAGAATGTAATTGAACCCCACTGCAGTAACTTACAGCACACTAGAGCAAATTATCATTTACATATATGCTTAATTGTTACATCCCCGGAACCATTGCGTTCTTTCTGATGAAATTGGACAAATTGAGTGTTAAACTTTGAACCTTTCTTGGACAGATCTTTTACATAAGCAAATAAATTATTAACGGAAAAAAAGCCAAACACACCATTTTTCTTGGCAACACTCTTCTTATATTGCTATGGTTGAATCATCTTTCGATTTTGTTGGGCAATTTCACTTTTATCTTTACATTATGAAGCCAGGGCAATGTCACTTTTTTTGAGAAAATAGTTTTGATGGTGAAAATTTTGTTATTACTAATTAAACAATATTAGTCTCGAAAGTAATAATAAGGGTGAGTTATGATTTCTCAATGCTATAAAATCATGCATTCTGATATCCAAACCCAAGTTATTAGCTAGATGAGATTAGGCTTCTTGACATGCAACCTTCAAGATTAGACTACCTCTGTAAGGATGCACTTCCAGGTATGAAAGTTTAAATGAACCATCCTTCTCTGATGGTTCCTTACCAAAAGAGAAACTTTAAAATACAAAGCTGGCTGTTAGAATAATTCAAAGTACATAACTCAAAGAAAAAGATGAAGAAAGAGCAATTTATCTTTTATGTTGATTATAAACTGCACTTATTAGTTTTTGCAGACAAGGATGTTATCTCACAAAATAAGCTGCATAAGTGGCACGGGCCCAAGTCCAATGGTTACACTTCCATCCTTAGTAAATTCATTTGGGGGAGGCCAAAGGACCACTCCAAGACTCTTGATGGGGTCTGCACATTAAGCAGATGTGATTAGAAGGGATGAAGGGCCAATAGAAAAGAGCATAATTTGATAGAAATGCAGACCTACTGGAACTAAGCTTGCCTAATTTAGTCTCTTAGTATGGTGTGTGTATATAAAAGTCTACAAATCTAAAAGATGGAAATGGGTATAATCTCACTAATCTCTCTCTTTCTCTATTTCGTTTGAGTATAATCGCTTTTGCTCTCTACTTTTATTGAAGTTGATAAATATGAGTTTTCTCGTATATATAAAGTGATAAATTTGGGATTAGAATTTATTGGGGAAGAAAAACACATTTTAATTCAGATTTGGTTGGCCATAATTTTCTCATTGCACAACTTTTTGAAGATTCTGAATTTTATAACTTGCTCATAAGTTGTTCATTGGTTAATTCCCAATTGATGTTGGTCTATTGTTCTTTAGATCTATTTTGACACTGCCACTGGGGTGCAGGGGACGGTTGTCTCATTTTTCTTTACTCCCATGATAGGTTTAATTTGCTCACTTGTCTAGTACGTTGGTTTGATAGGTTGAAGCTGCCAGTGTGATTTAGAAAGAACCTATATCTATCACTCTTTGGTCAATTTTGCACCGAAAATTATATATATCACCTGCTTTAGTTAACAATACATTGATTCCACTCTCCTTTATATAGTTTAGTTTTATAAAGGGGTTCTGGACAGTATTCGTGTCTTTCATATTTTACACATAATGATCCCTATTAAGAGTTCTCGTGGATTACTTAATACATGGTTATGGCAGATAGGGTCGTGTATCCATGGTTTACTCCCTAAAGATAGCTCCAAGTCTTAGCAAGATTCGACGTTATAAATAAATAGTCCTCACTGCACCAAAACTTCACCCACATTTCTTTTCAATAAAATAATTATTACCTATGGGGAAAAAGAATTCACAACTAGTGACTTCACTTTGATCAGCATTTTGATGTAAGTTCTTCACTTTCAAGAAAAACGAGAGGTTCCTATAGGCTATTGTACTATTTTATGGACATCTATTACAACATCACATTCAATTATAAACAGGTAATGCTTTTGTTTTGCAAAAAAGTATCATTAATTTCCCTATGAATAAACTAGATCCTTGATAAAAACAAAAGGACATAAATTTTAAATATTAAAAAGATAAGAAGCTGGTGAATATAAAGGAAAATACCAGAAAGAGATGCGATTTGGTTAGCTTCAGGACTTGAATCCATCAGCATCAAAGTCGTTTGTATTGATCGTGAACCTTGATGTCTAATAGGAAGAGTTTGCAGATTTGAGGAAGCTACTCATAGTCATATTCTTTGGAAGAGATGTCTTGTTAAGAATGTAATTGAACCCCACTGCAGTAACTTACAGCACACTAGAGCAAATTATCATTTACATATATGCTTAATTGTTACATCCCCGGAACCATTGCGTTCTTTCTGATGAAATTGGACAAATTGAGTGTTAAACTTTGAACCTTTCTTGGACAGATCTTTTACATAAGCAAATAAATTATTAACGGAAAAAAAGCCAAACACACCATTTTTCTTGGCAACACTCTTCTTATATTGCTATGGTTGAATCATCTTTCGATTTTGTTGGGCAATTTCACTTTTATCTTTACATTATGAAGCCAGGGCAATGTCACTTTTTTTGAGAAAATAGTTTTGATGGTGAAAATTTTGTTATTACTAATTAAACAATATTAGTCTCGAAAGTAATAATAAGGGTGAGTTATGATTTCTCAATGCTATAAAATCATGCATTCTGATATCCAAACCCAAGTTATTAGCTAGATGAGATTAGGCTTCTTGACATGCAACCTTCAAGATTAGACTACCTCTGTAAGGATGCACTTCCAGGTATGAAAGTTTAAATGAACCATCCTTCTCTGATGGTTCCTTACCAAAAGAGAAACTTTAAAATACAAAGCTGGCTGTTAGAATAATTCAAAGTACATAACTCAAAGAAAAAGATGAAGAAAGAGCAATTTATCTTTTATGTTGATTATAAACTGCACTTATTAGTTTTTGCAGACAAGGATGTTATCTCACAAAATAAGCTGCATAAGTGGCACGGGCCCAAGTCCAATGGTCAAATAGAAATGGTAATAAAACAATTAGTCTAGTAAATCACTCGCCCAAATACAACTAGATGTAAAAGTAGTAAAAAAGAAAGAGTTGGAAGTAAAAGAGGTCAAATTCACATGCACAAGAATGCACATGGTGTTTCCTAATGTTTCCAACTCTCCGTGGTGTTTTCTGATGTTTCCAACAAAGACATATAGTCGTCTAGGGTTTGAATGTCCTCCCGTCCACTTAAAAGGTATAAAAATAAAAAATAAAAAATAAAAAAATAAAAAGCCGTGATGGGATTCATGTGTTATGAATAAGCAGCTAGTATTTAAGTAGTGCTAAGAAAAATCCATAAAGATGGTGAGGAACTGAACAAAAACTACCAGATTAGATTGGGAAAAACATAAGCACTAAATTGAAATACCATATCATACAAGAGAAGTATACATTATGAGGGCAAGATTGAAGATACCATATTATTACACAGGTACACTAGGCAAGCTCATATGACATCAACTACAAAAACATATTTTCAACAGAAAGAAGATTGGAAGAAAAATAAATTTAAACTTCATGGGAAAATCAACATTTTAGTGCTGAGTGAGAGAAGGAAATGAAGGAATAGACTGTAATATCAACTTCCGGCCACTCCTCCTACTAGGAGATGCCCCAAAGTCACTCTGAGGAGGAGAGACCCTCTTACTGTTTGGAGAAGATGACTTAACACCAGTGCTAGGAGTGCAATTGCCGCGAAGTATCTCTGGCATTTCATCTTCTGGAACTGTTTGGAAATGCTTCTCAAATTTGGGTACAGATCGGAGAATACTTGGTTTTCCAAGTTTTTGGCTGGTATACAATCCAGAAGAGGAACCCACGGTAATAAAAGAAGCTCGGGACAGTTTGACATTTGAAGAAAAGGGCAGTGGAACCATCGGTCTGGCACATAAATTTATCATTTTAGATAAAATAACTTGAATGTGAACTTCATTAGCCAACAAAAGGTTCAAAAATTACACCTGCTAATCCGTAATGGAGTCATGGGAAGTGCACAAGCTGGATGTTGCTCTTCATTATTCTGAATTTCAGGTTTCTGTAAAACCTTGTCCACGGCACTATTTTCACATGCTTCTGTTTCTTCTTCTAGCTCAGCTTCTGTTCCTATTGGAGCAGATCCTGAATTTCAAAAGAAATAAACTAAGGACATGGAAATATGAAAATCAAAAAACATCACCATGCACAATTACAGGACTTTGTGGATAAACTAATAAATAAGACAACAATCATGGGAAAAAGGGTCTATGATGGTTGTAAGTAGCAATATAGATTACAAAGATGTATATTTTTCTCTTTTGTTGGGATTTCTCCTTCGTTTACAGAAATGTAAATTTTTTGTCACACAATTTAGCCCGCTGGACTGCTTTTTGTAACTGGATGGGCCATTTCCATCTCCTCTCTTCCTCCTTGGGTTTTTCCCCCTGAAGATTGAGATGGGTTGGGACCACTCTCTGTTTCCTTTCTATATAATCATTATTATTCATTAAAAAAAGAGAGTAGCAACATATATTAAGGTAAAGCTCACCATCCTTTCTACCAAATGCATTCTTACACCCTTCACATCTGCAGCCAATCGAGCAGCCAACACCACCCTTCAAAAGGAAACCACCATATGTGAATTATACTATACAGGACACTAAAAGAATACATACTCTGCTGAGGGAAAAAACCTGATAGCATTCACAGTATTTCTTGAGGCAATTTGATTTCTTGCAGTTGCATCCCCTTTTATGTCGTGCTGAAGCTGGGGTTTTACTGGATTCATCCTGCAAGAAAAAAAAATTTCAGGTTACATTGCAGGCCAGCTTGCTTACCAAGTAAAGAGTAAGGTCAGACTTATTCTCTAACCCCGATTTCAGTTACAGAGTCAGAGTTCCTTATCACTTTTGGAGCAAATGCAAGAGGGTTGCGAGACTCAATTTGTTTGCGAGTTGCAAGAACAGTATCTTCATGAATAGGCTTGTTGAAGCAATCTTGACATGAACATGGTTCTATGCAGTATACACCAGCAGCAAAGCATTCACAGTAACTGCATGGAAAAGTATGAAGAGCAAAATAAAAGGCATGACACATGATAAAATATAAAACCCACTCTTTTCTATTAAAACATCTATGATAAATATATATATATATATATATTAACACTGAATGCAAACATATAAACAACAATACTGGAATAGAAGAAAAGGGCAGGGGGGAGAGGGGGGAAGGGAAGCATTGAAAACAAGGGTTCTTGTGGAGTTAATTTATTCATTACAACAGTTTGAGACAGGTAGATAGCGGGGGAAGGGGAGGTGGGGTTTGAACCATAGACATGAGAGTTGGGATACCACGAAGGATGCCATTACCACTGGGCTATCAATTGAACCCTAGTTTCTCTTAACTTTCCCTCATTAGTCATTACTGAACTTCTCTTTCTTCTTTTCCTTTTTTTCCCCACTTAACCTTCTTAAAAAAAAATCAACTTCTTCCAAGCATATTAAACCACTGGTATGCCCTTTTGGGATCTCCTGTGGCCTTTGTAGCCCAATTTGGCCATTTGGGCCATTACTATCCTGACCAGGGCAGCCCCTCAAAGCTCGAGAAAACAACATTGGAAGCTTAATTTTAAATCATGCCATCACTGACAACATAACTAATTTGATATATTATCAACTTAGACAATATTTCTCACCTTGATTACAAACAAACAAAATCAATCAGATATACTAGGACTTAAAAATGAAAGTTTAGTCCAGTCACTACCTATCAGCTTGCATGGTAAATATTACATCCAAGATTTGATTTGTGAGAGAAAGTTATATATAACTTACAGTTTCAAACACTTTGATTTCTTACAGTTACAACGCTTGCAGGCGTCACTTTCTCCAGCATGTTCCAACCTACGCCTGCAAATCCAGTACAAATTATCAGATAACAAGGAAACCAAAAATCTACCAAACTAAATTCAAAATGAAATGAATAATATATATACACACACACACACACATATATATATATATATAAATATGTATATCTCTCTCTCTCTCTCTCTCTCTCTCTCTCTCTCTCTAATAAGGTGCACATGCCTCTTCTTCTTGGGGCTATTCTGATTGAAATCATCGCTAACTTGATAAGCAGATGCCTGAGAAGCATCTTCAACAGGAGCAGCCCCATTTTCACCATGATCTGTTTCTCTTTCAGAAGAGGCTGTAGCCAGGGATTGCAGAAAAGGTTCTTGACTGTTACTAGGGGAGTGAAGGGAAGCTGTGGAGCTGGGCAAATATGACTGTCTTCCAGAGGACAAATCTTCATGCTTGACATTTTTGTAATCCTTTGACGTTGTTGCAAGAGCATTTAAATGCAAACCAATTCCAGGTAGGATGCACCGAGAGGAATCTCCCCCAGGCTTGAATGGTACCAGCTGCTTATCATGACAGGCAATATTCTCATCAGATTGTGATAGCATAGAAGAGCTAGAATTTGACCCATCACCTAAGTTCTTCCTACGAGCTCCCACCATCTCAAAATCTAGGCAGCGCCTTCGCATACCACGGTGCAAAATAGTGACAGCCTATAGACGGACAAAACAATGTATGGTTATTGGACCATCCAGATTTCTTTTTAAATAGAAATATATTAAGTCATGTGAAAAGAAAATGATGTAACGACATTGTGTAAAAGACTAAACAAGAATGTATAGAATTACAAAAAGTAAATATTACCTTAATTTACCGGTGTTTAAATAATTGCATGTGCAACAAAATTTTAGATGACATGGAAATTACATAATTGAACTAATCAAAAAGAAGAAGAAGAAGGAGAAGAAAAGAACTATGCTTGTAAGCTATAGTACACAGTCAAAATCTCAATTTAATTATAAGATTTCATCATTACGGAAACCTATAACTTTAATGATTGTCAAGTAAACTACATATGATATGTATAACACTCATGCTATAACTTCAAGGTTTTTGATTTTCAAACCAAAGGGTAAAGCTGAGAAAAGAAAACACATGCACACTCATGCATGCACATAGAGAACATACAACCAAAAAACTAGGCTACTAAATGAAATGAAAGCCATGCAACTAATGCTGCAGAAGTTGGCAATAGAACGTAGTGGTGTCTCTTACCTTAGACCCATCTGGCATATACATCCCAACCTCATTATCCAATTTCTCACTTGCATTGCTTGACATGCCTTTATATAGAACTGTATCAGCGGGGTTGTTCTGCAACTGGTCTATTTCCTCAAGCTCGCTGGCTTCTCCAGGTTTAGCAGAAAGATCTTCTGTTTCTAGTTCACCAGAATCAACTGGATCAACAATTTGCATTTTATGTACATCATTAAACTCATTTAGAGGTAGTTGTGACATAAGAGAAGAACAAAATCTTGTCAAGGGCTCCACTGATTTCTGAATTATCCCTTTAAAAGCCTCAGAGTCATTAGGAGAATTAAATATTAATATATCAGGACAATCAGAAATCAAACTCTCCCAGTCACATTCTAACCCTTCTTTTGTTTGGTCAGTTCGACACATCTCAGAGAGATGCACTTCACCTTCAGATGAACCCTTTGCAGAGGCCTCTTGACCACATTGAACAAGTGATGTTGGCATACAACCTGCCTCAGTACCGCAACAAGGTGTTGGGTCACAGACAGGGCTGCCACAATCATATTTTAAGGTTCGTGGTAGCTCAATTGCAAACTTTGAATGTTCACTAGATGGCTCAACAGAAGCTTCTCCATCAGAAACCCTTGAATCAAAATTATCCTGTAGCTCAGCTGAGTTATCATACAACTGAGTAGCATCCACACCAATTCCTTCATTTGTACAGACTTTATTCCCATTTTCAGAAGAAAACTCGGGTTTTGATGGATCTGAACAGTTATGCCTGGAAATAATAATCATTAACATAAAGAAATGGGCCAATAAAGTGAAATTTCAGATAGCATAGCTTACAGTTTGCAGGAATAATTAAATAAAACATTCTTCTTAAAAAAATGAAAGATGTAATGATAAACAATTAATTACCTTTTCAACCTAGATTCCTTGTGAGAATTGACATGGGGTGAAGTGAAAACGGATGGAAGAGATGAAAAATTAAGTGGGTTGAATGTCTGGGTGATATGTGTGGACTTAACTGGCTTGATAGGAGAAAGACTATTGATATAGTTGAAGACAGGGGAATCCTGCAAAATTTCTTGGAGCATTAAACAGAGAAATAAACAGAGAAAGTGAATCAATTCAAGTTCAAAAATAAACATTCAAATGTCCTCAAACATCAGCCTTTGTTACCAACAACACACCTTTTTCTCTAAATCAAATGCCCTAGATACATACATATCAAAACTTGTCCCCCCAAACATAAAAGGAAACTAGGAAAAAGAAACAAATGCATAGATGCACTAGATCAAACAAAGATTTGCCCATGGAAATTAAAATATGGTACAAAACCAATAATAAGTTACATGCAAAATTTTCGGCTAAGTAAATATTAGCAATAAATCAAGGGTCAGAAAAGATGAACGTCTAGTCCAAATTACTAGACTTTCTATTTATACTACAAGAAACAACAAAGAATATTTGTTAAAAGCTTCACTAGAACTGCAGTGTAACAAAATCCTGCCCTCATACAATCTCAAATCCTTCTGAGGAGTATGATTTGTATTGTTTAAAATGGTTTATGAATTAAAAACTGACCTAAATTAGAAGTATTCCTGATCCATTGAACCTAAACACAACCACCACACATGCATATTACAAAAAAGGGGGAAATTTTATGATAATAAATTATAGAAACGTAGATCTTAAAAAATTAAGTTTTACAAGTGAATTAATTATCTTTGAGACTAGCAGTAACCAAGTTTGTTAGATTATAAGCATACACCAATCTTGAAAAGCATAAAATAACCCAGAAATCAAACAAATGACCATTAAAATTGCAAAAACTGACCTAAAATAGAAGTTTTCCTGAAATATTGAACCTAAACACAACCAACACACATACATTTTACAAAAAAGAGGGGAATTTTAAGAAAAATAAACGCTATAAACTTAAATCTCAAAAATTAAGTTTTACAAGTGAATTAATTGTCTTTCTAGAGACTTTTAGAAACTAATTTTGTTAGATTATAAGCACAGACCAAACTTTAAAAGCACAAAAATAAACCAGAAACCAGAGATCAAAAAAACGACCAGTAAAATTACAAAAACTGAAGTGAACATGAAGATCTAAGCAAGGTGGACTAAATTCAAAACATATTTTCCAAAAATTTTAAAAATAAAAAATAAATAAATAAAGAAGAAGAAGAGAGAGTCAAGAATTAACTTCAAAAAACAAAATGATCAAATGCATCACTTTAAAGTAAAAGAAAAACACTCAATTGGACAAAGAAAAATCCTTAACCCTACTGAACTCAAAGATCAAACCACTCAGAAGCCAAATCAAACACATGCAGTGAGTGAAGAGTGGTGCAAAGCAAACCAAATGGAAAAAAAAACCAAGTCAACCCCATCAAAATTAAAATTCCGAACTTGTCATCACCAAGAAAACCAAAAAACCAAACCCAATTCACCCAGAAGAGAAAAGCCAAATGGGTCACAGAATCTGACCTCAAATTTAGATATGGGAGTTCCGATCTGGTTCCTCTCTGGGGTGTCCATGTCCAGAGAAGAAACTCCTTCACATACCTCAACTGCTCCTACTATTCTCTCTCTCTCTCTCTCACTCTCTACCTATCTCTTTGTACTTTCTGTAACTTTCCCTCTCTTTTCCATGACTTTGTTTGCCTCTCTCTCTCTCTCTCTGTTTGCGTACAAACAAAACAAATGGGGTATAGTATAGAAGATGAGAGAATGAGATTCAAGAAGAAGCGGGAAGGCGGGAGTGGAAGTAGATTTTCTCGTGGGGATAACCTGACCCTACCACCACACCCCACACACACACTCACACACACACTCCCAAAGCTCTTTTGTCTATTATTATGGGAAGGGACTATATATAAATTACTCCCTAGTCCTAGACAATATTTCTATGTCTATGTCTCTGTGCTTTCTTTCTTTTTCTCTTTTTCTTTTTAGTTGTGTCGACTAATATGTAGTTGTAGGCAGTTATTTTCTAACCCTTATCTTTTACAAAGTAACGTAGGAGTTGAATATTGCTAGTAAAAAGTCGTGGCAAGAAATTATTCGGTATAGTCGGTAGGTAGACTCTACCTTCCTTTTATATAAAAGATAGGTCTTATGTGCCAAACCTATACATAAGATCCATATGTATGTGAGAGGATATAGGTTTTATATGCCGAACTTATGCACGGATTTCGTATGTATGTGGGAGGATATAGATTTTATGTGTCAAACCTATGCATGAGGTCCATATGTATGTGAGAGGAGAGTGTAACGGATGTCAGAGTAGGTTTTTTTTTTTGTTTCTGAATCTACATGTATGACCCAAGTGTATGTGAGAGGAGAGTGTAACGGATGCCCTAGATAATATTATGACTCAGTGTTCTTATCTATAACTATAGAACCATGTAGCTTTTCTTTTTCTTTTTTCTTTTCTTTTTTTGTGTGGGGGTCAAAAATAAAATATTAAATTCTACTACTAATCTTAAAGTTGTTTTCATATTAGTCATTAAGTTTGAGATTTTCCATTTTGATGTATCAAGCTTAATTCTAGTTAGTGTTCTAATTCTAAAGGTACACCCTCTTAATTTCTTTAAAAAAAAAAAAAAAAAAAAAAAGGAAGAGCCAAATCCTTTGCTTTTACAAAAGTAACGTAATGAGAGTTGAATATTGGTGTTGATCCTCCTTTTAGGATCTTGTAATATTCTGCTTTTTTCCAAAACAAACCTCTTCATTTGGGGCTATATGCCTATATGTAACAAAATGCCCTTGTGTTTCACTGTTAATCACTTATTTCCATTTTAAGCTTTTTTTTTTTTTTTTTCCCCTGATAGGTAAGTTTCTTTTTTTATTACTTGGTGCGTTTAGTTTAGGTTGGTTTTGTCCCTGGTCAACTATACACAAAAATCAACTATAGTTGAGGCTACCAAATATGAGTGGCCTAATTAAGCAATAAAAGTCATACACTGATTGCATCAAATAGTAAATTAATTAACTTAACCACCATTTTCTGATATTTTATGAGCATAGAATGAAAACTTACAAAAAGACCATAATTGCAATAGTTGTCCTCATTGAATTTCTCAGATTCTGTTTTAATCCAGCTGATATCTTGTGGTTATTTGGTCTTAATTCCTGGCCAGTTACATCTAAATACTACAGGCTGTATGGTGTCTTTTTATTTTTTTCCCTTTTTTAGTTATCTTCTTTCTGTTGATTGGAATAATGTGGGTTTAAAATCACTACAAACTAAAAATAATATTTCAGCCACTTTTTGTCATGTTTTTGGTGGGGGTTAAATAGGATTGCAGCAAATTTAAGGGGAGGGCCCACTACAACTTAATTTGCCACCTACATTGTAGTGATAAGCAAATATATTAAAATGATTTTTTTTTTTTTAATTTTATAATCAGGCATAGTAAGTAATATATATATGGTACAGAGTATATATGTATGGATTTCATTATGTTTAAGATTTTAGAAAATTGAAACTAAACAAATAGTTATATATTGTTATCTCTTTGATCATATTCCTAATTTAGTACCATATTTAAGTTATCTTATTATAATTTCATAATACCTTGTAAAAAAAAAAACTAATTAAGCGTATATTTATTATTTTCTTATATAAAAATAGTTGTAATTCAAGCAAATTAATAACTCTTTTTTTTTTTTTTTGGAGAAGGCAAATTAATAACACTTGAATGAAGAAGATGATAATCTAACAACAAAATGTATTTGTTGTCTCACATCATTATATTTTAATGATTTTATTTTTATTTAAGTAAAATCTAATACACACGTAATATATATGACCATAAAAATAAGACCGTTCAATTTATAGAAAATCTTTATAAATTAAATAAAAATTCAAAAGTACAATAAAAATATGAAATTATTGATGTTTAAGTGTTTAAACGTTAATAGTGAAACATGAAACTAAATTTTTATTTTTTTTTATAAGTATAATACTGGAAATTTTAACACATTTCTTTGCACACACAAAAATAAATAAATAATACATATTTTAATGTTTTTAATCATAGAAATATTACTTTCATATTATCTTTTTTCATACATTAAATTAGGGGACTTTTTTATAATTAAAAAAGCATATAAATATACTGTATAATATGTGCATTTTACTAACGATAGCACCACAAAATTCTTCAATAAAATCTTTCAATCCTTAGATATCATATAATACTCTTACTTTATGCCAAAAATAAAAAAAAAAAAAAAAGGGTCTCCAATCGTAACTTTCATTTGGGTTTTATTTTGTTTAATTAAATTGTTGTCCCACCCAAAACACAAAACCGTAGACCCAGAATTAGTTTGCCAACATATTATTAGAAAATCACGGATATTGGGAGAAAAGAAGACAATTAACTGATCAAGTAATATTTTTTCTACAAAAATAAATAAAAAGATCAAGTAATATTTAATCCAAATTGTCCAATTATTAGTAGAAAACCACCGATATAATTAAATGCTAAATTAAGGAGTTTATTACAAATAATTGAGGTCACCAAAGATACAAAACCGTTAACAAAAGTTAATCCTGAATTCTCTAATATATTATATGTAATTACCCCATAATTATATATAACGTCTAATTAAACATGAATGATTTATCGTCATCCAAATTGTGAGGTCCCTAGCTAACAAATGATTAAAGAAATGAAAGATTAATTATTGATAGAAGTTTTTATCGTTTATCTTGCTCATTTGTCTCCATATTTTGCAATAAAGAATAATTTACAACTCAAGGTAACAAATTTACCATAATCACTACAATGCGTTTGATGTTATCTCGGGAGTATTGGATTATGAACCTGCTATGTTTTTCTCACTACAGATGTGAATATAAATGCCATGATCAAAATTCTTTTTATTTTTCTTTTTTAATGCTTTGCAAGTAGAATGTGTCATTTTAACTAAAGTTATTGACATTATCAAAATTGCTTATAGATCCTATATATATTCATGTTAAATAATACTGTATATGTTTTAAAAATGATGAGAGGTAGTCAAGAGTCTTGTACCTCAATCAACACTTTTTGGTGTTTTTGACAAAGACACATAGGGTTTGAATTTTCGTTTCTCAAATTATAACTATTAAATTATATAAATAATAAAAAATTTAAAAAATAGGAGAAATTATTAAATATGATGACCATAACATGACATGTTATTCATCATAGCCACATCAAATTACAGCTTTAGATTACAGAAGTTATTTTGTACCTAAAATAACAAGACACAGGAAATGTCAAGGGCCTTAGCTTAATGGCATTAAAGATCTTAATTTCTATAGGAAGAATCCGGATTCATGATGGCATTATTATGTGTACCTTATTAGTAGTTTTTTTTATTAATAGAGATAAGCAAATAGTGGGTGAAAGAGTCTAACATTAATAATGTAGCTGGGATAAGACTTTGGACACATTACTATGAAAATATTTACCATGTGCTGCTAAAAACAAGGAGATCATATAAATATTACATAAAGGAGTGATTAATTGCTATGACCAAACCTCCCATTAACACTAGGTAGCAAAATTGAAATAAGCCCAAGTGCCTCTTTCATTTTGCTATGTATTGCTTTCATTATTATTTTAGCTTTGGAAATTGGAAACCTTAAATTAGCAAATAGTGAAAGAACTACTCCCATATAAATAAATATGCTACAAGGGTTTTTTTTTTTTTTTTCTTTTTTTTCCAAATAAAAAATGGGGTTTTCGGTGTGGACTCATCAATCTCACGCCATATGATTGTAATGGGTAATATTACGTGTATCGCACTAGTCTTGTTGGAACTATCGCTTGAACCGCTTCTCTATAGATGCTAGAACAAAAACTTTTATCATTAAACCACACTCCTTGTGTGGTATGTTACAAGGATATTTAAGAGAAAGCAATCTCCACTCCAGTTTACTAATTTATTTCACTTTATAATAGCACCTACCTTTAGAAAATATTCATGTGAGTGACATAATGACAGCCAGTAGGTACATTGTTTTTGGCGCGCGGGGGCTTTTGAAAGTTGGATTTGTACGTTGGAGGTCTACCGCAAGCCACGGGTATTCACCCACGTAATGCATGCTTCACTTTAACTGGACCGTCTTAACTTCTTTGATTAAGGCCAAAAATTGGCTCCACTCCTGCTATTGTATAATATAACTCTCAAGATTATAACTCGTGTTCATTTTTTATCACATTTCATGATCTTCATGGATCTATGAATATTAAACTCAATCCAAGTCTATTGATTAATATATAAAATTATATGAATAAAACTTATGTATAGTACCTTTGGTGCTGTTTCTTAGGTTTCCCTCTTAATATTCAGTCATATGGCTACTTAATTAATAAATAAACTTCCATCTCATGAGAAAATATTTACATGACAGAATCTTAAAAAGTGAACCTAAGGAACAACACTTAAGTACTGTACCTAAATTTTGCCCAAACCACATTTTTCACATCGTAACATGCCATACATGATAAAAATTGTATTTTTTTTTTCTTTTGTTAATTAATTTAAAAAGAAAAATAGATGAACATCTTATAAATATAAATTTTAAGTTTGCCATAAAAACAATACTTTGACACATAATGATTAGGGCAAAAATTAAGTACTAGACCCATTAAGATTATGGTATATGTCTATTTTTGGTCACATGTTATGATCTTGATGGTCTAATGCATTGAAGCATTGGATCCAAGCCAAGTCTTAATGAATATCAAACTATCTATGAACTTTCTTTTACATATATCAATGAGATTTATTGTGATATTTCTCATCCTCGCATTTTAATATATATATAGGGGTAGCGCTACACTCTCTTCCGAGGTTCATTTCTCCATGATCACAGGTATCTCCAACTTTAAGAGTAAAGAGTAAGTATTTATGAGCTGTGAATGTCTCTCTATTATAAATTTATATTATATATATATATGTGTGTGTGTGTGTGTGTGTGTGTGCCTGATACTGATTGTATGCATTATTTTTATTATTATTTTGTTATAATATTATTTATGTGAATTGTGATGTGTGTGGATGTGTGAGTGTACAATGTAAATATAATATAACTTTATATAATTTAATAATTAGGAAACAAAGAGATTTTATTACATACTTGTGTATAGTTATCATATTATAATAACTTTTCGTTATAAAGTTAGTGATTCAAGAAAAAAATATAAAACTAATGATTGTTCAAGCATTTGATTGGTTAAGTAGAGACTTAGTGTATTATTTATGTATGAATGTGAGTGTGGCTATGCAGGTCAATAATTAATAAAGTGTCAGTGGGTTGAAATTTGTGATTTAGTTTAAGATATTTTTATAAAAAAAAAAAGATAAATAGATAATGACAACTGAATAAAAATAAAAATTTTATACAAACTTAACAAAATAAAATGATCAAACCTACCCATATTGGCAATATATATATATATATATATAGAGGTAAAACTTAGAGAAAATCCAATTAGATTCTATAATTGAAGTCCAATGTATGAATGTGAGTGTGGCCATGTGGGTCAATAATTAATAAAGTGTCAGTGGGTTGAAATTTGTGATTTAGTTTAAAAATAATTTTATAAAAAAATGACAAATGGATAATGACAACTACATAAAAATAAAAATTTTATACAAGCTTAACAAAATAAAATGGTCATACCTACCCATATTGGCAATATATATATATATATATAGGTAAAACTTAAAAAATCCAATTAGATTCTATAATTGAAGTCCAATTTTATAAAGTTTTATTTCTTAATTTTAGAGCCAAATGTGGGACCACATCATAAATATTCATCCAAATAAATTATTGAGTACAAAAATCAAAGAGTCTAGAATTTAAAAAAAAAATGCTTCACAATATCAAAAATTAAGAATTAATAAAAAAAAAATTTAAAAATATGGACAATTTACATTTTCTATCTAATAATATTATTACAAGATTTTTTAAAGAGTTAACAAAATATAAGAATGACTACATATCAATAGTATTTAAATTATATATATATATATAAAAGAATTATACTATACATTTTAATATATTTCTTTTATAAAAATTAAGAATTAATAAAAAAAAAATTTAAAAATATGGACAATTTACATTTTCTATCTAATAATATTATTACAAGATTTTTTAAAGAGTTAACAAAATATAAGAATGACTACATATCAATAGTATTTAAATTATATATATATATATATAAAAGAATTATACTATACATTTTAATATATTTCTTTTATGTATATCCATACATATACATAGGGTTACAAACTAGTAGATAATAACAATTGATAATGAACTATCATTTAACAATTTCAAATTTTGAAAACTCATAAAAGAAAATTGTAAAACTTTATGTATTTACAATTTTTGTTATTGTTGTCAATAACTTGATATATTCAATTTTTTATTTATTAAATTTGATTTAATTTAAATTTCTTAATGACTCTTTCAAAAAAATTCTTGAACAGCACATATATATTTTATGCCCCAAAAGTTAAAAGAGCTCCATAATCATGCATGTACCCCAATATTTTAAGCAACATTTCAATTTTCTATTAGAAGTATTATTTTAAGTGATCGAATTTAGGAGTCACACAAAAACATGGATTTCAACCCTTAGAATTTATATTCATTTCCTTAAAGTTAAACACAAGACAACATTAGCATAGGACATTCACATGGTTTGTGTCTGGTTCCGGTGGCCATTCACATCAAAGTCGTCCTTTTTGATATTTTCCTTTATATAATTATATTACCCTTTATTACCTCAAAGTTTTAAATCCTCTTAGGTGTTACCCATGACGAAACCCACATAGAGATGGATATTGATTTAATGATCAGTCACCATAACACGTGTACGGTGTGATAATACCCCCATCATCAACTCAAATTAATGCCCCACTTTGTGTTTTTTTTAGATGAACATTTATCATTTATGTCCCTCTTTGTAAAAGTAAGTATGGCATAGCAGAATATGTGAATGCAATGCAAAGTCCTAGATATCATATTCATTTACCTTTCTACTTTTTTCGACTTTTCCAAAGTTTGTAAATGCAATACACTACTATACACTATATATATGTCCTTTTATTAGTGACCATTCAGTGGTCCCTTTAAGCAATATAAATGTAAGTGTCACGTGATACACCCATCTCTATTTGTTTCACTCACACACCAAAAATCCTGCTAGCTGCTTCAGCAAATAATGACTCTCAGAGTTTGTTCTTTTCCAAACTTTCTTTCCCACATTCCCTCTGAGTGAGGAAAGTTCATGCTTAATCATACTGTCGAATACATGCGTACTTTATCACGTGCCTACATGACTGTCTTAGTGTTAATATTTTCTATAACAAGTAGGTTTTTTTTGTTTGGAAATTGTTGAAAGTATTATAAATTACTTAAATCTTACATTCATATTTTATAGTCTAATAAATGAATGTTTAGATTGTTTTTTTGTGATTGACGTACATTAATTTATAGTATTCTTAGCATCACTTGTTTGTTTTTGTATAGTTATTTGTCAAATGACAAGATTAGCCGATAACTACGGAGACCTCGATAAACATAAAAATTCATGAAATGTAGGGTGGTAAAAAATAAAAATATATGGTTATGTTTTTACATTGGAAATTTGATAACCATATGTGATTTAGAAATGAGTAAAGTCTTCGAGACCTTTTGTGCATGTCAGATTGAGGATTAAAAGAATATGAAATTGTAGTTGACCAAGAACTTGAGACTTAATTCTTTATTTCAGGATGCTCTTGCAACATGGAAGTAACCAAAAGAAAGGCCAGAATTAAAGTAATGATGGATAACAGTGTAGATACTACATGGAAATATGGCCAATTTATATGTTGTGCAGTGGGTCACTATTATACACTTTTTTCTGGCCTCTTTGAATTTTTTTTTTTTTGGGTGACCAAGTAATGTTATAGCTTTTGGGATTTGGGAGGGGTTTTGTTTTTCTTTATGTTATGTTGCTCCATGGAACTTCTTGGATTATAAATATGCAAGGTCATTTGTCTCATTTCTTTTATGATGACGAAGAGTTAGGTTCTCACATCTTAAAATATGCATAAATTAGACCCTTGGGTGGTTGAAGAAGACTACCTATCTGTATTGCTTTTGTCAAAGAAAAAAAAAGTGTTGGTTCCAAGCAATACTTTATTTTGCTTGCCTGACTCAAATTGCTACAAAGAGAGGACCAAATGACTTTTGCGCCATGATTAGGTGTACTAGTTTTTTGACATTACACTATAGTCTTTAGAGTAGAGTTCGGGCTTTGTGCAATAGCAAGAGCCTTTTATCTAAAGTAAACATTGCGTAGATTTCAGCCCAGAAATCAGTTTAAAAGAAAGGAAAATTAAGAGTAAGACTACCTATCAATTACCTTTTCTCAAACCATGATAGAGCTATTGTTGAAAGACATAGTTGAATGAATTTGAGGCTCCGATTAGGCTTCAATCTTTCATGTAAAATTACTTTAATCAAATAAGCTCTTGAAGGAAAGGAATAAAAAACAGTTAAGGATGTGTCAATATAAATTAAGTAAATAAAAGAGCTAAGGTTCAAAAGAGTCATTAGAGCCGAATTTGATAGAGAGGAAAATCGCTAGAGGGAGCTTGTTGGAGATTGTAAAGAGAATAATTTTTTGGAGGCAAAATTGTAGGGAACTTTGGTTGGAATTTGCACCTTGAGGAATCTCCAATTGAGTAGTTAATATAACATATAGAAACATCACTTAACCCAAAAGGTTTAAACCTATGAGTTTGGACCCAACTATGCTATATTAACTACTCACTCTTTTCTTCATTTTTCAATCATGACTTCACTCATATATGTATACCCAACATAACTCCACTTGTTCGTTCAACATACACACAAATAAATTCGTCCAAGACTTTTCACCCGATGATACCTCACTCGCCCAATAATATGTCTTCCATTCCCACTCCGTGTCTACATAGATATAGAAGCCCTTGTGCATGCTAGGAGAGAGAGATTATTTAAATTTATTAATATTTGGCTATTATGATTGTACTATGTGTTCTTAAAGATCCACCCCATCACAACTAATTGCACCATCATATATGATATATTTGATATGATAGGGATTTGAGCTGATAGCGTTTAAGTTCATGATAATTGCTCTTTGTAATAAAGTCAAAATGCTAATAAGATTTTTTTTTTTTTTTTTGGTGTAGGTAGAATTTGATCCCAAATTTCTTATTTGATACTTATGCTTTTTTAAGTCCAATCAACAAATTCACACTACCAAAACCACTTTAAGTGATAGGGGATAGAATCCCTGTCCATCGCCATTCACCACAAATAAAACATCATTAACAAACACAAACAAAATCATATAAACCATTGAGTTTATCCTAATTAAGTAGCTAGTTACAATACAATAATCTCGTAAAAGAATATCTATAAGAGTAAACCCTTTTTCTTTTATATTGTGTCCATAAGTGTAATATAAATAGCATAGATAAGTGATTCGGCCTGAAATTTAGATGCGAGTCCTTTCAAAGTATGATGGGCAGAATCAGATGCAACTGCCCGTCCAAATTTGTTAATCCCAAAACGAGTCAAGTTTCTCAATGTGTGGAAGAGCTTGCAGGCCCAATTTTGTAAACCAGAAAAAACATATAATTTCTTCAAAGCATTGAACTCTTTTGCTGGATGAAGGTTGGCTGTAAACAATGACAAATCAATTAACAAAATCATTTATAGCGTTTAGGAGAATAGAAAATATAACTTTAATTGACAGTTGTCTTCAAAAAGGCAATCCCACATCATCAAAACAAGACATCTGAACAGGAGTTGGTGTAACTATAATCATATTTTCACATAAAACAAAAATAATCAACCCCTACAAGAAACCAATTTCCAAGTAAATTAATATCATTTATCTCTACTTCATATAAAATTAGCTCTCCCCATACAAAGCCATGAATTGCAAATAGTACCATATGGTAAATATAAATTAAGGTCTGAATGCAAAAATAGATCTCCATCAACATAAAGCACCTCGAGTAGTAGTAGATGAATAGGATTTGGAACTCTGTGAAAGACCTAAGGGCTTTTCCTCTCCAAAAATAATTTTCTGTAAAGCCTATGTGACATTGCGACAAAATCTGCAAAGCAGAAACCAGAAGAAGAAATTTATCTGATCTTAAGCACAATGTAGCTTCACTACTGCGTGATTCTGATTCCTACACTGAAAGAACTAAATAAGATAAGTACCCAAAAATAGTCTCCTCATGCACATTTGTCAATTTTTTCTGCACCGTCAAATAGAAACACAATGATCTAAACCGCAGTTTTCTTGTTTCTAAAGCTCTCCTTCAGCGATGTAAATTTCTTCTTGCATTGGTTCACAGTCTTCCCAGGAACTGCCGCTGCAACTCTCTCCCAACGCTGATTGGTTTCCTTTGGGAAGGTTTTTAAAGCCTGAACCAATGCCTTTTCTTGTACAGCAGACCACACATCATGCTCCGGACTTGAAACCCCATTTGCAGCACTAGAATCAGAAGGATTCTGGTCGTTTGTGCTTCTGGTTGGAGAACCTTCTGGATTATCTATCTTTGAAGCACTGCTGCTTTGAGAAACCTGAGTTGTTGATACCCCTTCTATTTCCTCTCTAGTTGTAAGTGGAGATGCAATGGATGGAGCAGGTTTCCTCTTCTCAAGAAATGAATCAAATGCTTTAGCAGTATCAGGCTTCTGGAGGAGAACCGTTTTGGTTGCCTTCAGAATTTCTTCCACAGATCTACCTGTACCAATGTATTCTGATACAACGTCCCACCTCCGAGATGTTCCTTTGGGATACTTCTGCATACCTTTTCTCAAGAGCTCAATTTCTTCTTTGCTCCAAGGTTTCTCTTTCTTCTCAAAGCTACTTAATGGAACATTACCATTAGCCACTACAGAACCATTCTGCTGTGGAGGATGCTCATCTACTTTCTTACCCTTAGAATCACTATTATATCCTAGTGCATCTCTGAGAACTTTTGCTTGCTCTAGTCCCTCTGTGCGCTCCATCCTGTTGCATAAGCTCCTCAGCTGCTCAATATCAAGTGACATACACAGACTTTCAACATCATCCCCAGAAAGATCAAGCAAATGCTGTGATACAACAGACCCTGAACTTGTTCTAAGACGAGTCCTCTCTTTGCGCAAGAGTTTCTTCTCCTTCTCCTTAGCCTTCTTTTGCAGTGAAGCTGCTTCTGCAGCACGTTTTTCTTCCTCCTCTTTCCGACGTCTCTCCTCTTCAGCAATCCTGGCAGCTTCTTCCTCCTGCAACTTCTTTGCCAGATACTTAGCCTCCCTTTTCCTCTGCTTCTCAGCTTTCTCCACTTCCTTTCTCTTCAGTATTCTTGGGTCTCTTTTATAGGCATTGTCAACAAGAGAACGTATCCGTACATGTTCTTCCTTCCTAGCCTTCTCTGCAAGTTTTGCATTCTGCCTTTCCATCCACCGCTTATGGTCACGAGACTCAGCTTGCTCAAGATCAAACTCATCAGCATGTGGGAATTCTCTCCAACTTTTGAAGGTGTACCAGAAGTTATAGAAATTATCAACTTCTTTTAAAGGAGTATTGTCGTCACCTAAAGTTGGGATTGGCTGGCTAACCGACCACCGACCGTTCCTCAAGAAAGCTGGACCAAACACCTTGAAGAAGTCCTGTGGGGCACAGTCAGTGGGGATGTCATCATCAAACTCATCTGTGGAGTCATAAATTCTTCTCTTGACAGGGTCAATTAAAACTTCATATGCTTCCTGGATGGACTTAAAGTGATTCTCTATTTCATCCTTCTTTGACTGTTTTGCAGTTTCTGTTTCCTCAGCAAGGAGGAGGGCCGCCTGTTTGTCAGGATGAAACCTCAAAGCAGCCTCACGGTAGCTTTTTTTTATCTGGTCCTCCGTGGCAAGATATCTTACATGGCTTAGACCCAATAATGCATAGTGATCTTGTTGTTTTGCTCCATCACCAGACTTCTTTTTACCTTTGCTGCTATATGAATCAGATGATGGCAAATACATCTGTTCCTTATCGTCAACCACCTTTTTATCATCAACATCTGCATCTTCCTCCTCATAACCACGTAATTTAAGAGCAGCAGCATGAAAAGCATGCCCAGCTGGTTCATATCTTAAAGCCTTGCTAGGAAGGCAATTTGAGGAAACGTAGATTGGCTGTCCATCTACAATCTCTTGCGAATACGCAATCAACTGAAAGTTTTTGCAGACAGCCATAATTTTGTCAACGATGCCAATATCAATATCCAGAAATAGCTTCACTTCAGTTCAGTATCCTGTTATTAAGAACTCTAACAATCTCCCACTGCAATAGAAAGAAAACTTCTATAAGAACATCTCATGTAAAATTATAGATAATGCAGCATGTCACAACAGTACAGAAACAATAATACTTGGACAGTTTAGTGGAAGAACAGGAACATATATAGATGATTTAAGGCACGTAATTGGGGGAGGAGGTAAGTAGCAGGTTACAAACCCACAAAAACCAGAGTCCTGGCCAGTTAGATGGAATAGCCAAAAAATTAATACAAAGTTGACCAGAGTGTAGGGCAAGACACATTAAAACATAAACTGACAATGCTTACAGCCCTTTCTGATGCCAGACAATATCAAATGGGGTGATAAAGGGAAAAATGATAAACCCTTAGAATCAGCACCAAACAAAGGACAAACACATTCTCAACTCATAAAATTCTTATTCAAATTCTGATGTCCTTCATCATTCCAAGAGCATTAGTTAAATAGGGTTTCAAGGATTACACTCATGGAAACATTCAATTAAATCCCATAAAACCCTCCGCACTAAAAACCCAAATTGAAAATCAAAAATTAAATTTTAAATTATTTTGGTGCTCCTTGCATCACTTTCACGTCACAAAATTTAAGTGGGAAGTTAAGTGCAGCCATTTATATTAAGAATCTAACAAGCTTTGCATGTTCAACCATGCTGAAACTACAAACCACTTGAGTTTTATGTGAAACAGAGACTGGAAACATTGCCATATCAAGGCAAGTTCTGAAGCCTACTCACAAAAATCTAACACTGGTTCAAGATTATTAATAAAATCATCTCTTAACATTTAGAGGTTCTCTGGTCCAAAGAGTTCAGAACTACTACAAAACTAAGAATAGCAGGCAAGCCTTTTTAACATACACACACGTGTGCACACATTAAAATAAAAAATATTTTTTTAAAAAAGCATTGGAATTTGACACTCAAAATTATAATGTAGTGAAGACAGTACTTGAAAACCTACCATAGCACCACCTGAGGGGACTAAAGTTACAGTTGCTAATATATTAGTCAAATCCTCCATTAAAAGAAGGAAAGAAGAAAGGAAGAGGGACGGAAGGAAGGGTCATGCTTTATTGGTTGGATGGACGTGGAATGGAGAGGTAATAAAAGACTTGCATTTCCCACTTCCCCACAAACACCTTATCATTCAAAGGTCAGTAGAAGTCGGACATACAAAATGGATTACTGGTATAGGTTTTTTTTTTTTTACCAATTTAATCTGCAAAATTCAAATCTATTTATATATAAAATTACACAAAGAAATAAAGAGTTTAAAAAGAGACCCTCCTGAATGTCTACCATGACATATCTTTTCTATGCAAGCTTTATTTGGTTTCATAATACACATAGAAATCATGGTTTTGTCTAAAGAAAGGAAAATAAGCTTGATAAGTGTACTAAGAAACAAAATCAAGCTTGAGATGCTTGGAGTATTAAATGAGAACCCTCGACTTCTATTGTGTATCTATCTCCATGAAGTATTAGAAAATGTCAAGTAACTTGTCTAGTTGAGCCTAGTTTGGGGAAGTTACTGAGTCTTTAGTGAGTTGTTGTGTCCAAGTTTGTTCCAATTTGTTATGACTTGTACGTGTAGTCTTTAAGTGGTAAGTGGTCCCTATCCTAGCTTGTTGAATAAAAGTATCAGCATTTATTCTCTGAAGAAACACTCAAGTGTAGGAGGTTAGGAGTTAGGACTCCCTTGATGCAGTCGATTTTCAAACTTGGGAGGCCTTGGTCCCCTCCAAGCAACCAGTAAAAATTAGTGCACATAATAACGGATATTAGAATCTGGGCATAGACCAGCAAGAGGAGCAAAACAGTTAGCTTCCTCATCTCTGATCAGCAGCAGATCTTGGAAAGAATCACCAAGCTATTTTAGCAAGCTCAACATTGTAAGCTCATGCAATGGCCAACCATTAAAAAAACAATGGCATGGAGTATCACAAAATACTGCCATAAAAGGAGGGAAAATACAGTCCCAAAAGCGTAAAAAAACCTCCAAGGATTGCAGGTCAGCACAACCAAAAAGTTGTAAAAAGGTCTCAAAAGGCTGGACAAGTATGGTAACATATCAATAAAAAGGTTCCAACCTCTACATCATTCACCTAAGAAAGCCAAATGCTTGTTATTGCAATATAACAAGCTTGAAGAACACATGAAAGGGAAGCAAATCAAATCCAAAAAGAAGTAATTTTAAAAACTAAAGAAAAGGACCCATACTTACCTTTGTCTTGTTGTCTAGAAAGCCAAATGATAAATGAGTGATACATTTTAGGCAGAAGAATATTCATGTCACTTTTGAAAATTTTCCAATAACTCTTAATCAACCTAAATGCAACAACAATTTCTAGATTATGCCTTTGAGGACAGGAGTTGACTTTAAGGGGGAGGATATCTATCTCCATGAAGTATTTGAAATTGTCAAGGAACTTATCTAGTTAAGTTTGGACTTAGGAAACTTGAGTTTTATTAGAAAAATTGAATGCCCCAAGTACACAAGACATATACTAGATGAACATAACCAATAAACTCTAATAAGTTAGAAAAATAAAAGCATCCTAACATTGTCAACCATTCAAACAGGTTTCTGAACACTGCAATTTCAGGTCTAGAACCGTCCCCCCACACCCCTCAAAGTTTCTAGCAATTCTTTCCATCAAAGGCACTTCTTTCCAACAATGAGGGATGGCCTTCTCCTTCTAGATCTCGCTGTTCCAGTGTCACCCACATCAGCCTTGCCAACAAGCTACCAAGTCTACAAACCCTCCAGACATCACCCACCAAACCCCAAAATAGGCAAAAACCATATCCCACAACTCTCAGGAAGAAGGACAATGAAGAAACAAGTGACAAACTGTCTCCCCATCCCCATTGCACTGCAACCCCAACTCACCGAGAAAAGTATTTCTCTTCCTCAGGTTATTTGCAGATAAGCTTCTCCCAAAGAAGCAATCTGGAGACTTTATAGACTTCCAAATTCTTTTCCAAAGGAATTTTGCAGCTCCAATAGGGATGCGGTATAATAAGATCTAATCTGGACTCCTTTCTCAGCAGATTTCTTCCAACAAAGCTTAAGCTCTCCATGACATTGCACAGATGTAAAATAAAGTAGATACAAGAAAGACAAGATTGACTCCAACTCCCAAGAATACAGGATGTACACAGCAGGGGACCATAAAATCACTCACGCAAATTACATGAATCTATCAAATCAACAACAAACCTTAAGTGGTAAGTGGTCTGTATTCTCTAGCTTGTGTGAGTTAACATGTCCTACTTTTTTTGCTTTGCTATTATTCAAGTTGTATACAGGGCAACAAAACTGAATAAAAAGTATCACCTTTTTATTTTCTAAACAAACTCTTAAGTGTAGGAGGTTAAGACCCCCTCAAATATCCCATTTGATCAAACTTGGAAGCCTTGTTTCCCTTGAATCAACCACATAAGAACTTCCCATAAGTTTCAGACCAAACATAGCTTTATAAATATATATATATATATATTCCAAAGTAACAACTTCCCATAAGTTTCAGAGACAATATAGCTTTATACATATTCCGAAGAGTGCTAAAGAGTGTCGTCATCATGCCATGGCCTCCATAGTCCCTTACCCAATTCATAGCTACAACAAAATTCCCAAAATCCTTATTAAAAAATCCAAAAATCCAATCCGAACAAATCCACAAAGCCATGCTTAATACCATCATTACCAATGAGGTCTAGCTAAAACGCACTTCTTTTTCCCCATAAAAGCTTAAAGCTTAAACTCAAAAGTCACTTCCCACCCCCATAAAAGCTTAACATGATTCGAATAGCTTATTGATCATCAAAATCAGAGCTCAAAACAACAAAACGAACAAAACCCATGTTCCCCTTTAAATAAACATTCGAGTTTCAGCCATATGAGGACCCTTAAGAGTCATTGCACAAACAGACAAAATAACTATTCCAAAAAGAATCAAAACCCCAAAATCCATTTTTTGATCATAAAAAACACATAAAACAAAAAAACCCACCATTAAAATCAATCCATCAATCAAATTCAAGTACAACCGCCTCTAATTCAATCGATTATAACTATTAAAAAAAAAATCCAAGCTTGAAATTGAAAATTCAGCAAATTTTTATTACCTTAGTTGTTGCAATAGCCGATGCTTCAGAAAGCAAACACTTGGGTTTTACGGCCACGAAAAGGCGGTGGAGAAGAAGCCTTTATCGTGACCGATTGTGGCGGATTCCGGCAGTGATGGCGGTGGTGAGCAAAGAGAAAGAGAGAGAGAAGCGAGAAGAGAAAAGAGAAGGGAGTTTGGGTTTGGTTTTGGTTTTGGTTTGGCAAAGCTTTTAATGTTTTAAATGAAAAATTGATTGCAAAGTTTGCCCTAACCTCTGTTTGTTTAGACTTTTGGGGACTTGCGTATATCCGTGATAGTCTATCCAAACTGAGTTCCCCACTTTATTGGAAAGACCCATATGTAAGCGACCAAACAACAAAAATGTGGATTAAAACCTTTTCTTTTTTTTTTTTAGAATCTAGTTTGGATTAAACTAAATTACCAACATTATCCTTAATTTTGGTAATTTAGTTTAATCCAAACTAGATTCTAAAAATAAATAAAAAAACTTCAATCATCATTTTTATATTTATTTATTTATTATGTTAAAATGACAGTTTTAAATCAACTACTACTCAATAAACTGAAGTGTTTTAAATCAACTGCTACTTAACATATAGTCAGCAAATTTAAGAGTTTTAAAACATCTAGTCAATTACTACTCTTAAGAGTTTTAAATCAACTACTACTCAGCAATGTAGAGAGTTTTAAACCAAACCGACTTACCTTCTATGCATTATGGTTGATACTTGATACCATGACCAACGGACCAAGTAAGCTCCTTGGGAGCAAAAATGAAGTATTATTCAATTTCTATTTGATTTATAGTTTCTCAACTTCTCTCTCTCCCTCTCTCAATATGTTAAATATCACTAAATTTGTTTTTATTGCTAAATTTACTTGTGATTTAAGAATATTACCTTTGCATGAGAGAATTTACTATTTATGTTTATTTAATCAAAACGATTTCTACAAAAAGGATTATTATACAACTGTTTTATGCTTATATATGTTGTACTATTTTTCTATTAACATTATAATGTACTATTTTTCTATTAACCCTATAATATTATGAAAATTTATTTGAAAGCTTGTTTCAATTTTTTTAGATATATTTAGTTAATTTTGCTAATATTTACAAATATAATACCTTTGTTTTCATTTTAATTCATTACTAAATTAATTATGATATCATTATAGTTTGACCTTTGTTGAATCTTAAAAACCTTAAACTCTCCCTTTACCAGTTTTTTGAACAGATTGAGTCTAAAAACCATGGAGGTAATAGATATCACTAAAGTATCTTAATATTTTTATTCTCATGTTTGACATCTTAGTTTTATTAGATGAATACTTTGTGCTATTTATTTTTGTATCACTCTATTTACTCCCCCCCCTCCCCCCTAAAAGCCTAGGTGGAACCTTTTTTCTTTTTTTTTTCCATTAAGTTGTTGTATTTGGTTATTTAATGTTTCATAAAAGTTTAAACGTGATAAAAACATAAATAATATGTTTTGGTTTCAGCTTATAAGAAATATACAGTATGGTTATTTTTTTCAAAATATGTATATCTTTCTTAAGTGTTATAAATATTAATTTTCATTCATTTTTAACTAATTGTAACATTGAATATATTTAACAATCACTAATTATCTGGTGCATCGCACAGATTAGTGACTAGTGTGTGTGTGTGTGTGTGTGTGTGTGTGTGTGTGTATAAAAGATACCACTACCATTAGGTTATCATTTAAAATCCACAATTTAAACGCATATAGAACATGTGGGGGGTAAAAGCCCAGACATACCTATTGGGCTGGGGGCCCTGTCTTGAGGAGTACTGTACGTCCAAAGAATAATAGCGGGTCGGGGTAGAATTCATCTGAACGCAGCCAACCCAGAAGTAAAGGAAGAGTAGCGTCCGAGGAAGTCACCTTTTGTCCGAAGAGGTTACACTTCTTGGACGCAAATAGTCTTGACCCAGCCAACGAATAGAAGATCCGAATGGACTCTCAAGCAATCCCATCAACAAAGATAAGCTCTGGGCATGTCTGGGGATGATTAGAACGAGAAAATATCTCAAGGAAAAGCTGCCACCACCGCATTAAATGCATTGCAGCTACTTTTCTAGCCGCATTAATGTGGAGAAGACCCCTGAACAGTGTAATCTCAGCTATTACCACTCACGGAGGGGTAAAGAGAATACCTGATGGGACATGCACTCAAGTGGATGCTTAGATGAAGAATAAGTGGATGATGAAGATGATGGGAGAGGGTGCTATATAAGCAAAAGAGGTCTCTGATAATAGGGATCGGAAAAAAGGTGGAGAGAGGAATTAGATAATTTTACTGTAGCTCCAAGAGTTGTAATCATCTTTCATTCAATAACATACCTCTTCAGATAGACATTTGTCAAGGAAGATGAGCATGGTCTTGTGTCAATGAATCCTTAAACACTATAATTAATCACTGTTTAATTCGCACCCAGCCCAGCTCTTTCGCCCACTCTCTACAAAATCATTGTCTTGGGTTCGTTGGGCTCGTAACCCATCCTTCTTAGGCTTGGGCTGCCAAATTAGACCCTACAGAACACATATAAGCAATTCTCTTATTATACTTATACGCGATTATAAAATAAAATAAAATAAAATAAAAACTGTAACGGCGAAAAAAGCAATTAGTCAACAAATGGAAATAAATGAAGGTTTTAATGCTTGCTATCACAATTAATTTGTTTAGAGATGGGAAATCAAATTTGATTATGATATCTAGTGTGCGAACTCAGAATGTTTACATCATGGAATTGAATAAGAAAGGGTGCCTTTTTTATTAATTCACAGTTTAAGAACTGGTTAAGAAAAAATACAAGTGTTGGACCTCGGGTCTTGTCCGAGGTTGGGTTTACAAATGGTTAGATTCTTTTCTTTCTCTTTCTCTTCTTTATTTGTTTTTCTTATTTATTAAGGCTTTTATATAATTTTTTTTTTTTTTGAGAAACAGGTAAGTCATTATTATTAAGGTAAAATGATTATATTTTATTCTCATGCATAATAGTATGGTATTAGATTTACGAAAATAAAAATAAGTGAATGAAGGAACATACAAAACATCATCGCATTTAACTTGTTAAGTATTTTGTGTATGTGTATATATTAGACGTTTGTTAAGTATTTTATGTATATACATATTAAAAGAGACAAGTTTAACTTTTATTGCATCTTAAAAATTTATAGTAGGATAACATAAGTATAAATTTATCTATTTTGTTCCCGTATATTACTAATTATGATACTTCGTATTATTTAAGAGCTTTGTAGCTAAAAGGCTTTGATCTGGGATTTTTTTTTTTGATCTGGGATCATGATAGGGCTTGGCTTAAAGGCTTTGCAAGGGGCTCGGGTACACTAGCAGGGCCTTGGCTAAATTGTGGGTGCTTAGAGATGGGTTGATTCTTGCTAAGGAGATGGGGATTCAGCAGCTAATAATTGAACTTGATGCTTCGAGTGTTGTGATCCTTTTGAACAATGACACTGAAAATTCATTAATGGAACCACTTCTAACCGATTGCAGGAACCTTTTGAAGGATTTTCCCTGCAAGTGCGTGATCTATGCTTTTCGAGAAGCAAACCAATGCGCTGATGCATTGGCTAAATTGGGAGCACAATCATTGTATAGTTTTGATGTTTTTTGTAACCCACCGTTTGTGGAGGCTATTTTGGCTATTGATAAAGCTAATATGTATTGTAATAGACTTGTAAATCCTTAGTTTTAATTTTAAATCATGGTTTACCGAAAAAAAAAAAAAAAAAACTTACTTGATATATAAAGACTTACTTGATTATATATATATATATATGTAGGGTCGGCTTTTGTTGCCCGAGCCCACAGGATGTAGGTTAAAGGCCCAACGGACCCAAAACAATGAATTTGTAGAGAGTGGGCGAAAGAGCTGGGCTGGTTATGAAGCACAGAGCAGTGGGCTAGGTTACGTACAGTGCTGATAACATGAACTAAGGCTTAGATAACTCTATGAATGAATGTCCGAGGAGGCGTTTTATTGAATGAACCATGATTACCATACTCAGAGCTACAGTAAAGTTTTTCTCTCTCTTTCTTCTTCTTTTTTCCGATCCCCCGTTATCAGGGACCCTTCTTCTTTATATAGCATCCCTTCCTATCATCTCTATCGTCCACTTGTTCTTCATCCACGCATCCACTCGAGTGCATGTCATGTCGTGTGTCTACTTTAGTTCTTTATGAGTGGCGGTAGCTGAGGTTGCACTGTTCAGGGGTCTTCTCCACATAAATGCGGCCAGAAAAGCTGTTGCATCACATTAAATGCGGTGGTAGCAGCTTTTCCCCTAGATATTTTCTTTAGCTCTGATCATCCCTGGATCCACTCAGGATTTATCACTATCATTGGGATTGTGAGGAAGGCTATTTGGATCTTCCACATGTTTGCCTGATCAAGGCCATTAATGACCGAGGAGAAGGACGTCCTCGGACTAGCAATGACCTCTTCGGACGACATTCCCCCTTCATTTCTGGGCTTCCTGCCTTCAAATGGGCCGCGTCAACCACCTCTTGCTCCTCGGAAATTTAATAGTCCTTACCGGGGCGCCCTGGGCCTGTAAAGTGGTTTTGGGCTTTTACTCCCCCCACAATATATATATATATATATATATCTTTTAAAAATAAAAATAAAAACTTGGTTGTAGCTAGTAGTTACAATTCCACTCAATATGTATTTTATTGGGTGTGGATTTTAACAAATCATTTCTTCTTATATCCTTATATCCTCTATACTTGCAAAATTTTCAAAAAATTAAAGATCAATAACTATGTCATGAATCAAATGTTTAAAATTCAAGTTTTTGTAATTATGCATAAAAAATCAATTTATGAATCGAATAATAAATAACATCCACTTGATATGAAATTTTTAACATACGTGTTAAGAACATAAAAAACATGATACAATCTAATGGTTAGATTTTCAAAATATGTGGTCATGTTAAGTTTTTTAGTGGGATTTGTAGTCAAACTTTCTTCTAACATTAATAAAATCTCACATTTAATGGAATATTCAAATATTTGAAGAAGTTTAGAACTTAAAATACATTCATTTCTCCCAAAAAAAAAAAAAAAGTAATTAGAGGTAGATAATAGTGTATTAATAATTTATAAACTTATCTATTTTATTGAAAATATACATTAATTACACTCTAATTTAATGAGTTATGTATTATATAAGAGTAATTAAATGGAACCGTGGGGGCCCGAGGACCGAGGAAGGGATTGTTGGGCTGTTATTATTATTACTAAGGCATCATTAGCCCGAAGAGGGAATCTACCCCAGGAAGGGAAGAGGCAAAGGACTATTGGGAGATCCAGTTGTGAAGGACAGGGTGAGAAGAGAGAATCAAGGAGGGTAGGGGAAGTTTTCAACGAGAAATAGCTTGCTGCCTTTGCATTAAATGGTTGGTAACAACGTTATTAGCTGCATTAATGAGGAAGTGACTTGAACAGTATAGTTTACAGCTAAGCAGCTCATTCTACCACCTTCAGTAGATGTTTAAGAGGACAAGTGTCATGATGGGAATTGGGTTAGGTAAAGATGGGCGGCTAAGTTGTGAAGTAAAAATGAGTATATAAAGGAAAAGAAATTTCTAGAAAAAGAGGAGGCAAGCACAAGTATCAGAAAGATAAGAGTTAGAGCAATAACATAGAGAGAAGAGAGTGAACAGTGCATCATTCTGCGTATTATATGCCTCCTCGGGCAAGCTTATGATAAGCCATTTATACACATAATCCATGATCCTTAGTCTTTCTTCCCTTTTTTTATCCTCAGGCTAAGCCCTCCCTTTTTGTTTGATCCACTTTCTTACAAATGTATTGATTTGGGCCTAGTTGAATAGTACAAACCTCACTATTCTAAGTGGGTTTAGGCTGTTTGATTTTTTTGAGTTCTTACAGGAACAATAAAGATGTATTAGTCATTTATACAAATGCAATACATTTTTTTAGTAAGAGGGTAAATTACGTATTTGATCTCTAAACTTTGTGTTGTGTATCAATTTGGTTATTAACCTTTCAAATGTGTCAGTTTAGTGACTTTAGTCCCTAACAATTTGGTATTGGGTCAAAATGGTGTCTGCTGTTAAGTAATTGATGAAAAATATTGATGTGTGTGGCTAACAGTTAAAATAAAAAATTATTTTTACGCCACATTAGATGACTCCTAATTACCATGTGGAATAAAAATGAAAGAAATTCCAATGTTTAATTGTATAATTGTTTATGAAAAGAAAAATAAAGAAAGATTTGTTAACAATTTTTTTTCCTTATTTTCTGTTTTCAAAAATAATTTTCTATTTTTTAGACTAGAAACTTGTTTGGCAGTCCAAAATGAATAGAAAACAAAAATTGTTTTCAAAATTCAATTTGTGAAGAAAATTGAAAATAGGTAAAGAGTTGATTTCAATTTGTATTTTTGAAAACTTAATGAAACACAAGGCTAATTTAATGAATTTTCCCATTTTAATGAGTTAGCACTAAAATTCGAATTCTAGTAACAACAAATTTCAGTATTTTTTTCTCTCTCTTCTCTCACACAAGTTTTTTTCATTTCAACTAACCAAACATGTTTTTGATTTTGAAAATACAAGAATTTTTTTTTCTTTTTATTCTCAAAAACAAGTTTTTGAAAACAAAAAAACAAAAACTGTTACTAAACATAGCCTAAAATAAATTGTATACTATTCAAAATCCATTGACGCAAAATTAAGACCTTTTCCCAATTCAAATACCATATAACTCCGTTCAGCAATTATGAGACTTCTGATCCAATTATGGCATGCATGACTCATCTATTCCAATAAATAATCACATTTAGAGGGAAGGGAAAAAGATGAAAGAAAAAGTGTAAATTCCAACCTCAAGGACAGCAACAACATCAACAATGACTGATCAACCGAATCTCAATCCTCCAAGTCTCCATATTTTCTAGGGCTTATAATTAATATAAGACCGGCTTCAATTTTCTTTAATTTAATTAAATTAATTAATTGAAATTGAAATTAGTCGGTTAGGCAAAATGGTTTTATTTTTTATTCCACGTAGTAGTATATGTGTCACATGATGTGGCTTTTTTATTTTGACCGTTAATCATACAACATCTTTCATTCATCAATTAACATCATTGACCATGTTGACACAATACAAAAAGATTAGAGACTAAATTAACATATTTAAAAAGTCAGGGACTAAATTAACACACAATGCAAAGTTTAGGGACCAAACATGTAATTTATTTTTAGTAAAAATATAGGGGCATTATTTAAATTTACAAATTATAAATGCATTACATGTTTTTATTCACTATTTTTTGTTATTTTCATCATTTAATTTACTTTTCCTTCAATTTCAGGATTGACAAGACCAAACTTGAGCTAGACACCCAATAAATTTATGGAATAGGTTCCTCATCATTTCAATTGAAATGTGGAGGCTCCATTTCATGGTTAAAATTTTATTTCTTGTATATGATATTGTACAAAATGCCACATCATTTAAAATTGTAAACTTATATAAAAAATAATAATAAACGAGTGGCATTGAGTCCATTAATAGAATTATAATATTTAATATGAACTATGGAATGGATCCATTTCAAATAGAGAGATCTCAACTTCACCATTGCGCGCATGGACACCCATCCTCTAAGGCACACACCAATGCTCATGCCCATAAACGGTATAATTCCTAAGTTTTGCCCTCAAAGGGGGTAAATAATATTTACAATTCCTTAGGTGTAGTACATTAAATTTCTCAATTTTATTCAAACATAGAATTGAATAGCTTAATTGTTTTAAGAAAATAAAACATTGTTTGTGCTCGTTGGTCCATGCAAACATGTGTATGAATTTAATTGGGAAATTTAATATATTGCTCCTAATGAACTGCAATTAAGTTGTTTCCAATGGTAACAACTATGTATAATTCTTTAAGTGTTGTACATTAGGCTTCCCGATGAATTTCAAACACATAATTGAACTAAAATTAATTGTTCTTCAAAAATATATCATTGTTTTTGGTTCATGCAAGCATTAGTTTGAATTTAATTGAAAAATCTAGTGTACAACAGCTTTACCTAAAATTTCCCCCCACCTTTTAACCCAAAAAAAAAAAAAAAAAAAAAAATCCCCCCGCCCTAAATGGTAAATTAATTGTAGTTCCTTAGGTGTAATAATTCCTAGTTAAATTCAATACAATAAATTTAAACACCTAACTGTATTGAATTTAATTGTTCTTTGAAATATAACATTATTTGTAAGGATCATGTTAACGAATGTCTTTAGGGCAACTATTAATAAACCATAGTAGGAAAGTTTAACATCATTTTCATAGGAAATATAAAAAGCTAGGAAAATTCTTAAGTAGTCTAGGAGTATAGTGAAATGGTACTCCCTCCTCTCACATTCATGGGGGACCCAGCCATGAATTTAATGAGCAGACTCCACCATGAATGTGAGAGGAGGGAACACCATTCTCAGTGCTCTAGGAGTACCTAAGAATTCCTCAAAAAGCTGTCAACATAATTAATTGCTTTATCATTTTCTCATAAAACGTTTCTGAAAATAGTCCTTAAACCAATGCCCTTAGGGCATTCGTTAACATTTCCCTATTTGTAATTGATTGGTCCATGCAAATATGTGTTTGAATTTAATCGGAGAAGTGAATGTACTAAGAGACCTAAGAAAATAAGATAATATGGGAAGGGTGTTTGGAAATCACATAATTGTTTCGGTTTTAATACAAAGTAAAACGAAATTGCAAAATCAATTAAATTTTTATCAATTTAAAATAAAATAAAATCATAATTAGTTTTAGTTAGTATGTAAGTGAACTTCTCAAAAAAAAAAAAAAAAAAAAAAAACCCTAATCTATTGGAAATATGCCTATGAAAACATTTATGATATATATGTGTGTGGAGAAAAATGTATATTTGAATACCAAATTTAAAGCCGATTTTTTTTTAAAGGGAAATGCATTACAAAATCCTACAGCTCAATTGACACTTCTTAATACTTCTAACGGAGATGTTAATGGGTTAAATCCCTCTACCCTATTGTTATAACTATTGTATATAATGAAAAAACAATTTTATTCCTTTTAACAACAAATATATCAAACTAGACATTTTTTTTTCCCTCTTGTAAATAAGTGGGTGTGAAGAGATTTTAGCCAAACTTCTCCTCACAAAGAAAAGCAAACATCGTTTATTGACCTACAAGATTTTGCCATTTCGATAAAATAGGTTAGCAACTAGACATATGTGATCAATCACATCAAAAAAACTGTATGGTTGGTGGCAACTCGTAGATAAAATGGAGAAATAATAAATGGACTCATTAATGCGCACACATCACTTAAGCGTCCACACACTTCACACACATATCACAACCTGTCTCACCAAGAAACCATCAAGGCATCAAGTGGTTTGGGGTGTTGGCCATCTAAATCTAGCATTAACAATTCTAAAGGGAATCGAAGATGCTCATTTGCATAAAAGATCATAGAAATTTGACAGTTGAATCTTGCGGTCAAGGAAATCAAAGTTTCCAAAGGCTTGTGTCCATCTTGAGCTAGTTCAGATTAAAAAATCCACTGTTGAATTGGAAGATCATTGGAAAACATTCACGTTGGTGAAAGAATCATTGAGATTTTACGGTCAAGGAACTCAAAGTTCTTTAAGGGCAGAGACAATGACTTGTATCCAGAAGTGTAGCTAGGATTTTTTGTTTGAGGGGTCAAATTGTAATACTAATATATATATAAACTTTATTACTAAAGTAAGCGTTAATTCATAATTAATTGTATCCAAAATTAAAAACTTTGATGTATATATATTTACAAGATAATTTTTAGGAGAACTTATAATGTATTCAACTCTAATAACAAAAGTTGTCTAATTTGAATGTTTAATTGGTCAAACCTTGATCTAACTCAATCAAACTTTAGATCTGGTTTCTTGATCACAGTATTTGACCAGATTTGGCCAAGTTGAAAGGTTGGAGAAGAATTGGGGGTTTGATTTGTGTTTCAAGTGAAATTAGGGTTTTCCCAATTTTTCTATTTTTCTTGATTCATATTTCAGATGGCCAAAACAGGATAGCAAGAAAATCCATGAAACGCAAAGTCCTCTTTATTAAGACCACCACTTAGCCACTGTGAATCACAGCTTCAATTACTTATTAATTTCATTATAACTCTTTTTAAAGTTTTTATGGGCAAGATACATAATTACTTTAAAAAAACAAGTCCACTTAACTTAAAATATCATGTTCTATCAGACTTTAAAATTGTTAATATCTCTCGAATTAGATATAAATCTATTTAGGCTTCCCATATATAGCATCTTCCCTTGAATTATTTTATTTCAATTCGAAGTTACAAAGTTTTATTTGATCGAGTCAATTTATTCTACTAGCTTCACATTAAATTTCTCACCAAAATTTGGAATAATTTTTCTCACGAAGTTTGAGCAAAATATTTTGCATATAATTGTCACTATATATATACATTGTCTTTTCATAAATGAATAGTAAAATAATTTGAAATCCATATACTCTAATATATATATATATATATATGAATCTTTGCCAACCAATGTCATCATTCAAAAACTTTAAAATTGTTTCTTTGATAATATATACTACAATTTGTGGTTCATTCATCCTTACACGTTTATTTGATATTTATTGGTTTCTAAAAAAAAATGATAATTATTGTACTCATAGGAGCATATATGACTCTTGTGAAAAAAATTAGTTGTTAAGTGCTTGTGGGGTATGGGGGCAAAAGTTGGGGTTCAAGTCTCCAGAAAAGAGTTTCATACACATATATACTTAGATTAGGCTATAATAGAATTTCTATTTTATATAAAAATAAAAAACATAAAAACATATTTTAAATGTTTTGACCCTACCCAAACGATATTATTGAAAGTGTAAATCACATAACTTTAGATTGCTTATATATTACAAAATTCAAAATTATTAGAAAATACTTAGATTCAGGGACGGACCTACACTAGGGCAGAGGGTAAAAAAAAAAAAAAAAATCTACTACACTACAATTTATTTCTGCTTCATTACAATCTTGTCCTTGGAAGGTCCATGGACAGGTTGGTTAGAAGCTGCTTCAGGGCCTTTGCTTGCCAAATCAGCTTTAACAGGCACAGTGAGGGAAGCTAGGACAATCTCCATTGTTTCAGGAGCTTTCTTCTCGACAGAAGGAACTCAGGTATCAGTTGAAGGCTTCACAGCATTGTGGGCTACTCCCTGAGTAATGTTCTTCTCTTTTTCTATTACTCTAGAATGCTCGGTCTCCTCGGCCTTCTCAACAGATCAAAAGAAACTGGAGCATTGGTAGCACTATTTGTGCTCTCCTCTACCACCTTGGGTGCAGTATCAGCCCCCGAGCCAGAAGGAACACACACTCAGATGGCAGGGGGGTAATACACATTCTCTGCCTTCTTAAGTATAGATGAAACCTCAACCCCAACTTGGTTGAGGGCTTCATTCCATACTTGGGAGCAGTAAAGCATGCATACCGCTGGGACCTCGGCCTTAAGATTGGCCTCAATTTTTGCCATCCCTATGTCATATCCATCCTATTCAGCCTACTCCCGAGCCCTCTCCGCTTCTTCCCGAGCCCTTTCAACATCATCTTTGGCCTTCCCCATTTCCACTAATTTTTTCTTGAGAGAGGTAATTTGCGCTTTGGTAGCAGCTAGCTGGTCTTCGGCATTGTGTAAGAGAACTCTTTGGTTCTCGACTTGCCTCTCAGCACCTTCCAAAGCAGCAGTAGCACTTTTTCTCTCCCTCTCCTCCTCTAGTAGCTTGTCTCTGAGGTCCTTGATAGTCTTATCAGCAACCCCAGAGGCTTCAACAGCTACGTTGTGCCTAGCCTCCTCTTCCATCATTTGTTTATGGCAGGGGCTGGCTACCTCTTCTACCTTGATTGAACAGCCTATCAAGTAAGGGAAACACAAGGTAAATTGAGAGCATAAGGTGAACAGTAAAAAAAATTAAAAAAAAAAAAAAGTAAGTTAAAAGCCTTGCCATGCCTAAGTACCTCTTCAAACTAAGGAAGACCTCGTGCCTCCTCAAGTTCCTTAACTCTACCATGTCCCATGTCGTTGGGGAATAGTAGGCCTTGCTCCACCACATTGGCCACATAGCTGGCCTTCCCTCCTTGATAGTCATGGATGGAGGCATTGGCTAGCAAGGGTTCCCCATCCAACATGGAAGCAAGGATCCATACTGGAGGTGTAGGAGGACCACTTCTCTTCTCAACGCCTCTTTGCCCCACTTTGGACTGTTTAGCTATCCTTTGGGCCTCTTCTTCTTGGGCGAGCTGACTCTTCCCAGCATCCATCACCTCTTTGCCTTTCGCGTCTCTTTTTTTCTTCAATCCAGCAAATTCAGGTTGGACGGGCTAGGCAGGTTGAGAAGGAAGAGGAAGTTTGTTTTAAGGAGAAGGAGGAGGCTTGTTTTAAGTCGCTTTCCCGAGTGTTTCTCTCCTCGGCTGAGATTCTATAAAGTCTAGAAGACTAGTCTTCTGCTTGCATTGAATACCCATGTCACCTCAATGTAGGGGTGTGCGCGGTTCGGTAAGGGCGGTTTTTTGCTAAATTTATTACCGAACCGATAGAGATCGGTTTTTTTATAATTAGAACCGATGCACACCACCTAGGGTCGGTTTTCCGACCTATAGCGGTGCGGTTTTTTGCGGTGCGGTTTAGTCGGTTTGGTCGGTTTGAAATATTAAAAAAAACTATTTTTTTAATAATAAAAAAATTGGACTTTCAAGCCTAATATCAATATATCAACCTGTTCAAAAAACCTATGCCAAATAATGTATTTTTCATTTCATAATGATCACATAATGATCCAAAATTTCAAACCTGTGCAAAATTTCAAATAATGATCCATAATGATCACATAATGATCCAAAATTTCAAAACTGTATTTTTCATTTCAAACCTATGCAAAACCTGTGCAAAACATATGTTCACATAATGATCCAAATTTTTTCGTTTCATTCACCATGCAAAAATATTTTGAAATTGCCTCAATAAGAGTTCAACTCCCAAAATACTATCATGTAGCATATAATATCATTAGTGTCACTGTGTGTGTCAGTGTCAATAACAATAAGCGTTAATGTATCTACTTAATAACGTATTACAGAACCATTTGTCACTGTCCACAAATGCCAAAAGATATACAAATTAAATTAGCATTTAGGCAAAAGAATGCTAATTGCTTGTATCCCCAATAATAATTTAAAAAAAAAATAAAAAATAAAAAATAAAAAAAAAAAACTGTTCAACCTGTTCACACATAAAATATGTTCAAAAACCTATTCAATCTGTTCAAATCTGTTCACACATAAACAAACTGTCCAAATTTCATCATTTCATTCACACATAAACAATTTGTCCAAATTTCATCATAAACTTGTCCAAAAATGACAAACTATCCAAATTTTTTCTTTTCTTTCACCATGCAAAAATGTTTGGAAATTGCCTCAATAAGAATTCAACTCCCAAAATACTATCATGTAACATATATTATCATTAGTTTCATTGTGTGTGTCAGTGTTAATAACAATAAGCGTTAATTTATCCACTTAATAACGTATTACAGAACCATTTGTTGCTGTCCACAAATGCCAAAATAAAGATATACAAATTAAATTAGCATTTAAGCAAAAAAATGCTAATTGCTTATATCCTTAATGATAATCCCACCCATAAGTAACTAAATAACCACCATTAGTGAAAAGTCCACTACCAATAATATGTATAAATATAATTAGCATATAGGCAAAAGAATGCTAATTCCCGTAAGTCCTTTGTCCAGTAAGTCTATGCACTATGCATCATTCTAGAACTCCTACAAAATACTAAACAAAACAAAATAAACACGTTTTAATAACCATAAAACGTTTATCAACAATAAAATATTTATAATTAACACAAATGTGATAATAGCAAGTATACTTACATAATACTAACTACTAACTAACTCCAAGCAAAGAGCAACATATCACTTATCATCATTCAACACAATGGTGATTGGATCCTCCTCCATAGGCATTGGGCAAATCAATGCAATTTCTACGATCTCATTCAAAACAAAATGATTCTTAAGCATTGAGTAAATAAATAAACAATTGATGCATACAACAAACAAAATGAACATATATATATACACACCAGTGTCAATCTCAAAACCATCCATATCCTCCACATTATCCATGCACTCTTGAAGCTTTATTGGTCTTTTATTCTTTGCATCCTTCAACCAATTCAGGGTACAAATAAGGGTTTTAACAGTAGTAGAAGATAGTGAACTACGAAACGAATCCAAAACACGTCCACCCGTACTAAAAGCAGACTCGGATGCAACTGTAGAGACAAGAATAACTAACACATCACGGGCAATTTGGGAAAGGACTCGATATCTAGAAGAATTCATTTTCCACCACATCAAAATGTCAAAATCTTCCACATCAAGGTCCTTAGAATATTTCAACAAATACCTATCTAACTTAGATTTGTATTCCACACTATCCTCGTCCACCAAGTGTTGCTTAAACCTATCATTATAGCTTTTAATGCAATTAGACAATGAAGCATTACCAACACTTGGCCCAGAGTCCCTAGACAATGAAGCACTACTACACTACTACTACCACTACTGCTAGAATTTGAAGCTTCATTCTGACCCATTCTCTCCGTATACAACCTCTTCAATGCATCCCGAACCTTAAAGCTCATCGCATCCCCCTTGTCCTTTCCATACCATTCCCTGAACCAAAACTTGACATACTTCTATCTATACTTTGGGTCAAGAACAACAGCAACAAAAAGCATCAAATTGATATTATCTATACTTCCCTAATACTTATCATTTTTTTTTCATCTCTACCACCATACTCCTCAAAAGTGGATCCTCATCTACACTATACAATTGTTGCAATTGATATTCAATACTAATTAGCTCATTGAAGTATGTATTAGAAGTGACAAACAAGGACCCAAAAAATCTAAGTGTCGCCTCATAAAATATGCCAAGAAATTTTACAAAGGTCTTGACATTTTCCCAATCAAGATAGTTAGGAGGTCCAATGGGTTTTTTCCCATCTCCATCCGTTTCACAAAAATAAAGTTTATAATGCTCATCTTCCTCTTCCAACCTATCAAATGCTCTCACAAATTTCAAAGCACAATCTAACACAAGATAAGTTGAATTCCACCTTGTTGGCACATCAAGGGACAACAAACATTTGACTTTAATTTTCTCATTTTCAACACATTCTTGAAACTTCTCAAACCTTGCAGGAGAGGCTCTCACATACCACATCACATTCTGAACCTTGGCAATTGATTCATGAATGGACTTCAAACCACTTTGCACTATCAAATTCAAGATATGTACACAACAATATTCATGAACTCACCACCCAATATGCTACTATCTCTTTCTTTTGTTTTCTTCTTCACATAATCAATTGTCACACCATTAGATTTAGCATTGTCCGCGGTAATAGTAAACAACCGATCTATACCCCACTTCAACAAACATGACTCAACCACTCTACTTATGGTGTCTCCTTTGTGATTAGCTATAGGGCAAAAGTTCAAGATTTTCTTTTGGTAAGTCCAATCTATTAGGACATATGTGGTTCACTTGTTAAAAACATATGTATTCTTTTATATAATTGGCTAATCATTTGGCAAAACGCACTTTACTTGTAATTGGGTAGTTCTAGGTGTTTTTAATACTTCAAGAAATAAGGTTTCAAGATCAAGTGTTGAAGTCATCAAATCTGTCTAAGAAACAAGTTGAGAAAATGCAAGTTCATTAAAGCTCGACAACTGGCTCGACAGTTGTATATATCGAGCTTAAGAGAGTTGTTCAGTCCCGTGTACTCAACACCTACTCGACAGCTACTCGAAACCTCCTATCTGTCGAGGCTTAAGAAAAACAGATTTTTCTGTTCTGTTTTCTTAGGATCCATGTTAATGTGTTTGGGCATTCTTTTCTCCTAACCTTAAACATATAAAAGGATTGTTTTAAGGGCCGTCAAAGAGTACACAAGTTGCACAAGCATTGAGAAAAGTATGTTCGAGCAATTTGTGACCAGAGACAAAGTTTTGCCCTAATTCATCATTCTTGAAGAAGTTGCTGTGTACGTGCACCTTTGAGTTTTGTGACCAAGCATCTTCTTGATATTCATCGTTGGGATAAACTGAAGAACTTTGTAACTAACAACCTTCTACAGTTGGTGATTGAAGTCGTGTACTGGAATCCACTCATTGGTTAGTCACGTACTTGGGAGCCGTGCATCAAAAAGGAAAATTGTCACTATAAAACAAGTCCAATTAGGTATTGGGGTAAAAGTTCAACTGTAGGTTGGTATAAAGTACTTAGATTCCTTTATTTGTAACCACTTGTTGTGATAATAGTGGAATTTCAGGAGTGGTGACCTGAAAATCACTCGGTGGGGTTTTTGCCATTAGGTTTTTCCCATTCGTAAACAAATTACTGTGTTATTTATTTTTCGCTGCATAATTAGTTTATTGGTGATTTGTTTGTGCTACCACGCATTTGCATGTTAATTAACTTAATTAATTCAGTTGGCAAAATTAATTGGTTAATTTATCTTAAGAGGTCAATACGTTTTTGGCCTATTATAATCCCCATCAATGAAGTGTGCAGTGACTACCATGTAGTTCAAGTTTTGTATGGACATCCAAGTATCTATTGTCACACAAACCTTTTGCCCAACAAAAGCCATTCACAAAATATCCACCTTACTAGAATAAATCTTCTTACAAGCCCTTGCAATAGTAATGCGACGGGGAATAGGAAACCTAGGCTCAACTATTTCCATAAATTCTTGAAAGTCTTGAAGCTCTACTAATTTAAAAGGTAATTCATCAATAACGATCATCCTTGCCAACGCCAACCTTATCCTCTTTTCACTATAGTTTGCAACCACTAACACATTTGAACCACTTTCCCCTTCCCTCTTAGCTTGGAAAGACAAAGTTTTTTACTTATCATCATAGGGAAAATGCCACTTCTTACGCACCTTCGTGTAGGGCAATATGTCTAAAGTACCATTTTTCTTATCATGACAATTATATTGATTTTTACAATACTTGCTTTTAGACCTTAGCTTCTTGGGATCAGGACTAGCCAACTTAATGAAGTATTGTCATACTATAGATGGGTCCTTACCACCTTGTTTAGGTGGCAGTGGGGGAAGTGATGCACCAAGTCCAATTGGTGTTGCAAGTTTAGGTGGGTTAGGGTTAGTACTACCAGGAGGAGGTGGTTAGGGTCCCTAAGGGCACCAAATCCAAGTGGAGCATCGAAATTCATTTAGTAAAAAAATTTCCAACCAACAAAAACACAAAGTTTCCACAACAATGTCAAATTATAATTTTTCTAGCAAATACAATATCATATAGCTCATTCTCAATCAATGAATGTCACAACTAGATCCAATAATAGCAATAACTAATCAGTTTAGTTGCAACAAGGCAACAATAACAAACTAACAATCATTAGTCATTACTCAACAATTCATGTCACTAAAAAGTCATTATGAATTCAGTCAATAAGTTTCTGCTCAAGACCAAATTTATTTTTTCACAACCAGCCAACCAATGTATCATTCCAAATTCAATAATTAAATTCCTTCTTTTTTTTCACAATTTCCCCAAGTTTTTAACCAATATTGTATCATAAATTAGACACGACTTAATGCATAATTTTTTTCTTTTAAGTACAACTTAATGCATAAATACCACAATGATATAACTTGGCAGTTCGTAAATGTCATAAATACAATGTGATAACTAACAAGCCTTCTTTCATGAACTCACAAACACCCCCCCCCAAACAAAATAAAAACCCAAGATCAAAATTTACCCTTAATCATTTTAAAATCAAACCAATTTATTCACAATTACTACCTACTACCTAAATTTTCAAGAAGTAGGATATCTATGCTGGTGTTATAGAAATTCTAACAAAAATATAATATCATTCGAGACTCAAATTTGCTCACAACTGCAAATGATGGTGAGTGTCATTTCTATGGTTGCAAAATGCTTAGTAGACAACAAAATACCTATGGTACACAAGTGATACTACATTTGCATCAAGATGGAAAGTTCCATGAGTAAAATCATATGGGGAACAATTAACAAACATACAATGCCAAAAAAAAAATACTTCTCTACATAACAAACAAAAAGTTACATCCCCAGAAAAATACCAAATCTTTTTCGAAGACACAAGACAAAAAAATTAGCAGAAAATTACTTCCCCACGGCACACACACTATCAAGTATAAAAAGACGAAAAAATTCAGAGGAGAATATTTAAATAATCAATGAAAATTACTGAGAAAATCAATTTAACAAAAAGCAGAGCAAAACTTGTTCAAAATAGACAAGAACAGAACTTTTTACAAGCTACAAGAGTAACAAGATTATTAAACTGCAGCTTGATGTCCATTGCAATAACCATAAGTGAAAAAATGTTGGTTTCTAGAGAAATGGTTTGGACATTTACAAGTCTACATAAACTAATTCAGTAGTGAATTAAACCCACTCAGGTTCTCATCAACTTCCAGTCACATAACAAGACAATAACGCAGCCTTAAATCATTTATATCAATCTCAACCACAAGACCCAAAAGCACATGACTAGTATTAGTTAGAAGCTAGAACTCACTCCAGCTTAATTTCAAAATTAAAAAAGGTGACTAATGTGTTGATCAAATTTAAACTAAAAACCCCAGACAATAAGATGATGTCTATCAATTAAAGCACTCTCTATTTCAAAAGAAAATCAAAATAAATTGGTACACATGTTTTAAATTTTGTTCTCACGTTTCTTTGATAAATCTCAATTTACCACCAGAGGAGGCTAAAACAACTCCGAAAGCTCATCCTAAGGGCTAGTCATATCAAACTGATACCAGTGTTACATAGAAGATCTTTCTACAAGTCCACATATTTTTTCCCATACATATGCATGTAAAGCTAGAACATGATGACAGGAAAATATAAAATATATTAATAGGTGGGCAAATTTTAGGTACAATTCCTTAGGTGATGTACCTTAGATTCCCTAAATAAATTCAAACGCATAGCCACATTGACCAATGCAACACAAACAGTGTCATCTTTCCCAAATAAAATTAAACTCAATCATGTGATTATTGACCAATGCAACCACATGGTTGTGAGAAAACTAAGGTATAGCACCTATGTATGCCTTTAACAGGCAATTATACCAGGATGTTCAAGCTCCAAAAATCACATCTCTGATTGATCAAAAGTATGGAAGGCAAAGGCGGGGAACATTATAAAAATCCAAAAAAGCTAGAAAGTCCAGACATCCTAATCTTTTCTGCACCAAGAAAAAGAAAACATACAAATGAGAAGAAAAGACAATAGAAAGATCACCTGCAACATCTTGGTTATCGTAAGTACCCCTGTATACAGTACCATAGGTCCCATGAGCTATAACATATCTGATATCCATTTTAGACAAATCAATCTCCCACTCTTCTTTGGGCTTTTGGGAATTAGCGTTTGTCGAAGACCAGACCTTGCTCAGGTGCCTCTCCAGCTGCAAATCCAAGCTTTTCAAATCAATTTTATCTGCTCTGAACATCATATCTTTGCTACTAACACCTCCTGTACACTTCACTTTTGAATTCATGCCTGCCTCTTCATTATCCATCTTCTTTAGTGTCTTAATACCTCCAATATCCTCACTTGCCCTCAAATCCATCATAAAGAACCCAAATTGAAAACCTCAACTACCCAATCAGAAGCCTCAAATTCCAAAGAAAAACAAAGAAACAGCAAAAACCAGACACAAATTTATCTATTTGTTATCTTAAAAAATCAAAATATCTATTAAATCTTCATCATCATCATCATGAAAAACTATAATGCTCTAAAATTTACAAACCCTCCTCCAATCAACAATAAACTTTAAGCAACAAAGCTTTTCTCAGATGAAAGAACACCAACCAAAGAAAAAAAATTATCCAATCAAAACCCAGTCTCAACAACCCAATTCCTATTCCAATTCCCTCCAATATTGACCTGACAACCTAAAAATCAATATTTGTAAAAAGCCCACCAATAAGAAAATCAAAGAAAGAGAAAGAGAAACGCTCTTAATTAGTATTTAAATTAAAAAACAACTGACCTTATTAGTTCAAAACCCCAAATTTCCTCATCACCAACCATCTTTCATTTTTTCTCAATTAAAAATATTTATATATCTATATGCATAACTAACAAAAACAAAAACAAATAAAATAAAAGTAAACCCTTATTCTAGAAAGCTAAAGAAAACGACCCATTTCCCACCATTCCACAGCCAAGACCGAAGACCCAAATTTTTAAATAAAAAAATGAACTTTCAAGTACAAACTACAAAACCCACCAAAAAAAAGTTGACTTTGAAAGATGGAAAGTGAAAGGAAAGGAACAAAGGGGTCGGCCGGGAATACAAAAAATCAAACCCATAGGCATTGAATTTGCAAGCAAATAAGAAAGTCATCAGGGTCCCATGAGTCCATTATCATCATCGTGGTCATCAGGCAGGGGCTCAACTATTCCAATAAAGCGAATTGTCAAAGAGGGCTCGTTTGGTAAACGAAAAAACAGGACTTGGTTACGCGGCGAGAGGGACCAGCCTAGGGTTTTTGCGTGGTGGGTCTTGGAGAGAATTGAAAGAAAGGTAAAGTCCAACGCAAAAACCCAAGACCAGAAAAACCAAGGAATGCGTGATATATATATATATATATATATAGAGAGAGAGAGAGAGAGAATATATAGCATCTTCCTTGAATTATTTTATTTCAATTCGAAGTTACAAAGTTTTATTTGATCGAGTCAATTTATTCTACTAGCTTCACATTAAATTTCTCACCAAAATTTGGAATAATTTTTCTCACGAAGTTTGAGCAAAATATTTTGCATATAATTGTCACTATATATATACATTGTCTTTTCATAAATGAATAGTAAAATAATTTGAAATCCATATACTCTAATATATATATATATATATATATGAATCTTTGCCAACCAATGTCATCATTCAAAAACTTTAAAATTGTTTCTTTGATAATATATACTACAATTTGTGGTTCATTCATCCTTACACGTTTATTTGATATTTATTGGTTTCTAAAAAAAATGATAATTATTGTACTCATAGGAGCATATATGACTCTTGTGAAAAAAATTAGTTGTTAAGTGCTTGTGGGGTATGGGGGCAAAAGTTGGGGTTCAAGTCTCCAGAAAAGAGTTTCATACACATATATACTTAGATTAGGCTATAATAGAATTTCTATTTTATATAAAAATAAAAAACATAAAAACATATTTTAAATGTTTTGACCCTACCAAACGATATTATTGAAAGTGTAAATCACATAACTTTAGATTGCTTATATATTACAAAATTCAAAATTATTAGAAAATACTTAGATTCAGGGACGGACCTACACTAGGGCAGAGGGGGGTATGCCCCCCCCCCCCCCCCAACAAAAAAAACTAATATATGCATATAAGCTAAAAAAAAATGGTATACAAAAAATTAAGATTTGCCCTTAAATATATATATATATATATATATGTCTCTCATCCTCTAAAATATTTAGATATTGACCTACAAGAAAATAAATAAATAAATAAAATTCATGCCCCTTTAACTACCAAAAAAAAAAAAAAGGACTAAACAAAAATCGTGCACAAAATAAGAAACACTTATTTTGTATGTTATACTTTGTTGATGTGTTTTATAATATGAAATGTTTAAGAAACACTTATTTTGTATGTAATATTTTGTTGAATATGAAATAGATGTTAGTTTTTATTTTCATAAATTTTTTTTTGGTTTTAAGCTTTGGCCCTCCAGGTATGAATCCTGGTTCCGTCACTGCTTAGATTGCTTATTTGCATTGTCTTTTCATAAATGAATAATTTGAACTTCATATACTCTAATATGTATGATGCTTTGCTAACCAATATCATCATTCAAAAATTTTAAAATGGTTTCTTTGATATTATATATTACGATTTGTGGTTCATTCATTCTCACATGTTTACTTGATATTTATTGCACTCTTAAGAGCATATGTAGCCTTTGTGAGAAAAATCACTTATTGACCCTATCCAAACGACATTACTGAAAGTGTAAGTCACATAACTTTAAATTGCTTATACATTCCATAAGTCAAAATTATTATTAAAAAAAAAAAAACTTATTTGAACAAAAATATTTTAAGACTAGATAGTTTTATTTTTATAACTTTGTTTCAAAAATGTCAATCTTCAATGGTATATAAGGTATAAGAACTAAAGGGTTAGTTATGATTCTAAATTTAGCTTTTAAATAAAAATAAATCTTAAGGTTGCGTTTGGATAGCTTATATTGGATAGTTTTTTTTTTTTTTTTTTTTTTTTTACTATTTAGCTTATTTTTGCTATTATGCATAAGTCCCATTGCACTTTTTAGTACTATTTATGAGTCTCACTATACTAATTCAGTTAACTTTTAGTTTTATTTATAGTATTTTCAGTAAAATGTTTTCAGTTTCAGTTAAATAAACTATTCTCAAATAGATCCTGAGTGGAAGCAAATCTATGAATAAGAAATTTATGAGTAAAGTTTTGTTAGGAATAATGGTGTTTGTTATTCTTAATCTCTTTGAAATGCAAGCTACCGACCTTGGCTCTTCCTTTTTTCATCCATTTTCAGCTCCAATCTCACTCTCTCATTTTTCAAAACTTGATTATGTTTATTACTCAATTCATAATTGTATTGAGAGTGAATTTATAATGTGTATGCAGACATTTGAAAAATTCGAAAAATCAAAATTTTAAACATGGAGTATGTGTTTCAAGAAGTTTTTTAGTCACTACGTTTTGAACAATATATACAACCCAAATTTGGATCTCGTTTTTCGATGCTTGGATGAATGCAAAAACAAAGAATCATAAGGTATCCGTGTTCAGGGACCTTGCTTAGAAGAATGTTACACAATGCACGTTGGGAAGCACCATTAAATGAACCCAACATTACGGTGTCAAACCACTAAGATTGTGTACGAACCTTTTGACCACCATGCTAGGTACCCACTCTTCACTCATGTTACCTTTGATGGTACAATGAATCCATATTTCAAAAGCATTAAAAAAAAAAAATTGTATCAAAACTTTCTCTCCCTAATATTTAAAACTCGAAAAAAATATATTAAAAGAATAATAATATTAACTAGAAAAAATGCAGCAAAGATTCAATACAATATATATATATATATATATGAAATTCTAAAATTGCTCTCCAAAACACAAACTACATAGTTAGAAAAAATAAAATCAATAAAAAGGAAAATGAGATGAATAAGAACTTTTTGTTTGTAAGTTCAACATATATTAAACATAATCTACATTTTGTATTGTACAATTTTTTTTCCTCTTTTGGCTTTTTTTTTTTTTTAATAATATAATTTGTTTCAATCATGATGGTTTAAATGATGGTTTGTAGGTACTATGAACTCCTCTTATTTTGCACAATCAAGAAAAATGATGATTATGACATGTAGGAGAAATCAAAATTTTGTAAGCAATCTTGATGCTCCTACAATTCAAGAAAAAGAAAGGCCATTACATTTCAACAAAAGACCCACACCCAAGTTCCATAGCTTTGGGTCCACTATCCTGATCATAATTTTCCTACAAGGTAAAAGCCCTTCCCTTTTTGGCCCGTTGTGGGCGAGGAGGGATTCGAACCCCCGACACCGTGGTTCATGGCCACGTGCTCTAATCCTTTGAGCTACAGGACCCACCCTATCTCCACTAAATCTGTTCCNATAGAGAGAGAGAGAGAGAGAAGCGCGGGGCTTCTGATATTTGAGGGCAGAGAGAGAAAGAGAGACAAGACAGAAAGACAGATAAAGACAGAGAGAGAGAGAGCGAGAGAGACTGTTTCAAATTCAAAATGAAGGACAAAGGTACTAAAGGAGCGTACAAAACATGTATGTGTATTTTTGTTCCCGAGAGTACCCTAAATAAAAGAACCTTTCCTCTCCTCAGCCATTTCAGGTATTTTTGCTAACTTGGAGTTGAAAAGGGATAGTGTGTTCAGGAGAGACATGAATATGAGTTATTGAGCATACAATATAAGTAATTTACTACTAATTAACAATTAATGTTGATACTTTTCAAAGAGAGGTTTTTGTAGAAAGAGGAGTTGTTTTATTGACAATTGTGCCATCTTTTTAGTGTAATGTTAGTAGGTTTTTGATAAAGTTACATTTTTCTTATATTAATAAAGTATTTTGTGTGTGTGTGTGTGTTCATAATATAAGTGATGAATTTACTTAAATTGCTTCATATTTAAGCCATTCAAAACATATAGAGGATGGGAAAATTATTAGGTACTCTCGGAGTACCATAAATGCGTACTCCCTCCTCTCACATGAATGGTGGGTCCCACCATGAATTTAATTAGTAGAACCCATCATTCATGTGAGAGGAGGGAGTACGCATTTATGGTATTCTGAGAGTACACAATAATTTCCCATGTTATATTAGGTGAATTAAAATAGGGAATTGCTAACGAATGCCCTTAAGGTATTAATTAATAATCCATTTAAAGAAAGTTTTTATAGAAAAAAAAAAAAGCAATTAATGTTTTGATAGTTTTTTTCATTTCCCATAAAAGTGGTGTCAAAACTTTTTTTTTTTTTAAGAAAGAAAACTTTTCTAAAATGGATTGTTAACCAATGCCCTAAAGGCACTTATTAGTATGACTTATTAAAATAATATATGGTAAGTTTATATAAGAGTGGTGTTACATTAGTTACAGTTTATTTTCCCCTAAAAAAAAAAAGAGTTACAATTTATTTTTATATATACATGTGATGTGAGGAGTGGATTAACTAGAGTGATAGGTTCATTGACACCAATTCATCATATAAGGTTTTATATTATAATTTTTGTATAATAAAAAAAACATTTTTATGATTGATCTATGTAAAAATAAAGTTCCATTAATCATAACTTGTTATCTCAACAAAGTATGAAAATTTTATTAAAAACAAAAATTCCTCTAACATTGTTTGATTGTCTCTTTTAACCAATCTATTTGTACTTCTTTTATGGACCATTGTGTCCCTTTCTATCACTATTTTTTTTTTCCATTATATTTTTTTTGTTTTATTTTGTATTAAAGTGTATTAATTTTTGTATAATTTTTCTAACATTTTTAAATTTTAGATTTAGTAGATAGATATAAAATCTTCTGTGTGTGTACTTTTACGGGTGTTTTGTGGACATCAGTCTATCAAAAGATCCAGAAGATTAGGATTAAAAAAAAAAATAATAATTGTTTTGAAAAAAAGGAGAACAAGTGTGCAAAATTTAGAAAAGTAGTCCATTATATAAGGAAGTTTTGCCTGAGTTGCTTAATTTGACCAAAAGTGAATTATTGATACAAGTATGTTTGACACCTTCTTAAGTGGATTATGATGTGTAATTACCCCAATAAAAAAGGATTATGGTGTTTGTATAAAGTGTATTAATTTTTGTATAATTTTTCTAACATTTTTAAAATTTTAGATTTAGTAGATAGATATAAGATCTTCTGTGTGTGTACTTTTACGGGTGTTTTGTGGACATCAGTCTATCAAAAGATCCAGAAGATTAGAATTTAAAAAAAAAAGAAAAAGAAAAAAAAAAAGAGCATAATTGTTTTGAAAAAAAAGGAGAACAAGTGTGCAAAATTTAGAAAAGTAGTCCATTATATAAGGAAGTTTTGCCTGAGTTGCTTAATTTGACCAAAAGTGAATTATTGATACAAGTATGTTTGACACCTTCTTAAGTGGATTACGATGTGTAATTAACCCAATAAAAAAGGATTATGGTGTTTGGTAATATATATTTTAAGTAAGGGCACTTTTATTAGTCCACTTTGCCTTATTTGGCACGTTGCTTCTTGCTTACGAGTTATGACTTACGAGTTAAGACCCAGTCAACGGCAAAGTCCAGATGACATTTTTGTAAGGGACAACAATTAAATACAATTTTATTTTGTTTTTCCAATTGTGGAGTGGGACATGTTTCTTTTGAGGGAAATCAATCAATCTAGTTCTAGTTGATTCTTAGAACAACCAAAGTGAATCCTACTGTACAATACCCAGGTTTATTTGATCCACTAATCTTCTTGCCTAACAAATCCTCTGTAGTTGTTTTATAGGATTATTATTTTCCTTTGTACCTAACAACACATCTTCTACCCAAACTTTTGGTTTTTGGTTTACTTTTAACCGTGTTAAAATGGAGGGCAATTGTTTAGTCCATACTCATGTAAGAAGAGCAGTTTCATTTGTAATAGGGTTAGATGTTTGGATAGAAGAACTAACATTTGATTTCGAGAATGTATTCCAAATTGATTTACGCTAATAAAACTTCCTTACATTTTTCTCAAAAAAATAAAAAATAACACATTTACTGATTTTTTTTTAATTTTTTGCTATTTTAATTTAATTTTTTATATAATTTAAAAAAAATACTAAGTATTTTAACTCAAACACACAAGGGGGCCAAGAACATTATATAATTCAATTGCTACAATAAGTGAAAAGGGGCCAAGAACCTTATAGATTAATCAACATTTTCTCGTGCACAAAGTGTTTAGAGGTTTAGAAAGAAAAAGATTCAAAAAACTGAATTATAAAGAGAATCACTTAATACCAATAATTCAATTGTTTCAACAAGTAAGAAGGAAGATTTGAATTATATTTATCCTCATAATATAGACTAGTCAATCAACTAAATACCACTGAGTTATAAAACTTTCAACGTAATTTAATTATTTGTTGTGAAGAGATATCCTCAGAATTTCTTTTACTTCCAACCAGTAAGCACTAACTCTCTCTTTTTTTGAGTATCACTGGCTGAAACAATTTTAAATCAATATATGCGAGAACGACGCTTTTTTTTTTTTTTTGAGAAACAAGAGAATGACGTGTATCATTTATTCATTTGATAGCATTAGAAATATAGCTCAAGGTCCAAAAGCCAGTTGAATTATTATAACGTCTTAAATCCCAGTTATACTAGGATCTTAACTTTAATACACATAGCCAGGGTTAATTTAAAATTATTCTCATTATAAACATTGAGCCTTATACCTAACCTAGTTTTACCTACAATAATTCAATAATATTTTATTATTTTATGGTATTACAGACATGCCTTTACAGTCTCTATGCGAATGTTACAGATTGAAATTCTATCATGTATATATATATATATATCCAAAATATGTATAGGTGGTTTTTTTTTGTGGTTTTATTTCTGTCACTCACAGATGAAAATTTTGTACCATGGACAGTAGAGATATATAAAAGGTATCGAATGCTCATGGTGTATATGGGATTGGTTGAAATGGTTTCAACAGGTTGAGGGGGATGGTTGCATCTGATATGTGCCATAAATGGGAATTCAAGGAACCATCAGAATGCGAACCATGCAAACATCTCCAACCAATGTCAGAGTTCTTTTGATGCTGTATATATGCAATAAAATCCAAACATCAATATTTTCTTCCCCCATTTAGAAATTTGAGATTTGTATTTCATTTCTATGTATATATATCATATTCCATCGACTATCTACATTATTTTCGCTACTATTAATTACGAATACATATCCTCGGTATCATTTGTTATGTATCACTCTATGTTCAATCAATTATAATTTATTATGTATTGATTTTACTTTTCTTATAAAATAACTGAAGTTTAAAATAGGGAAAAAAAAAATCAATACATGACAAGTTGCGATTAGTGGAATATAAAGTAGTATAGAAAAAATGGTACAAATGATTTGTATTCATTAATTACATGATACAATAGTAATGATTGATGTTAACCTCCCTATTTTGGTGTTCTTTAATGCAGCTTCATCCTGTATGGACTAATCAATTTAAATCCAAAATTCTTGTCAAAATACAAAGAATTATATCACTGTTTGTTAGAGAAAGAAGATGGTAGTTTAGGTAGTCTTCTAAAGATTAAATGAGAGAGATGGAATTGAAGTGAATAGAAGGAAAGATAGAAACTTTGGTGTTAAATCGCCCAAACTTCCCATTGAAACTCTAGGTTTCCCAAAAGAACAACTAGAGCACTAATGTGAATAGCATGGCAGAAACATAAATGGTGCGTTTTTGTTTCATCTTATAAAAAAGTCGATTTTTTTCCTTAAAATGTGTATATTTTTGTTGTGTCTTATAAGTTCATTCTCAAATTATACTTGAGATTAAAGTTGTATATATGTATGACCAATTTTTTATATCTATTTTCAACTCTTTTTTTATAGAAAGTTTCAACCTATGACGTCTGTTCCTAATGATAACTTTTTATCATCAAACCAAGATACTAATTGGCTTTTGGTGTAGGCAGAGATTAAATCCCAGATCTCTTATTTAACCATCAGAGACTTTACTAATTGAACTAACTGGAACTCATTATTTTCAACCTTTACTTTGAACTAAAATTACTCATTTTCATTCGTTTTTAATTAATTATATGATTGAATAAAGTGAGTATATTTAACATTTACTAATTATCTGATGCAATGCACAGGTTAGCGACTCAATAAAAGGAGAAAGTATATCATGTTTCAGTAATACCAACTTAGCATCTGTTTTGGTATTTCCTACCCAATAAATGAGTGACACCTGTTTCAAAAAAACCACATCAAACTACTCCAATAAATGATTAATTTATCATCCCGATAGTATAGAAGATTGTGATTAATTTATTGAAGTAATTTGATGTGATTTTTTGAAACAGGTATCACTCATTTATTGGGTAGAAAATACCAAAATAGATGTTGAGTTGGTTAGGGATGAAAATTTTTGCCCGACCCGCGGGTACCCGACCTTAATGGGGTGGATTTTACCCAGTCTGATAAGGAATAGGGTCGGGTATGGGTTTTAAAAAAAAACCCAAAGCGGGTCCAGGTTTTATAAAAAACCTGGCCCAAACCCGAACCCAAACCCGGCCCGGTTTTTCCTAAATTACTAAAAACCCTCCCTATATATATATATATATATATAGTCATAAACTAACCCTAACTCACTCATTTTTCATCACTGCCTCCTCACCCTCACTCCCTCACTTTAGCTCACACGCCTCCTCACCTTCACTGCCTCACATCACACAGCACACGGCCTCACATAGCTGACAGCATACGGCCTCACACCTCACACAGTCACACGGATAGTCACACTCCATCTCACCATCGCTTCAGCGGCCTGCCTTGCACAATGCCTCCTCATCAAAACCCTACTATACTTCTTACAGTTCTGCTTCTTCAAGATATCGAGCTCACGCTGGTGCTCTTTGTTGATGAGTCCTAATTTCTCTCTCTGAGCTTCGCGTGCTCTTTCTCTGGGGTTTAAGTAGCGAATAGGGGTGGGAGCGTTGAGACATAGTTGCTCCAATCGGTCTTGTCTCTCGAAACCTTTTCCGGGTTTGGGTGATTCAGTAGCGATGGTGCCTTTTTTGGTGTTGGTTCTTGTTCGCTTCAATAGTTGGCTTGATTTCATTTTGCACTTTCCCTTTGCGGTTTTGCTTACACCGCATTTTTGGAGGAGTTGGTGGCTCGATGATGATGTTAGGGAGTTGGGTTTTAGGATTCGAAACATGATTAGGAGAGGAATAAATTTGTGCTTCAAATTTTTTTTTTGGGTTGGGCCACGATTTGAGCCCAAATCTAGCAGGGCCTAACGAGCCCAACAGGGGCAGGTTCGAGCCCCAGGAAAAAAAATCTATTTAGTAAACGGGTTGGGTTTGGGCCGCGGGCTAAGACCCGTAGGTCGGGTCTGGGTATGGAAAAACCTGACCCGAATCCGATCCGTTGCCATTCCTAGAGTTGGTATTACTGAAACATAGTATACTTTCTCCAATAAAAGAAGAGACAACATCATGCATGGATAATCAAATTTGGGGAGATACCATAAGAACCATTAAACTATTAATTGAAGGCCTCCAATGTGAAAACATCTAATTAATTGAAGAAGATGAACAAACTTTGAGAGATGGCCAGCATACCGAGAGTCAACCAAGAAAGAAACGGTAATTGTATGTATAGATTTTTAAATGTGGGCAAAAGTAGCCAAATAGTTGTTTGAATATAATAAACATTGTAAAAAAAAATTGATAGGAAAAATGATGATACGGATATGGATGATAATGGCACAACAGGAATATAACAACATTAGATGCTATACTTTAATCTTTATATATTACTAGTTACAGACTCATGCGATGCGCTGAAAAATTTGACAATTTGTTTGTTTTGTTAAGTGAAAAATGAAAATATTAGATCAGATTTATAAGTGTTAGTCTCAAACAATTCTCAAAATGATTTTCTAACAAAATATAGTTGATTTATTAGATTTTCTAAATTAAGTTATCTATATTTGTTATTTGAAAGTGTTTTAAATTTTGTAATTTTTATATAATTTTTTTTATGGAAACATAATGCTTTTATATTCAATTATTATATAAGGTGAGATATTTTGTAAATAATTAAAAGTGTGACTGCAATTTGTTTCCAGTGTTCCTTACAAATGGTTCATCCTCTAGAGAAATTATTGTGCACTCCCGTAATACCATAAATGCGTACTCCCTCCTCTCACATGAATGGTAGACTATTAAATTCTATTATGCACTGATTCATAAATGTGTACATGGGGTTTAAAAAAAATTGTGCCTAGTAAAAGAAAAGACCCGGACGAGGAACAAACATACATTGTGGTTTTTTGTATACTCCTTACTCTTTAGTACCCTTTTCCATCATTCTTATCCTCCTTTAAATGTTACAAAAGTTGTCAAGTGTTTCTTGATGTTCTTTGGGGATTTAAAAAATATATATATATTATTTGTTTGTTTTAGTTTGAAAAGGATGAATATGTCGTTTGCAAATAGTAGATGTATTATTAGGGTACTATATTTACGAATTTCCAATTCTTGGATATCCCCTTGTGCTACCAAATCTAGCAACATGCATGATATGAAGAATTTCCATTTCTTGGATATCCCTTAGTTTTTCCAGATCTAGCTACATACATAATAGAAGTATAGAATTGAACTTTGGATTGAGATCATGTGTAATATTCTAAGTATTGCACCTGATGCAATTGCTATGAGTGGCTGAGATTTAAATCTCACCTATTGAATATAAAAAAAATGAGAAAAAGTAAAAAACTAAGATTAATAAATAATTGTTGTGAGATGGAGGGGGTTAATTGCATCAAATCTCAATCCCTAAACATTTGCACATACAATGAATAGATATGAAGAAATCCTGGTGCTTTCGGATATTAAAAAATATCTAATAAGTTTACAAAATAATAATTATATATATTATTAATGATGTAATTAATATAAGGGAAATGTTAACAAGCACCGTGCGGTGCTTGTTAACATTTCCCTTTTTGGGTCTCACTTAAAAAAATGGGAAAAAGTTGTCAAAAAAATTGCCAAAAGAGATTAAAAAAAAATGCCAAAAGCTGCCCAAAAGTCTGAAAAGCTGCTATAAAATGTGTTGTTAACGAGCATCTTACGATGCCCGTTAACATAAGGTGCTCGTTAACACAACCCTTAATATAATCCTACTTCTATATAGATTTTTCAGATATTTTTTAATACACCAAATATAAAATATTATGGTACCTTATTAAATTCTATTATTATTATGGAGGTATTAAGACTTGTAAATATCCAAACCATTTCTCCAGAAACCAACATTTTGTCACTTATGGTTATTGCAAATAATCACTGGGTTTAATTGGGTTAATGCCCATTTAACCCAACTAATAATTGGGTGGGTTTGTATTCAATTAGAATGGATGGGTTTGGGTGGGCAAATGGGTTCGGGCTTACTTTGCCACCCAATTTACAATGGACATCAAACTGCAGTTTAATAATCTTGTTACTCTTGTAGCTTGTAAAAAGTTCTGTTCTTGCCTATTTTGAACCAGTTTTGCTCTGCTTTTTGTTAAATTGATTTTCTCAGTAATTTTCATTGATTATTTAAATATTCTCCTCTGAATTTTTTTGTCTTGTTATACTTGATAGTGTGTGTGCCTTGCGGAAGTAAATTTCTGGTAGTTTGTTTGTCTTATGTCTACGACAAAGATTTGGTAATTTTCTGGGGAAGTAACTTTTTGTTTGTTATGTGGAGAAGTTTTTTTTTTTTTTTTTTTGGGCATTGTATGTTTGTTAATTGTGTTCCATATGATTTTACTCATGGCACTTTCCATCTTGATGCAAATGTACTATCACTTGCGTACCATAGGTATTTTGTTATCTACTAAGCATGTCACAACCATAGAAATGACGCTCCCCATCATTTGCAGTTGTGAGCAAATATGAGTCTCCAATGATATTAAATTTTTGTTAGAATTCCTATAACACTAGCGTAGATATCTTACTTCTTGAAAATTTAGGTAGTAGGTAGTAATTGTGAATAAATTGGTTTGATTTTAAAATGATTAAGGGTAAATTTTGATCTTGGGTTTTTATTTTGTTTGGGGGGGGGTGTTTGTGAGTTCATGAAAGAAGGCTTGTTAGTTATCACATTGTATTTATGACATTTACGAATTGCCAAGTTATATCATTGTGGTATTTATGCATTAAGTTGTACTTAAAAGAAAAAAATTATGCATTAAGTCGTGTCTAATTTATGATACAATATTGGTTAAAAACTTGGGGAAATTGTGAAAAAAAAGAAGGAATTTAATTATTGAATTTGGAATGATACATTGGTTGGCTGGTTGTGAAAAAATAAATTTGGTCTTGAGCAGAAACTTATTGACTGAATTCATAATGACTTTTTAGTGACATGAATTGTTGAGTAATGACTAATGATTGTTAGTTTGTTATTGTTGCCTTGTTGCAACTAAACTGATTAGTTATTGCTATTATTGGATCTAGTTGTGACATTCATTGATTGAGAATGAGCTATATGATATTGTATTTGCTAGAAAAATTATAATTTGACATTGTTGTGGAAACTTTGTGTTTTTGTTGGTTGGAAATTTTTTTACTAAATGAATTTCGATGCTCCACTTGGATTTGGTGCCCTTAGGGACCCTAACCACCTCCTCCTGGTAGTACTAACCCTAACCCACCTAAACTTGCAACACCAATTGGACTTGGTGCATCACTTCCCCCACTGCCACCTAAACAAGGTGGTAAGGACCCATCTATAGTATGACAATACTTCATTAAGTTGGCTAGTCCTGATCCCAAGAAGCTAAGGTCTAAAAGCAAGTATTGTAAAAATCAATATAATTGTCATGATAAGAAAAATGGTACTTTAGACATATTGCCCTACACGAAGGTGCGTAAGAAGTGGCATTTTCCCTATGATGATAAGTAAAAAACTTTGTCTTTCCAAGCTAAGAGGGAAGGGGAAAGTGGTTCAAATGTGTTAGTGGTTGCAAACTATAGTGAAAAGAGGATAAGGTTGGCGTTGGCAAGGATGATCGTTATTGATGAATTACCTTTTAAATTAGTAGAGCTTCAAGACTTTCAAGAATTTATGGAAATAGTTGAGCCTAGGTTTCCTATTCCCCGTCGCATTACTATTGCAAGGGCTTGTAAGAAGATTTATTCTAGTAAGGTGGATATTTTGTGAATGGCTTTTGTTGGGCAAAAGGTTTGTGTGACAATAGATACTTGGATGTCCATACAAAACTTGAACTACATGGTAGTCACTGCACACTTCATTGATGGGGATTATAATAGGCCAAAAACGTATTGACCTCTTAAGATAAATTAACCAATTAATTTTGCCAACTGAATTAATTAAGTTAATTAACATGCAAATGCGTGGTAGCACAAACAAATCACCAATAAACTAATTATGCAGCGAAAAATAAATAACACAGTAATTTGTTTACGAATGGGAAAAACCTAATGGCAAAAACCCCACCGAGTGATTTTCAGGTCACCACTCCTGAAATTCCACTATTATCACAACAAGTGGTTACAAATAAAGGAATCTAAGTACTTTATACCAACCTACAGTTGAACCTTTACCCCAATACCTAATTGGACTTGTTTTATAGTGACAATTTTCCTTTTTGATGCACGGCTCCCAAGTACGTGACTAACCAATGAGTGGATTCCAGTACACGACTTCAATCACCAACTGTAGAAGGTTGTTAGTTACAAAGTTCTTCAGTTTATCCCAACGATGAATATCAAGAAGATGCTTGGTCACAAAACTCAAAGGTGCACGTACACAGCAACTTCTTCAAGAATGATGAATTAGGGCAAAACTTTGTCTCTGGTCACAAATTGCTCGAACATACTTTTCTCAATGCTTGTGCAACTTGTGTACTCTTTGACGGCCCTTAAAACAATCCTTTTATATGTTTAAGGTTAGGAGAAAAGAATGCCCAAACACATTAACATGGATCCTAAGAAAACAGAACAGAAAAATCTGTTTTTCTTAAGCCTCGACAGATAGGAGGTTTCGAGTAGCTGTCGAGTAGGTGTTGAGTACACGGGACTGAACAACTCTCTTAAGCTCGATATATACAACTGTCGAGCCAGTTGTCGAGCTTTAATGAACTTGCATTTTCTCAACTTGTTTCTTAGACAGATTTGATGACTTCAACACTTGATCTTGAAACCTTATTTCTTGAAGTATTAAAAACACCTAGAACTACCCAATTACAAGTAAAGTGCGTTTTGCCAAATGATTAGCCAATTATATAAAAGAATACATATGTTTTTAACAAGTGAACCACATATGTCCTAATAGATTGGACTTACCAAAAGAAAATCTTGAACTTTTGCCCTATAGCTAATCACAAAGGAGACACCATAAGTAGAGTGGTTGAGTCATGTTTGTTGAAGTGGGGTATAGATCGGTTGTTTACTATTACCGCGGACAATGCTAAATCTAATGGTGTGACAATTGATTATGTGAAGAAGAAAACAAAAGAAAGAGATAGTAGCATATTGGGTGGTGAGTTCATGAATATTGTTGTGTACATATCTTGAATTTGATAGTGCAAAGTGGTTTGAAGTCCATTCATGAATCAATTGCCAAGGTTCAGAATGTGATGTGGTATGTGAGAGCCTCTCCTGCAAGGTTTGAGAAGTTTCAAGAATGTGTTGAAAATGAGAAAATTAAAGTCAAATGTTTGTTGTCCCTTGATGTGCCAACAAGGTGGAATTCAACTTATCTTGTGTTAGATTGTGCTTTGAAATTTGTGAGAGCATTTGATAGGTTGGAAGAGGAAGATGAGCATTATAAACTTTATTTTTGTGAAACGGATGGAGATGGGAAAAAACCCATTGGACCTCCTAACTATCTTGATTGGGAAAATGTCAAGACCTTTGTAAAATTTCTTGGCATATTTTATGAGGCGACACTTAGATTTTTTGGGTCCTTGTTTGTCACTTCTAATACATACTTCAATGAGCTAATTAGTATTGAATATCAATTGCAACAATTGTATAGTGTAGATGAGGATCCACTTTTGAGGAGTATGGTGGTAGAGATGAAAAAAAAATGATAAGTATTAGGGAAGTATAGATAATATCAATTTGATGCTTTTTGTTGCTGTTGTTCTTGACCCAAAGTATAGATAGAAGTATGTCAAGTTTTGGTTCAGGGAATGGTATGGAAAGGACAAGGGGGATGCGATGAGCTTTAAGGTTCGGGATGCATTGAAGAGGTTGTATACGGAGAGAATGGGTCAGAATGAAGCTTCAAATTCTAGCAGTAGTGGTAGTAGTAGTGTAGTAGTGCTTCATTGTCTAGGGACTCTGGGCCAAGTGTTGGTAATGCTTCATTGTCTAATTGCATTAAAAGCTATAATGATAGGTTTAAGCAACACTTGGTGGACGAGGATAGTGTGGAATACAAATCTAAGTTAGATAGGTATTTGTTGAAATATTCTAAGGACCTTGATGTGGAAGATTTTGACATTTTGATGTGGTGGAAAATGAATTCTTCTAGATATCGAGTCCTTTCCCAAATTGCCCGTGATGTGTTAGTTATTCTTGTCTCTACAGTTGCATCCGAGTCTGCTTTTAGTACGGGTGGACGTGTTTTGGATTCGTTTCGTAGTTCACTATCTTCTACTACTGTTAAAACCCTTATTTGTACCCTGAATTGGTTGAAGGATGCAAAGAATAAAAGACCAATAAAGCTTCAAGAGTGCATGGATAATGTGGAGGATATGGATGGTTTTGAGATTGACACTGGTGTGTATATATATATGTTCATTTTGTTTGTTGTATGCATCAATTGTTTATTTATTTACTCAATGCTTAAGAATCATTTTGTTTTGAATGAGATCGTAGAAATTGCATTGATTTGCCCAATGCCTATGGAGGAGGATCCAATCACCATTGTGTTGAATGATGATAAGTGATATGTTGCTCTTTGCTTGGAGTTAGTTAGTAGTTAGTATTATGTAAGTATACTTGCTATTATCACATTTGTGTTAATTATAAATATTTTATTGTTGATAAACGTTTTATGGTTATTAAAACGTGTTTATTTTGTTTTGTTTAGTATTTTGTAGGAGTTCTAGAATGATGCATAGTGCATAGACTTACTGGACAAAGGACTTACGGGAATTAGCATTCTTTTGCCTATATGCTAATTATATTTATACATATTATTGGTAGTGGACTTTTCACTAATGGTGGTTATTTAGTTACTTATGGGTGGGATTATCATTAAGGATATAAGCAATTAGCATTTTTTTGCTTAAATGCTAATTTAATTTGTATATCTTTATTTTGGCATTTGTGGACAGCAACAAATGGTTCTGTAATACGTTATTAAGTGGATAAATTAACGCTTATTGTTATTAACACTGACACACACAATGAAACTAATGATAATATATGTTACATGATAGTATTTTGGGAGTTGAATTCTTATTGAGGCAATTTCCAAACATTTTTGCATGGTGAAAGAAAAGAAAAAATTTGGATAGTTTGTCATTTTTGGACAAGTTTATGATGAAATTTGGACAAATTGTTTATGTGTGAATGAAATGATGAAATTTGGACAGTTTGTTTATGTGTGAACAGATTTGAACAGATTGAATAGGTTTTTGAACATATTTTATGTGTGAACAGGTTGAACAGTTTTTTTTTTTTATTTTTTATTTTTTATTTTTTTTTTATGAAGTTTCTGTGGAAATTTGAATAGATTTTGTTGCTGTTTTTTTAAATAGATTGAACAGATTTTGCGTGAACAGGTTGAACAGATTTTTTTTATGAAGTTTCTATGAAATTTGAACAAATTTTGTTACTGTTTTTTTTGAACAAATTGAACAGATTTTATGTGTGAACAAGTTGAACATATTTATTTTTATGAAGTTTCTATGAAATTTGAATAGATTTTATTGTTTTTTTTTTAACAGATTTTATGTGTGAACAGGTTGGACAGATTTTTTTATTAAAAAAAAAAAAAAACAAATAGAATTTTTAATGTTTCAAACCAACCAAACTGATTAAATCAATCGCAAGACACCGCACCGCTATAGGTCGGAAAACCAACCCTAAGTGGTATGCATCAGTTTTAATTATAAGAGAACCAATATTTATCGATTCAGTAACAAATTTGAGAAAAATTTGAGATGATCGAACTGCGCACACCCCTAGTTTTGATAGATGTACATGAAGAGTTTGAGTTCAAATATACAAAAGCTAAAATGTTATCTATAAGCTGAGTTGTTGTAATCTTGGCTGTTATCTTCTAACTGTGTAATCTTAACAATTGAACTTTGAATGGTGAGGTAAACTTGTCCTTAACAGGCTGGAACAATGTCTATAGGTTTCTAGATTTCTCTGCACTATTTAATGGAGTAGAAATGTTGGTTTCAGACATTTAGATGTTGAATATGAGGATGCTAAATTAGTGAATGCTTTAGCAAATGGGGAAAATTACTCCGCTGAGGTAGGATTAGTTTAGGATGATATTTTTTTTCACGTATTGTGAAAAACTTGTAACTATATAACTCATGAGCTTATAAAATTTTATTGTCCAAAGGAGGAGCTTGAGTAGGGAATTAGAGGAATGTTCTTTCTTTTAGTTACCCATTGTACAAATTCTATTTCTCAATAAAACAAATCTATCGTTTGCCATAGAAAACAAAATTCATATCTCAAATCATCCTGGAAGTCTATAATTAGTGTCAACTTGTATATGTGATAAATTAATAAGAAAAATACCAGATTTCATGAATAATCTAAATCTAAAAATGTTCTACACAAAATAGGGAAGGAAATGAACAAAAATGGCAAGTTACTATAGAAGAGGGAAACTTTGAGCATCCCCAGCCTCAACATTGATTAACTTTTGCTTGTTCACCACATTATAGCAATCTTGTTTTATAAATCTAACATTTTCAAACCCTCCAACTTCCTCAGCTAAATAGGAATGTGCGCTTATTGTTCTTATACCCAATTCCTTGAAAGTTTTTATTACACCCAATTGAGCATCATTTATTTTTTTTATTCAACCTTAGAAATGGTCTTTCTTCTGGTTTTGCAAGCTCATGATTATGATTAGAATTAAAGTGAGTGGTTTCTACTCACCATCTATCATTGTAAACCGGATACTAGCTTCACAACTAGTCCTAATTTGTAATTTTTTGAACTTCTTATCATCTAAATGGTCACTATCTTGGGGGAATCTTTCTTTTGAACACACATACTCTCGTTGTCTTTTACCATCTTTTGAATATCTAAGTTTGTTTTTTTTGAACAGTAAACCCCATTCATATGGCATAATCATTGTACAATTTATATGCTTCATCCTCATTGTGTATCACCATTCCAAGCAAATTTTCAATATCTTGGAGGTCTTCATCATTGACTCTAATATCTATAATTATAAAACACCACTGTGATTATAAAACACCATAAAATATGTTTCTACGGGAACTCAAATCAAAAGCATATTAAAAAACAAGAGTGATGAGAATGGTGTGTACAAACTATTAACCCCTAAGAAATAGTTCATTTTTTTACTATTCACATTTTTGAATTTTATTAAATAGTTAAAGGAAACACCACAAACACACACACACACACACACAAGAGAGAGGGAATGCGTTTTAACACAAAGACATATCATAAACTTATAAAAAATTATCCTCTTTACATCTATAAAGTAGATAGGAAGAAAACAACACACACACACACATTAGAATACTCATATTGGACTTTTATGAAATATATAGAAGACAACAATTAATAAACTAGTTAGAGCAAGAAAAATAAACATTGAAGAGTGAAATGAGTTTTTGTTAAATACCTTGATCAATCATGGTTAGCTGCAATGTTGGAGTTTGGACAACCACCTAAAACAATCCGGCAATGCAAAAGTAGGGAGATGATATTTGATGATGATGAATTAGATCTGTGAAACTTAGTTCAAGACTATCAAAATTTTAGTGCTTTTTGAAAAAATAACTTGGATTCAAAAGATAGAATTCTTATTGGCGAAAAACCCATTAACAGCTACTTAATCAATTATACCATACCATTTTACAATATTCCTAGCATCTCAACTTTTATTTTACAACGCAACACATTAAAATAATATATCCCAAAATCATATTTATTCTCTCCCATCTCTCTCCTCTCTCTAATTTTCACCTTTCTTCCAACTGCAACTTCCACCAGAGCCTTCATTTTCCGACGAGGTGGTGAAATAGTCCGAAGTCATAATCTTATTCAGCCTCTCTCTCAATGCCGAATCTACAACAACACACAAAAAATCAAAATCACACACACCAATTATTCAAAATTGATTCAAAACAAAGAGAATAATATTCAAATCAAATATTATACAAGTAAGGCCTCACTGCCCATCACCCACCACCCACCATTGCCAAAACAAAACCCACAAATGACCAACAAAAACCTAGCAACACCGGACCCAAACCCAGCAAAATCGGACCCAAACATCGATGATCTCCGACGACCAACAAAACCCAAAAACTCTGGACTTGAGAAAGCCAAAGCCCATGACCCACTTCAGCCAGACCCACCTCTTCCTTTAAGCACCGGTAAAAAAAAAAAAAAAAAAAAAACCATGGAACCCAGAAATCCAAACCCACTTATCCACTAACCCACGAACCACACATCGAGGTGGAGGCCCAACCACCGGCACAAAGAGAGAGAGAGAGAGTGAGAGTTAAGAGCAATTAAGAGAGAGAGGGAGACGAAATGAGGAAAAAGAGAGAGTTGAGAAGTCTGACAGAGGAGAGAGAAAGAATAAAAAAGATTAAAAAACAAATACAATAGTCTACAGTGCCATCATAAAAGTAGGATGGCACTATAGCAGTATTGGAAAAATTTTTACAATTCTTTACTTTTACAATTCCGGATGTTAGAGGTCTTTGAGAGACAAATGCTAAATAAAAGCAACATATGACATTTAGCATTCTGTATGCGAATGCAAGGGAGGGAATGAAACTATTCTATTATAATGAAAACGTGTGGGTTTGGTTTGCTTTGGTGGTTTGGGTTAAAGTGGCTAGTGGCTTAACTTTGGTTTTGGTTTTAAGAGGTAAGCTAGTTAGATTAATCCAAACTAGAGTTAAGTTTGTATTTATTGCGTGCTTAAAGTTGACATCTGCTAATTGTCCAAATGGCAGATCACCATTGGTTGGGGGGACCACATCAGCACATCCACGTGGTCCTCCGTTATAGCTAATAATTTCTTGATAGTGAAGGAAACCAAATCCCTCTGGGCCTACATTTTGTGTCCGCCCAATTTGGGTGGAAATGGAGAGAAATCTCTCGTAGCCACAAATGTTGACTTTTTTGAACTCCAAAAATTACTTTTGTGCTAATTTCCCTATTTCATTAGGATATAAATGCAAAAAGGGTTATGCTAACAAGTGTCCTTAGAATAATGGTTAACAATTCATTTTAGGAAAGTTTTAACGCCACTTTAATAGGAAATAGAAAAAACTGTCGAAACATTAATTATTATTTTTCTTTTCCCATAAAAACTTTTTTTAAATGAATTATTAATCATTACCTTGAGGGCATCCGTTAGCATTTCCTAAAAAAGTAAACATTTTTCTTTTTATTTCTCTTTTATTTGCAACCCAAACAAAAAAAAAAAGTTTAGTATATTCTGTTCTTTTCTTTCCTCCTTCCCTCCTTGGTACCAAACATGCAAGAGAGAAACATTTTCTATCCTTAATAAGCACATGTAATTTAGATGCTAGATTTTTAAAATTCACACTTAATATAAAGACATAAAAAAAATTTGAAAGGTTTATTTCCAAACTAGTTTTGAGAGAAACTTTATTAAAAAATAATTGATACTCTCTCTCTCTCTCTCTATATATATATAAAGACTAGAATCATTGACAATTGATACTCTATCTTCTATATATTTGTTAATATGAATAATATTAGAGATACAAATTATTTTACAAAAAAATTTACAAACTGCTGATGTTGTAATTGATTATTAATAAATGAAAAAAATGATATTAATGATGAGTTAAGATGAAAACTAATAAGAGGATGGTCACATTAATATTTTGTAAAAATATTGTAAAATAGTTTCTGACGGTAACATTGCTCTTATTAATATTATTGGAAATGAAAAATCAATTAATAATTATGTCAATACTTTTCAATCTTAACCCAACTAATTTATGTCACCTTTCAAGTTTCCAATAAGAATCTTCCTACACGTTAGAGTGAAATGTAATGGAACAAATCAACTTTAACTTATTGGAAGGAAAGCTGAAACATCGTGGCACTGTTGGTTGGGAAGATTGCACCACGGAAACTTCAAGGAAGAGGGATTTCTTACTTTTTAGTGCTTTTGTTTTTTTGTTTTTTTGGTGGCATATTCAAACTGTTGGTTGGAAAGATTGCACCACGGAAACTTCAAGGAAGAGGGATTTCTTACTTTTTAGTGCTTTTGTTTTTTTGTTTATTTGGTGGCATATTCAAACTGCTTTCTTTTTCTATGGAATAAAGAGGGTGAGTCTAAAACAAAAAGTTACTGTTTTGCAATTTCTACTTAACTTCTTAGGAAAACTGAAGGTGCGTAGGAATTTTTCTGCTTTAAAGGCTCTTTTTCAAGGCCTTCATTCCTATTCCCCTTCCTAATGATTCTTCAGCTTTTATTTAGTAGTGGAATTGATTCGAAAATCATATTAGATATAACTTTACATTTTGCTAATCGAAGCTGTAAATGTAGGCTGACATATGGCGCTTATATCCTCATTGTGATAATGTGACATAAATGTCAGTAGTACACCATGAATGTGATGGTGGGGAACCAACACCGGTAACTTTAGAAATTTTTTTTAAAATGATCATCAAGAAATTTAAATTATATAAAATTTAATAAAGAAATAACTTGAATAAATTAACGTCACAAAAAAATCACACAAATACATGAAATATTATAATTTTTTTATACGGATAAAGTGAAAAAAAAAATAGACTAATAAAAAATGAAGTGAAAATTAAAAGGCTTTAAGTTTCCTGAAGATTCAAAAAGCGTGGAACTGCTTCGTACATGAAAGGCTTTTTTTTTCTTAAAGTGTTCACTTTCCCTTTCCAAATTGTTACCTTTTTTTTTTTTTAACTTTCTCTAATTAATGGTTGAGATTAAAAGTTCTTTTAACAGCTATCAATCTTGACCACCCTTTAGTTCCCTGAAAACTGAAAAAGCGTGGATCATGGAATAAATTAGTATATTGCATTGCGCGTTGTCAGGAAAAAGTAAGAATAGAAAACTATTATGTTCTGTCATTTACTTCTGCTCTTAGTTTCCTGGAAATTGAAAAAGCGTGGGACTGCTTTCACACATGAAAGGCTCCTTTCCCAAATTTTCTTGGATGGAAAGCCGAAGACCCGTGATACTTTACATTGCTGTTGTCAAACAAATGCCAAATGCCAACTCACAATTCCTTTACATACACCCACACCCACTCTCACTCTAAAACTTTCTTCTATTTAACTCCAAATTTCCATTTCACTTTGATCTCTCTGTCTGATTCAATTCACTCCTTTTATCAATTTCGCAATCAAACGCACTGATTCAGAGCATTTCAATCAAGTCTGAGCCTCACTGAACCGGGGCTCTTCTGGTGCAAGACTCAATTGTCAAAACCGTGATCCTACTGTCAAAAAGGTATAGTTCATTTTTTCCATGCGTTCACTTTCTCCCATTTCTTTTAATTCCCCCACTTTATCAAATCTCTTATCTTCTCAATCTTCTGCTTATAGATCCCAATGGATTTCCTGACCAACAAAGGAGTCTCCTCCTCTTATTCCACTTGCCGATGGAAGTATGATGTCTTTTTGAGCTTTAGAGGTGAAGATATCCGTAGAGGTTTTACTACCTATTTATATGAGGCTTTGAAACAAAAAGGCATTAACACCTTTATGGACAATAAGCTTCCGAGGGGAGAAGAAATTTCTGCGGAACTTCTCAAAACAATCGAAGAGTCAATGATTTTAGTTATTGTGTTTTCTAAAAACTATGCAGAGTCCAAATGGTGTTTGAACGAACTTGTTAAGATTGTTGAGTGTTCGAAAAATGACCAAATGGTTCTACTTCGACCGATTTTTTATAATGTAGAACCAAGAGAAGTACGTAATCAATTGGGAAACTTTGAGACAGCGCTAGCTAACCATGAAAAGGAGTTCAAGGATAACATGGGGAAGATGCCGAGATGGAGGGAAGCCCTAAGTAAAGCAGCTAGTGTCTCTGGATGGCATTATGAGGAAGGGTACGTATCTAAATGTTTTTTTTTTTTTTTTTTTTTTAACCTTTCTAGTTAAGAGTTTCACCCATGTGTGTGTGTATATATATATATATATTTTTTTTTTTTCCAAAATTTTGTTGATTATTTCTTTCCAAAATTGGTAGTGGACAACGGTGGCTTTAAATTTTTTTTTTTTAAAGAAACTTAAATTATGCAAAATCTAATAAAAAAAATAAGAACTTGAATATATTATCAAACAAACCAAAAAAGAAAAAAAAAAACAACTCAAAACACATGAAATTTTACAATTTTTTTTACAAATTTTTATATCTTAAAATCTTCATTATTAATACTATTAGCTTCATTATCATTTCTAAGATTAATTATTATTATTGTTAAGTGAAATGGAATACAATACACTTAGAGCCACGGGAATCCGAGTACAATACCATCAATTTAACAAAACAATTAAAAAGCACAATTATGAAATTTATATATAAAATAATATAACATAAAGTTCACAATACTATTTTATAAGCTAGTGCCCATAACTACTACACGTACTGATTTTTTCCGTCATTGAACAACACGTGTAGTGATCTTAGGTCACTGATTTTTCAAAAATATCAATTAATAAAATATAATATACACTTACTAGTTACTTTGCTAAACAAGAGTCAAAATCAAACTTTAAGTATGAAACTTACATCGAACACAGGCAGCACTACAGCATTAGTCATGTAAATGGTTATCAAGATCCCAATCCAAACCTTAGTATATTAAAATCTTACATCATTAAGACGTTTTAAATCTCTCTAGGATCTATACTAAAGTGGGATTTGTGTGGGATCCCGGTCTGGATCTTAGATTCTTATAAGATTGCGATCCTATAATGAAATTAAAGATCTTGTGCTATTAAGGAAAATTCAATTATTTTTTCTTGTTTATTTTCGGCCTCCAAATGGAGCCCAAAGGCCCCAAACTGATAATTAAAAAAAAACGTAATAAATAGATCAACCTAGCTACCCTTGCCTAGATTTATATTTAAAAAAAAAATGAAAATGTAAAAAAAAAAAAAAAAAAATTTCACCGCACCCTAACCTAATCGACAAAATCACAAAAGATAGAAGAGAAGAGAAGAGAAGAAAGAGACTAGAGAGTAGAGAGCTAGTGCATGAAGGACTAGAGATTAGTAATGAATTTGTGTTTGATGATGTCAATGAAAGTGAAGTGAATGAACCTCCAAATGCAACATTAAGAGATTTTGATAATTATCCAATGGATGATGCGGGCCATGTGGTTTCTAACAATGTTGAGAATGTTGTTTAAGATGATCAACCTTACTCTGAAAAACCTAGTCAAGATAACTAAAACTTTGGTCACGATGTTTGAGTGTGTTTATGGTGTTGTTTGAATCATTATTATTTAGTTTATGTTATTTATGTGAAACATTATGCATTGTTATCTGTTTTGTGTTGTTTAAAGTACTTTTGTTCTATGTTCCTATAAAAATTAATTGTAAATTATAAATATAGGTATTTTTTTAGTTTTTATTTTTTTTTAAATTAGAAAGTAGGATATTACGATCCTTGTCCTGATTCTACAATCTGATCCCCAAACCCTCTCATTGATTTTGTGTGAGATCTCAATCCTAATAACCTTGGTCATATATGATAGGTTAAGAATGTATTGACCTCTAGTGATGAATTAACCAATTAATTTAGCCAAGTTAATTAATTAATCCAATTAACATGCAATAGCGCGGTAGCACAAACAAATCATTAACTAAGTTAATATGCAGTGGAAAATAAAATTGACACGGTAATTTGTTTATGAATGGGAAAACCTCAAAGACAAAAACCCTACCGGGTGATTTTAAGGTCACCACTCTCGAGAATCTATTATTATCACAACAAGCGATTATAAGTAAAGGAATCTCAATACTTTATACTAACCTACAGTTGAATCCTTACCTCAATACCTAATTGGATTTGTTCTGTAGTGACAATCTATCCTTTTGATGCATGACTCTCGGTACGTGACTAACCAATTTAATGCATGGATTCAAGTATGTGACTAACCACCAACTTGAGAAAGATGTTGGCGGCAAAGTTCTTCAATTCATCACACAATGAAGATCATGAAACTCCTTGGTTACAAAACCCTACGGCGTACAAACGTAATGGCTTCTTGAAAAGAAAGATGAACTAAGGCATATGTCTCTGGTTACAATATGTTTGTGAAAAACTTTTGCATTGAGTTGCACTAACTGTGACGGCCCTTAAAATAATTCTTATATATGTTTAGGATTGTGAGAAAAGAAAGCCTAAACATGTATCCACTGATTGGAGTGAAATCAGATATGAAAAACCGATTTTCATAAATCTTGATAGATAGGTTATCTGTTGAGAGCTATCAAGCATTGAGTTTAAACAGCCTTTTAAATCTCGATAGATACTAGTTATCGAGCTTTAAAATCTAGCACTTCACTTGATTCTTGGACAGATTTGTATGGCTTTAACACTAGAACTTGAAATCTTGTTTCTTGAAATATTAAACACATCCTAGATCTACCCAAAGGATTAGCTAATTCTACATTTACATATGTTCATAACATGATTCACATATGTCTTAACAAGCGCCTCCTTCGGCAATCTGTGACAAAACCACAACAAACAAATGAACATATGAGAGAAGTCATAAATCACTCTACTCATACTCACTTGTTGAATACAATAAAATCTATCATAACACAAACTTTTGAAAAATTTTGCAAGAAGAGAGTTCATGACAAGAAAGACTTTGACAACCTGTATTTCTGAAACACTTTAAACAAAACTCATCACGACATCTTAGTGTGAGACAGAAATAAAAGATTGCATACAATAAATAAGAAGTATGTGCATAAAGAGAGAAAAGAAACAACATATGAAGAGATATGTGAAAGAATGTAATAACAACCTCAATATATATATATATATATATCAAAAAGAATACAAAGTTTGCTATCACAACGTAAGAACAATGTATCTCAAAAGTAAAGAAAAGAAAAGATACAATGAGTCCTCACTACATCCTTTAAAAAGAAAACACTCCCCCTAACAAATATATCTCCTATAACTAACTCTCCCCCTATGTACATGACTACTCTCATACCCAAAACTACTTCTCCTTTTTGTCACGAATGAAAAATGGTAAGTCACTGAGAAACAGTTATCTCATCATCACTGGAAGAGCTAGCATCCTCATCCTCATCCTTATCGGCAGCACCATCAGTCACCATTGTCATCCTCGTCGTCAGAAGTCTCTAGAGAAGGAGAGGGAGACTCTACGAAGCCACCAAGGTGAGCCTGTTGTCATGTAATATGACTGACACGGGTGTTTATCTGATACAACTCAGTAATAAGTGTATCAAGGCAAGCATCCATGCGCTGAAGCTGTGCCATGACCGCCTCGAGGGTCACACCACCCGCAGAAGTAGAAGGAGCAGAAAAAACTAGAGGAGTTGATGTCTCGGTCCATGGCCGCTTCGGTCGAAGCTGGGCTTCGCTTCGTCTAACGGTAGCAATGTCTATGGCACACATCACTGAAAAGTGAGGAGACTCGAGATAGGAGATAGACACATGACGGAGAATCCTCGTGATAGCAGAAGAAAAAATGAGCTTATCATGGGTCGCCATATCCTTATAGACATCTATAAGGGAGAGTGAAGTGAGAGGGAAAATCTATAGTAAGTCCCTTAATAAGGGATAACAAAAATCGAGCATGAGGCTCAGTAATTGAATTATGGTGAGACAAGGTATATAGAACAAATGTCATCACCATATTCAGAAACCTCAAACCTTTAGCAAAGTTCGAGCAAGGGGTGTTTTGACATTCACCCCAAGATGAAGGTCACGAAACTACTTGGTTACAAAACCCTATGGTATACAAACGCAACAGGTTTTTCAAAAGAAAGATGAACTAGGGCATATGTCTCTGGTCACAATATGCTTGTGAAAAACTTTTGCATTGAGTTGCATCAAAATTGACGGCCCTTAAAATAATCGTTATATATGTTTAGGGTTGTGAAAATCTATAGTAAGTCCCTTAATAAGGGATAACAAAAATCGAGCACGAGGCTCAGTAATTGAATTATGGTGAGACAAGGTATGTAGAACAAATGTCATCACCATATTCAGAAACCTCAGACCTTTAGCAAAGTCCGAGCAAGGGGTGTTTTGACGTTCACCCCAAGATGAAGGTCACGAAACTCCTTGGTTACAAAACCCTATGGTATACAAACACAGCAGCTTTTTGAAAAGAAAAAGATGAACTAGGGCATATGTCTCTGGTCACAATATGCTTGTGAAAAACTTTTGCATTGAGTTGCATCAACAGTGACGGCCCTTAAAATAATCGTTATATATGTTTAGGGTTGTGAGAAAAGAAAGCCTAAACATGTATCCACAGATTGGAGTGAAATCAGATTTGAAAAATTGATTTTCATAAATCTCGATAGATAGGTTATCTGTTGAGAGCTATCGAGTATCGGGCTTAAACAACCTTTTAAATCTCGATAGATACTAGCTGTCGAGTTTTAAAATCCATTACTTCTTCACTTGATTTTTGGACAGATTTGCATGACTTTAACACTAGAATTTGAAATCTTATTCTTTGAAGTATTAAACACATCCTAGATCTATCTAATTATAAGTAAAGTGTGTTTTGTCAAAGGATTAGCCAATTCTACATTTACATATGTTCTTGACATGATTCACATATGTCTTAACAATATATACAGTCATGGGGAGAGAGAGAGAGAGAGAGAGAGAGAGATACAATTCACAAGTACAACAGCTATGTGTGGAGGTAGTTGTTCTATAGGTAGAAGTTGTCTCTCTAATTCTCTTTGGTTAGGGTTTTCATTTTAATTGGAAAAATTTTCATTAGCTTGTAATTGGTAAGTTTGTTGTTGGGCTTCTCCCCCTCCCCCCAAAAAAGATTTAAGATCGGCAATTATTAAATTTTGTTGTTGGCTTTGCTTTAAAATAAATTTGATCAATAAATTTTATTGTAGGACTTTTTCTTTTTGTTTAAAAGGGCAAGAATACAATTAAGAGAGACCAAATTTAATTATATTGGGCTTTAATTATGTAAAAAAAATTTAGGGTGTTACAATTTTTTTAGGATACACAATATTTTAAATATGCTACCACTAGTAGTGGGTTTCCAATAAATATGATACCTCACAAGAGCTGAGTTTTCATGCAACTACTTGCTAAGATTCCGAAAGTAATCTACAAGGCATATATTTAAAGAGAAAAAAAAAAGATTATGTTAATATTAAGAGAAATGATATATCTGAAATCTACATGTACTTTATTTAAAAACGTGTTAGTTGTATCTTATGACTCACAAAACTAGATATCTTAAATTTCGTTCATCTGCTAATCTAACTCATTATATGTTATGTTTTCTTTTGCTATGTGATTGGCAGCCGCACTACATATAAATCTGAATATGACTTTGTACAAGGAATTGTTAAAGAAATATCAAGTGCTACATTTAATCGGAGACCATTATATGATGCTGAATACCTGGTTGGAATGAATTCTCGAGTAAAGGACATAAAGTCACATTTAAATATTGAGTCAAATGAAGTTCGCATTTTAGGGATTCATGGACTTCCTGGAGGAGGTAAGACTACAATTGCAAGTGTTGTTTATAGCATAATTGCTCATCAATTTGAAGGAAGCTGTTTTCTGGAGAAGGTTAGAGAAGAGTCTATAAAAGGTGGCATGATACAACTACAAGAGAAACTTCTTTCTAAGATCTTACAAGATAACTATCTGAAGGTAGACATTGAATCCAAAGGAACCAATTTGATAAAGGAGAGAATTTGTTGTAAAAAGGTTCTTTTAGTTCTCGATGATGTGGATAATTCAGAACAAATAAAAAAATTGCTTGGAAAATGTGACTGGTTTGCTTCAGGGAGTATAGTCATTATAACAACAAGAGACAAACATGTGCTAACCACTCTTCCAAAAGGTCGTCTAATTTACAAGGTCAAAGAACTGTGTCCATGGGAAGCTCGTGATCTTTTTAATATGCACGCCTTCCACACAAATGAGCCCAAGGAAGGTTATTCAGAACTTGCAGAGCTGATTATATCTTATGCTAAAGGACTTCCACTAGCTCTAAAAGTAATGGGTTCTGATTTGTGTGAAAAAAGTATAAGTGAATGGAGAAATGCATGTGAAATGTATAAGAACATTCAACATGAAAAAATTCAAGAGATACTCAAAATAAGTTTTATTGGATTGAATAAAAATGAAAAACATATTTTTCTTGATATTGCATGTTTCTTTAAGGGATTCAGCAAGGATTACGTTGTAAAGATATTAGATGCTTGCGACTTATATCCAGATTTTGGTATTGAAAGGCTGATTGATAAATGTCTCATAACCGTTGAACATGGCACATTGTGGATGCATGACTTGCTACAACAAATGGGTAGAGAAATAGTTCAAGAAGAATCTGAAGGTCTTGAAAATCGCAGTAGAATATGGTGTCCTGAGGATGCTAATAAATTACTAACTAGATATAAGGTATAAGTTCTTTTGCTTAACCTTTTATTTTTCCAAATATATTTTTTCTTTATTTTTTCCTTTTCAATATTGAAGAAAATATATATATATATATATATATTTCGTTTAAAGTTTTTAAAATAATTATACTTTTGTTGGATTCTGTAATGAAGTGCAACTAATTCTTTGTCTTATCTAGGGGTCGGATAAAATTCGAGGCATAATTTGGTGCGAACCTGAACCAATAACAGTATCATTAAAAGCTTCAGCTTTCAAGAAGATGGAAAATCTCAAATTTCTTATTGTTAAGAATGTACAAAATTCCAAAAAACTTAAATATCTTTCCAATGAATTAAGATGGTTTGAATGGTCAGGATATAATTTTTCCTTGCCATCCAAATTTTATCCTCAAAAACTTGTTGGATTGGAGGTGTCGAATGGTTGCATTAGGATAGCAAAATTATTCCAGCAGGTATGGGTTTATTATTTGTGAATCTTCATTTCCCTAAATGTTATTTTTAAAATTAGATGAAATGATTTTTTTTTTTTGGTTTTTTTATTTTTTTATTTTAGGGGTGCCATTACAAATATTTGAAAAGTATCGTTTTGGAAAGGTGTCAATCCATCACAAGATTACCTGACTTATGCGCTCCAAACTTAGAGACATTGAACATTTCTTATTGTGAAAATTTAATTGAGATTCATGACTCTATTGGACTTCTTGATAAGCTCGAACGTTGGATCCTCAAGGACTGCATGAAACTTCAGATTCTTCCGAGCACCCTCAAGTTGAATAAAAGTTTCGCTCTATGGAAATGCCCAAGGCTTGAGAAGTTTCCCATTGTTCACCCTGAAATTAAATGTTTAAAAATTTTCAGTGTGTATGAAAGTAATATCAGAGAATGGCCTTTATCACTAAGATATCTCACCAAAAGGATTATCAGATTAGAGATACATCAATGTGAAAACCTTGGGAAGATTTGGGATAGCACCAATAAATTGCAACTGCTTGAGGAAATAGATACCCGTACTCTCAACGGCTTTGATATTCTTCAGGAACGTTTTGGAAATCCGACACTCATACACTATAAAAAAATTTTAATTGATTTAGATTTTTGTATGAAGAATGATTTCTTCCCGGCATTGAGACATATAACTATAGCTAACTCCAATATTGTTAGTATCCCCGAATGCATTTTTAGATTATCTACATTAAAAGAGATTTACATATGTGAATGTACGGAGCTTCGGGAAATTCAAAATCCAAGGCTTCCACAATCTATTAGACGTGTTATAATAGAAAAATGCCCATCTTTGCTTCCACAATCATCAAGTAGATTATTGAATCAGGTGAGGTCTCTCTCTTTGATAATTAAGTAGTAAAGATACAATTTTTTTGTTAACTTCTTTCACAAACTTCAATTTCTTGTTTTTGTTTAATGCAAGCAGTTTGGAGAAATTCTAGGGAGTCTACAGAATAGAGTCCGTGAAGGTGCAAGAAGCGACATATTAATGGATCTCTTTGACGACTCTGAATTTGAATCTGACTCTGAATCTAAATCTGATTCTGAAATTGAGATTTTACTACCAAGAACTGAGATTCCAAAGTCGCTTAAATTCAATCATCAGAGTTTTGGAAATTCCATATCATTCAAGGTTGGTTGCATATTTCCAAAATTGTCCGTCTGTGTTGCTTCTCGTTCAGCGGAGGCACATATAGACAGACAATTTTGGGTTCACGTTTCCATCAATGGTTGTAAACAGATATTCAAATATCGATACCTAGGAGATAGCTGCGAGGAACTGTGGTTATTTTCTAAATCTCTGGGGCAGTTGAATAAACCAAATCTATCTGAACAGAATCAGGTGGAGGTTGAGGTTAGATGTGAAATTGGTTATGAGCTAGGAAATCACACTGATTTTATAAAATGGTTGGGGGTGAATGTAGAATGCATCTGCTGTCCTCAGAAATCAGATATTACTTACTTGCCGCTTCCGAGTGACAGGAATGGTTGTGGGTCATCCTCAGTTTCGAATGACACCGAGCTCCCGCCTTTTCAACCTGCTTTCCCCACTTCTTATGGTTTTGAACCTGGTTTGAAGGGCTTTCTTGGTGATTTGAATGTGTCATTATCGGCCCCTAATAACTCTGAACTCCTTGCATTTTCACTTGGTCCAAATATGGATCATGAGGTTTCCAATACTGTAAATGATTTGAGGCTTTTGAAGGGCATTCATAATGATGGGTGTGATTTGAGTTTGTCACTAAATGATTCAAATGAAAGAGAAAGTGAGCCTACTCTGTTCCCTGATTTGACAAATGGGTTTGACTTCGGCTTTGCCCAGCCAAATTTGGAGTTAGGCTCAGGTGTTGGTAGTGGGTTTCATTTGGGTTCGTCTTCAATGGCCCATGCCAGTGTAAATGATGACTCTGATTTCTACATGGGTTCGTCTTCAATGGCCCGTGACTGTGTAAATGATGACTCTGATTTCAATATGGGTCCACCACCGAAGAAAGCGAGGACATCTTGATCAGACTTCAAAGAATTATGCCACTCTTTGTTTCCCTGATTCCCATCTGCTCCAACGCCAAGTTAGTCCCCTTCACTAGTAAGTATTACAACTCCAAACCCTCTCTTTTTTTGGTTGTTTGAATGGTAATGTTTTTAATATACAACGAGTGCTTGCTTGGTTTGTTGGACATATATACATAAATGAAGTGCTTTTATGGTCTTTTGCTTTTATTCAAGTTTTTGTTGTGTTTTGCACGCTTGAATATTCTATTGAGTAATAGCTTACGGCCCTTGGAGTCATGTGGTATTTGTTTTCCTTAAAAGCGGTTTATAAAGTAAAAGGTGTGATTTTGGAGTGAAAGTTGCTACGCGGTTGAGATTGTAGCCTGCTATTTCTGTTTTATTAAGTAATCGCAATAGAAAAATTCCAGGAGCGAATTATTGCAGTTTAACAAAGGACAATTTGCCTATTCATTGAACTGTTGTGTGACATAATTAAATTCTGCAGCTTGGAAACAATCAAGCATCGGAATTTCTGAGGACTTCATCAAATGATTGGTCTGCATGACAATGGACTTGAAGCTTTAGCAAGTGATTCTATTCAATGCTTCTGGTCATCATTTCATAGTTGCCTCGTATAACTTCTTTGCTGGTTAGCCTCTACTCAATAATAGTTTGTGATCAACATGTAAATATTTCAAAATTGATTTTGATTTCAGAGTAAACCTGATTATCTTGTAATGCCAGGAACTGAGATTCCAAAGTCGTTCAAATTCAATCATCAGAGTTCTGGAAATTCCATACCATTTAGGTTGGTTGCTATAGATTTGGAAATTCAACCATCGTAATTGGCCATCTGTATTGCTTTTCATTCAGCTGAAGCACATATGTGCAGAATTTTTCATGTTCACTTTTCCATCAATGGTTGTAAATAAAAAACCAATTATCTAAAGTACAGGAGAAAGCTATGAGGAATTGTGGTTATTTTCTAAATCTCTTGGGCAATGGAATAAACCAAATCTATCTGAACAGAATAAGGTTGAGGCTGAGACTGGGCTAAAGATGAAGCTTCTCTTAACTCTTGCTACCTTCATCATCCTTATTCAATCTCTTCATCTTCATTTTGCAAACAACACATAATTATGATGTAAAAGAATATCCCTAAAGACATAGTGGCACCATTCTCTACCAAGGTGTGCCTCCTTTAGTTACATATTTGGGTGCCTCTCTCTCTCTCTCTCTTCATTCGTTAGGGAATCATGAATTTTAATGCAATTATAAATTATAAAATAAGTATTTAATTTCTTTTATTCATTTATTGTAATGAAGTTACCTGGCCTTGTTGCTGTGAAGTAATTGGTGGCGTCATATCTTTCCACCTTGCAATTTGGTTTTCTTTTATTATGATATTTGTCTTTTATTGATCATATTTGTCTGCTTCTGGTGCATAATGTTTGCTTAGCTTAACATCAGTCAAGTGCCAAGTAAGGTTACCTTCAATGTTTTGGAATGGCTCAAGACCTCTGTTGTTAACAGTGAGGCCCAATTTCTTCCTTTCTGGATTTTATGTTTGGGTTATGTACCATATTCTTAGATATTCAATTTGGTTTTTGGTTTTTCATGTCCATTTTTTTGTTGCTTTGGTGAAGGCATATTAATATTGGAACGTACTAGAATCTATGATGGTTTTTATAACATATATTTGCTATGTATGCTGAATCAATGTATTATTACTTTTTGACCGAAAAATGAAAATCTTGAGTTCAATTTGAATGAAGATTCAAGATGATATTGAGGTTTCCATAAATAAATTATTAAAAAAAAAAGAGAGATGATATTAAGGTTATATATAGAAGCTGGGTGAGCTGTAAATCAACTTGAAGGAATAGACTTAAATAAGATTCTTATTATTTCCAATCTTCAGGTTTTGATATATGAATGTGGAGTGAAGGTATAGAGAATCACTGTATTATGTCATAAGAAAGCTACCCTGATTTCATTTATTATTTTCTATACTACTAGCTTCCAAGTCGCGAACTCTAAGTCTTAGATATCCCAGAATATTTCCTCCCTGCTCACTTATAGTTTTTCAAGTAAGGGAGATAAATTTGTAAAATAAAAGCCCACAATTTAAAACCTCCACTAAACCCACGTTCTCAGCAGTTTACAACCTCATCATCTCTTATCCTTTTTGAAATTGAAATAGACGCACTCTCTTTTCTCTTTAGCTCTTATCTTCTTGAAATTGAAACAGATGCAATCCATTATGTGAAACTTTTAAACATCTCATGAATTTTACAAACTTTGGGAGTTACACAACAACATGAGAAAATTTTCCACAATCAGTGACTCAGAAGGTATTTATTTTTTTGGGCTTTTTGTTGGGGGTGGGGGGGGGAGAGGTGGTTTGATACTATAGTTTTTGGCTGCCTTCATTTTATACTGGTATTATTTTAACAGTTATTAGCATCTCAATACTTTTTTTCCCCCTTTTTTGCATTAGATACAAACTTTTTTTGGGTTGAATTTGTTTGATACAATTGCATCAGGTACTACATTCCTTTAACATTTATTAAATTATTGCTCTTTTTTAAATAAATTTATGGAAGTATCATGCAATTTAGAATCAAACGGAACACTAATGGGGTGAGAATTTTTAGGAGGTGGTACACGGTTCTTTAGTGTTGCTACTTCAAGAGTAAGGTGAACAAGGACAGGACCTTGCTCCAAATATTTATCAAGAATGTGGGAAATACTATTTCCGAAATAGTCAAACTTTCTAACATCAGCAAACTCGATTCACTACAGATTTTCAGTGCACGATAGTCAATCCAAAGGTATGTTCCTTGCAATTTAAATTCTTAATACAGAACCTGATTCCATTATGTGAAATTTAAACATCTAGCACTTCCTTATTCTTCATATTGAGCAGAGCAATCACCATTGGGAATTTCAGCAAAAGGTACATTCAACGAAATTTAATGAAAAATACCATGTCATCAGTCAAAAGGTATGTTCTATCAAGTTTTCTTCATTCTCTTACATATTTGATTTATGATTTGATTTTTTTTTTTTTTTTAAATGCAACAGAGATACAATCGGGTTACATTTTGTCAACAATGGTTCCACTTTCTGCTCTCAGCCAGATCCCAACGCCAAGAATGTAATTTTGTCATCTTTTTAGGTTTTCAAATAATGTCATTGATTTAAAATATTTATTTGGTTTTCGGTTGTATCTATAGTTGTGCTAAGGTTTTCGGTAGTATCTCAAATTGGAATGTATGGAAAATTATGACACTAAATCTCAAAAAAAAAAAAAAAAAAGCCTCAGAGCATGCGTGAAGTGCATGTGATGTGGCTACTTATTATTATTCTTTTTTAACAGGAGTCAGTAAGTAATTGCTTAATTTCCTTCAATGTTTGATTTCATTTAAGGTGTAGTTGCATTTTCTAATTAAAGAATAATAAATAATGAATTGAGCCAAGCAATGAGTAGTATGTAATGAGATTAATTCATATTTAGAAGAAAACGCTAAACTTTGCAGTTCTGTTGTAAATCAGATTGGCAGTAAATATGAACTAGATTTCCTAATATGAAGTGGTAGAAATTGATCTTGCATTCATATATTAGGTGTCTCAGGTTCAATTCTTAGACACCAATATACCTTAGATCTATAAAGGCAAGCTGAATCAAGTAATGCATACTGTGGTAAATTCTTGAAAGGTCCTATTAGTCTAAAGGATTATTTTTGTTGTTTCTTTTTTTGGTTTTAGTTTGTCATGTTCAAGAAAGTTTAAAAACTCTAAGGCATCATTGTACAAGTTGTTTTGCAGATCCCCTGCTTTAGTGATGTTCTGGTGAATATTCAAGAATGGGAGGATCAGCACATACTCTACTTTGAAAATCTCTTTAACCAATTTTGCCTTCCATTTGATAGCATGTGATAACTACAAAAATCCATACCTCTTTTCCCTTTTTGGTGCCTGGATCAACTTCAACACTTAAGAAGGAGACGTAAGGTGAAAAGTAAGCTCCTCTGCTAGGGCATGAACTAAAATTTTATTATTCAGTCAAAGATTTAGAAATTTAATTCTATTTGTAAAAGTTAATTTTTTAAATCTTTATTTGTTTTTATGTTTGACAAACAATGCGGAACAGCTATTACAAAGGACTATATCTATGTTAAGGTCATCAAGATGTTACACTTCTACAGCTAAAAAGGTAGGTAATTTATTTGTATTGTGTTCTGGAAGGCATCTTTTGAAGTGCTTCTAGCTTTCGGAGTACTAAGGACAAGTTCACATTTTGAATTCAAATATTAAGACAATAATTTGATTCTTTTAAACCAAAATGATATTTGGCCTGCTTGACAATTGCCAATCAATCATGTTAACAGTTTTTTCTGATGTTCCATTATTTTGGACAAGATAGAAGAAATTCTCATAACTTATGAACCTTGTCTGATGAGTAAAAGATATTAAAACATAAGATCTGTGATATGCCTTGTAGGTGTTCTTTACCTTAATTTTCTTGGCCAAAAAAATTGAGGTAGGTGTTTGTTGAGATTTTGGTTTTTCCAGTGATATTTCATTATTTTTAACCTGATAAATCCATGCTAGGTCTTACTAGAAAAGAACTAACATAATAAAGTTTCAATGTTAGACTACTCAGGCAGCTAATTGTTGGAAATTTGGGAGAGGTTGCCAAATGAAGATGATTTCCAGTTGAAAAGAATAGGGATTACTAAATTTGTTGATAATACTAAATGCTTTGGGATATATTCTCATAGAAGCTAAATGGATAGTGGGAATTGGGAACTCTATTCCTATCAGCCCTAACTTTTGGCCTAAAGTAAGATCCTTTGTGTTTTGGAGAACACATATTTCAAGGTTTGTAAGTTTGTTGATTAAGTAGCATCACAATGGAACAGTGCATTGGCGACGTATTATTTGCACCTCATGTAACCAAATCTATTGTTAAGAAGCCTCCTAGGTTGGGAGTTGCAAATAAATTGATTTGGTCCCATGAATCTGTCATGTCTCTTTAAAGTCATGTAAGTCTATTGGCTTCTCCATAGTGAATGCTTAGACGAAAGAAGTAGAACTTAGATATAGTTCTCAAATGTCAGTTGCCCTATGAGAGCTAAAACTCCCTTTCAAAGTCCTTACTTTTCTATTAAAACTACAAATGATTGTCTTCCACTGAGAAGGGAATTTGCTAAGAGGAATTTAATCAATGATGCTTCTTGCCCTTTCTGTGCTACAATAGAGGAGTCCTTGGACTACCTACTTATTACCTGTGAATTGCATAGTCAATTCAGAATTGGGTTGCTATTTGGTTGGATATAGTGTACAAGGCACAAGACATGTGTCATTAGTTCACTTTCTTTTTTTCCAACACTTGTTGGCCTATTGGATCTATAAAAAACAAAGTGCCTGCATGAAGCTATAAGTGTTGATGTTAGTAAAGTCCCGAGTCCCACTATTACCTATTTGCAATTTGTAGGGATGCAAGAAACACATGACAACAGGGATCCTATTAAATTTTAACAATTTTAGTTTTGTTTGTAATAATTGACAAGCACTAATTATGATTGAAGGGAGTAAAAGCAATTGAAATCAATTGAGGAGTGCTGCACTTCTTTGTAGGGATTAAATTGGGAGACTCGTTTTGAATTGTTTTTACCAATAATGTGCTCTACAATGCTACAGTTATTTGTTTGGTTATTAGTGAAGCACTACTTTTATAAATGTAAGGTGAAGGGTGAGGTTGTGGGTTTAAGATTATGGGTAAATGTGTAATTATTATGTCCTTTTTCTTTTTTTCCTTTTTAAAGAGTAAAATGGAGGGTGAAGTTGTGGGTTATAAGACCAACCAAGTGCACATGTAAATTACTAATAAAGAAAATTAGCTGCAGATGTATTAGTCAAATTTTCACCATATATATATATATATATATTGGTAGTGAACCTATCACTAATGGAAATGCATCTAATGCTGAAACTTTAATGGTGTATCGAATGCTGACACTTTAATTTTGGTTTATCTACTGCCTATTAAAGTGTAAAGTTGTGTTGGTAATTAGTACCAAGACATATCATATTTTTAGTGTAAGATATAAATTTTGTCATTGCCTATCCTTCTTCTTTATCCTCACTATTCTTATTTAGGACTAGCAACTATTAATCACTATACCAAGTTTTTTAATCTTTGTCTTTGTCTCGTAGCTTTTTCCCACAACAGAAAATTTCTTGGCAGTATAGCACATGAATAGATGTTGAAGGTGTGAATCACTCTCTTTCTCTCTTTCATAATATGTCTATATGATGATGTGAAACTTGTAGAGAATTTGGTAAATATAATTATTGTTGGATGCTTCAAATGGTTGTGTATTGAGGTGTGTATGCTAACACTAATTAAATCCATAAGATATTTCATAATTAGAAACTCATGATTGGGGCATTTTCTTGAGTTGATATTTTTGGGGAAAAAATGTCATTTTCTGTAGATTATTTAAGTGCATTGGTCAAATGAGTTGCATTTGTCCTCATGGTTCAATTTTTTGTCATTAAAGTGCAGTTTTTTTTTTTAAAAAAAAAAAAAAAAAACGTTAATGTCAAAGTAATTATATATATATATATATATATGTATATATATATGTATATATATATTTGATAGAGTAGATGGAGGTCAAGATAGTGGAATCAACACCTAGCAGATGCTTGTGTAACTTACTGATCAAAAAATAAATATTTAAAAGATGCAATATTTTCTTTGTATTATGAGCAAGCATCAACTCTTTGAATTTCTTAATGCAATAATGGGATTTAGATTATTATTATTATTTCTTTTGAATAAATGAACATAACTTTAATTAATGAAGGTACAAGCAATCTACATAAAGAAATAGTCTAACAACTTGGACCAAACCAGAAGCCACTTAGGACGACCTAACACTATCAAACACAGAGGAGGGGCCATGCCTCAAGCTACACAAACATCTAATTGGAGTAGTATTCTCAATGCTTTTAGCAAAAACAACATTTATGCATCTGGCCTTATGCGTAAAAGCTTGGATTTCGTTTATTTACTGTGAGGCTCTGGAAAAAGTCTTACAAGTCAAGCTAATGTGGCAAGTGGCAATTGTGATACGATAGTGCTGAGATGGACATGGAAAACAGTGATCCAAGTATTAACAAATGTATACCTTGTCCTTTAAGGAATTTTATGTGAAAAAATATCTCTCTTTCATCTATTGAGAAAACCCTTAGTTATCTTCATCAAAGATTATTTAGTTGGAATGCTTTTCAACCAATTCATTTGAAGATGTGTTTAAAACTATTTGCTTACTAGTGATTGACAAAATAATATTTTCTTGAATAATCTTGTCCTAATCAAAATTTAGGGGGCAACTTGGCAAGGGATGGGGCTGTAGTTTAAAGCTTTGTACACCCCATTATTCTCTTGGTTGTATAAAAAGCTCAATTAATCCCCAAATGAGTGTTTGTTTGCTCATCACTTGTTAAATGACTGGCTTAGGTGTTATGACATAGGACAAAACCAAAACTTGCTACCACGAAAATTGAAAAATGGAAACAATAAAGATCACCAAGGAGTATTTATTAAAAAATAATAATAATAATAATAAAGATCACCTAGGAGTCATCACCTAGTATTTTTTGGAGTCAACAGCAAGCAAGATAGAAGACCTAGGAGTTAGCATCTAGCATTGGTGGGAGTCAACACTAGACTATTGAAAATTCCCAAGAGAAATTGTTATTAATCAAGCAAATTGTAAATATTCTCCAAAGGCGTAAAATATAGATTACTATGACAAAAAAATAATTCTATTAGACTTATGAAACCTGATTCTAGTTGATTTGGGAAGTCCCAATGATTGATTCATAAAATAACCTTGACTCTAGGAAATAAATAAAATAACCCAATTAACTTCTAAGACTTAAAATAAAACACAATTTGACTTCCAAAAATAAATAAAAATAAATATTTCTTTGTGCTTTATGCACTATGATCTTTTGTCTTTGCCTCAGATTTGGTGCAAATTATTGTTACCAATACATATGCATTTATGACTGCTTCGAAAGCCAATGAAAAGTAAATTCATTCACTTGGAATTAGCATTTGACTTTGCAATAGAATTTGTAACCAGCACATGGTTTATAATTTGGATTTCTGCTTATTGTTTTTTTCATTGCATCTGAACAGCTTGCAACTTTTTCTTATAGCTTGTTTATATGATGGACAAAGTATTTTTTTTTTTTTTTTTTGAGAAAGTGGTGGACAATGTAATTGATCCTTGTAAATGACCAAATTTAACATCATTTTTTCATATAATCATATGCTAAATTGTCTTTTTAAGTGCTATTACTATGGGTCATTTATCGCTTTTTGATCCTTTGTGCATTAACTATTATTTTGAGGGAATATCACACAAATAACAATAATTTAATGGGATCAAGGTGGCTCTATTTTATTGAGGGCATCTATGTGTAAATTTGATTTCAATGTTTGAATCTTTCAGGTACCAAGAGAGAGTGCAATTAAAGGAGCCAATTGTAGCAGTTCAAAGAGTTTCTTTGCTGATTTTTAGATGGATGGTGGTGTAGGTCTTTTAGCGGTTCAAAGAATTTCTTTGTTGATTATTTTCATCTCAACTTTTCACCTTAGATTTCTTTGGTAATCCTATCCATGACCTTCATTTGGCATCCTGATGACAGAGTATTGTTTACCATGCCATTTACATGGTGGTGTTGGTTGATATTTTTTGAGAGGATTATGATGTCTTTATTTTTGGTGGATCATGTTTCTTTCCTTCGTTTAAGTTTTTCTTTGTAATGTGTTCTGTCTCTCTCTTTTTGTACCTAATCTTTATTTTCCCTAGGAGGACTTGGTGAGGATCATAAGGCATTTAGTTTTGGTGTATCATGTTTTTACTTATAATTTCTTTTTTTCAGTTTTTGGACTTCTCCCTCCCATTTGTATGAAACAAAGTAAGTTGAAGGCTGTTTGCTCAAGCTGGGAGAAAATTTAATGAGATAATTCCTGATTATGCAAAATTTGCATTGTTTATTCTTTAAGTTCAAGAGTAAAGCAGATATCATCTTTATCCCATAATATCCTGTCCTTTAATATGGTTATTGTTGATGACTTAGTTGGATGTTTAGCATTATCATTATGATTGATGGACAAACATATCAGATAGAAGAGAATGAGTGATTAAACCAATCACAAGGGGTACTTTTACAGCTTCATACTGCCCTTTATAGGCAAAAAAATTTATTCCCATGTCTAAATATAGCTAACCCTGATATGGATTGCGATGCCTTTCTTCCATGTAGATTTTGAATCTCAATCCAAAACAAAGGTAAGGGAGTCTTGATGTTCAATGTTTAGTGCCAATACTGGCCGATTGACACTCTTTATCATACGTTCCCCTACAGGAGAAGGCTATACGGGATTAGGGCACCGGTCAAATTTACCATCAAAATATACAGTTGCTAGTAGGCTATTGGCAGTATTGCCCTTAAGGCCTCTGTCCTGTCTGTCTTTTGCTGATTACTAGGTTTTACGTATTCGTTGATTTTCTCCACATAGCTTAGCAGTGCCTTGTGGTGGGCGGTGAAAAAATTTGAAATGGCAGTGACTTGTGGGATGGAGGCTGTGTTTGATGTTTTTAGCCCGGAATGGGACAGAGGGTATACACCGATTTGATGTGGTGAGTGGTGAAATGCATTCACTTCGCTATACTTCATCTTCATGTGCTAATTGAAGTCATTGGTTTTGTATGAGGCGCAATGAAAGGCATTGGTTTTCCATTACCTACATTATCTTCATGTGCTAATATAAGTCATAGGAAAAAGTTCCCTCTTTTTCTTGATATATAAATTGGAACAACTATCAAATTTTGGTGATATTCTGGCACCAACTTTAGTTTAAATTTAATTGTTGGGATAAGCGCAAGAAGGAATTAGAGCTCTGGGGCAAAACGTAAAGTACTTTGGTGGGAATAGGTACTTCTAGATTTGGCAAGAAAGATAATGTGGCTCATGATTTTTTTGGTACACTATGACACTAGATTTTGGGTTGTAGTCTTCTAGAAGCCAAAAGATTATATATATTTCTTTAATCATTGTATTAAAATTTTAATTTCTTACTAAATGGTTCATGCATTACATTTACAGTACAAACGTGGGCAACAAAGAAACACTTGTTTAAGAAATTTAGGTTTGTTTTCAAATATGTGTTAAAAGCAAATTGATTGATCTTGAATGTATGATTTGTTAAGCATCACCAGGGTGAGATCGGAGAAAGCTGTATTACGTGGTTACTTGGTCATGTGTACAAAATAAAAATTATTCTACTGGTATTGATTGATTTGGTTGATGCTTGATGAGTGTTAGAAAAATGTGAATGCTAGGGAAAAAGTGAATTGTGAAATATGCTGAAAAGATTTAATGTTGTTTTAATAACGTTGTTTATATATTTTGAAAATATATGTGGATAAAAAGTGTGTGAAAATACATGTAATGTTGTTTAAACACTAAAAACTGCTGTTTAAAATGCAGTACCAAACACCCTCTTAGTGTCCTATGACTTGGACAAAAACTTTTGCGCTACATTTGTTTGAACCGGCTCAATAGTCAATAGGTTACTATAAAAAAAAAAAAAAATAGTCTGTAGGTTTCATAGTCTTGGTAATTGGGATAAGGCTTCGTCCAGGTTTTGGTGTCTCCATGCCTGTGTGCTAGTTTTTCTTAATTATATCGGTTTATCTTGTTAAATTTTTCTTGATAAGTAATTGTCTGATCGATGTGTGATGCCTTTTAAGGTTACTAGTCGCATACCCGTGCTTTGTGCGTGATAATTTTTTTTAGGATGGTCTCATTAAATATTTTATTAATACTATAATTTTAGTTATTAACTACTGGTTTTTCATTAGTTTTTAAGTCAACAAAAACCTTAAATATACATTTTTTCACCTTTATACACACACATATATAGTGAATCTTTACACATACCTTTAAGAAAATTCTATATATTCCACTTTTTTGGATGCGTAAAATTATAGACTACTACACAATAATGAGAGTAGCTAATTAATTTTACATATATATTTTTAGTGATTTCATTTGTAACGCTTCTTATCATTATCATATATTTACTAACTGATGATTTGCATAGCAAAGACAATAAATGACAAGTAGCATTGTTCATTAGATTTTTGAAAATAATGGTGTATGAAAATTATATATATATATATATTATAAATAAGGTTAAATAAAATGTCAAAAAATTGATTTTTAAATTTTCTAACTTTATTTCTTATGTAATGTCAAAGTGGAGTAAATTCTCTCTCTCTCTCTCTCTCTCTCTCTCTCTCTCTCTCTCTCTCTCTCTCTCTCTCTCNCATTCTTCCTTTGATGCATTGGGTGTGTGAATGAGTGTTTCCCTAGCATTATTCCACTTAATGTGGACAATTTATTTATTTAATTTAGGCAAAATATTGCATTTTAAAAATTTTAAAATAAAAAAGGAGTGGAAATATAAATAATTTACTGATATATATGGGGGATGTGGCTGAATTTAAATGTTAAATAAAACGATATGAGAAAAAAATAAAAATAAAATACATAACAATAAACACTAACTTATCCAAATAATTCTATGTAATATAATAATAGTACATTCTTATATACTATTTTTAATTATTTATAATGCAATATGATAATATTTAACAATCAAAGTAAAAAAAAAAAAAAAAAAAAACAACAACAACAACAACAACAACTTCAAACACAAAACTAAATCCCATCAACCAAAATAGAGTTCTAAAGAATACAAAACTTTATCAACCTAAAATAGATATGCAAGAAAAATAAAAATAAAAATCCACCAAAAAATTGAGGGAGAAAGAGTGGAGAATAACCACTTTTTTGTGAGAGAAAATTATGTAAAAAATGGAAGAGTGAATGACAAATTTATACAAAGAGAATGATAATAAAAAGAAACAAAATAAAGGAAGATAAAAAGAAAGAAGAAGAGTGATATCAAGGTAGAATGTTTGGGAGATGAAAAGGTAAAGAGAATGAGAAAAGTTGGAAAAAGTGTAAATGTTAAAAAAAATGAGTACAATTTATTGAGCAAAATTTTCTTTTATTTATTTATTTTTTCTGAGAAAGAAAAAATGGGGTCTTTATGGTCATATTACACCCCTGGGCAGGGAGTCAGTGGCCTAGGTCGGGGTAACCCGATCTCGGGGCCTTCTGTACCACTGTGTGGGAGTCACCTCACATTTGTGAGTACACCTCATCACTAAGTTTACCCACCAACGGAAACCTGTGGGCAGCGGGACTCAAACCTAAGTGTGTTGCACGAAGCGTCCAAGTCTTATCCACTCAGCCAAGCCCCGTTGGCAATTTTCTTTTATTTGCACTTAAGTAAAATATTACATTTTTTATTTTTTAAAACAAAAAGAGAGAGAAAATATAAATAATTTAATGATAAGAAGGATGTGGTTGAATTTCAATATTAAGTAAATTAGAAAAGAAGAAATAAAATAATGAAAATTAAAAGATATAACAATAAACACTAAATTATCCAAATTATGCTATATAATGGAATACTATTTATTTTTATCAACTATCTTTAATTTTTTTATAATATAATCGGATAAGATTTAACAATCAAAGAGCAAAAAAATAATGATAATAATAACTTAAAACACAAAACTAAATCATATCAACCTAAATTAGAGTTCTTAAAAATACAAAAATTTATCAATCTAAAGCAGAGATGCAATAAAAAATAAAAATCCACCAAAACATTGAGAGAGAGAGAGAGAGAACCTTTTGTGAGAGAAAACTATGCAAAGAATGGAAAAAAGTGACAAATTTATAGTAAGAGGGAAGGGATAAGAAGAGACAAATAAAGGAAGATGAAGGAAAAGATGAATGACAATATTAAAGTTGAGGGTAGTGGGGAGATGAAAAGGTAGGGAAGAAGAAAGGTTGAAGAAAGAGTAAGTATTTAAAAAATAAGTGAATGTAAAAATTATAATAAAAAAGGAAATAAAAAAGAAATATATATATATAGATGTTAAAACCGACAAAGATGAATATGTAAAGTCAATAATCTATTATATATATATATATATATTTGTCAAAAAGAAAATAGGAATAAATAATAAATAATAATTATGTGACGAATGACGTGGTGATGAGGTGGCACAAAAGGAGCTCAACAACAATAAATGTCACGTTTCAGCTTTTAATAATATATAAATATAGATTGGTGTGTTTCTTAGTTTGATGCATATGTTTGGACAGCCTAATAATGAACCAGTTATAAAAAGAAAAAGAAAAACTGGACCTTTGTGATGGTGTCAAGCTTTCCACTCTTCAACTTGAAGTATTTATTTTTCAGATTTTTGCATGAGTGGATGCTTGTGGTTGGCTGCATCCAGTTTTCTCCTTTTCTAAAATTTATAGGCCAACTGAATATATCTATGTATTCTTTTGGTGAGATTTTGTATACATCATTTCTACTTTAGGACTGGCATTTTTTCTAACAAAATGCGTTCTTTTTATTAAAAAGAAGAAGAAGAAGAAGAAGAAAAGTAATTGTTTTATTCTTCTCAATGCACATTATTTTCCAAAATTTTCAGGTTCTATATCATAGATGAAAAGGTGCCTTTTTGCTTGGTCAAGGAATTGAGTTTTTGATAAATACTGTTGACACATTTTTTTTTTATTTTATATTTAAATAAATAATACTTTTTTTAGAGTGTTTCAACCTATGACATTTACTTCTGATGATAGCTTTTTTTCATCAGACTAAGACACTAATCAGTTTTTAGTGTAGTCGAGAATTGAACCTCAAATCTCTTATACAACCATTAGAAACTTTACCAATTGAGCTAACTGAAACCCACAATTAACACAAAAAACCAAAGAACACAGACAATGTGCTAATTAAGGGCAAAAAAAAGAAAAAAAGAAAAATCGGAAGTCCTTGAAAAAAAGGGGTGTGGACAACGATGGTGGCGAGATAGAGAAAGAGGGGGAGATAGAGAGAGTGATTTGCTAATTCAAATATGGGGAAAGTGGGAACTAAATTTAGCATAAAGTTTAGAACTATGTGTTTAGCACATCTTTTTATTGGGTTGTATTTTTTAGGACTTTATGTGATGATTTATTGTCATTGCAATATAACCATTTTATTGTGTCAGATGGAACAATTTGCCGCTGAACCCACATATTGTGGTAGGTTGAAGTTCTTAGAGGCTTTAGAGCTTGGTTTTGGAAGAGCTCCGAGACTTCTAAATGTGTGTGAATATCTCTCCACAAGAGAGAGGAGGGTCTCTATTTGTAAGAGTCTTGGGAAGATGTGATGACACGTGATTGACTATCATTAATGACATGTGTCATAATTTAAATGAATGGACTTTATGTCTTATTCTCCAAGGGACACATGACATTATTTGATTAGTCATAGTGGTTTAATTTAAAATAACACATGGTAGCTTTTAATTATAATGCTTATGTCATTTAAATTAACACGTGCTAACATTTGATTGGTTCTTAGGTTTTCTATATAATCTTTATTTTTTGACACTTGGAATATTGCCATTGGCTTTTGAATAATGACAGTGGAACCCACTAAGTAGCTCGTTGTATCTTGTAATTAGCTATTTTAAATGTATTACATGAATTTAGTGGTTTTACATGGCAATTTGTGATTGGTATAAAATTTCACTCTCTACACCTATATTTTCAAAAATAATAAATTAAACATTTAAATTATAAGGTTTTTAAAAAGCGATAAATTAAATTTGAGATTTCAAAAGCTCAAAAAGTCTTGAGTTGAATTTCTCATTTGCATGTATAAGTAATTGGATTTAATTTTATAGGTTTTTTTTTTTTTTTTTTTTAAATTTAAGTATATTAGATTTTTGCACTTGTTATTTTTGCTTCACTATGTGATTTTGTTAGTAAATTTAGCTTCATTGTGTTATTTCAACATATCTAAACTGGATGTTTGCTCTTTGTTTCAATTTTATTTATTTATATTTATATTTGAGTTTTATTTGGCAGTCATGCTTGAAAAGTTGGAATGATGATATAGAGTGTTTTATTTGTTACCTAACATTGAATTACTGGGTTTTAATGTTCTAGACCTATAAACTTATGGAAGCTTTGATGACAAATATACCTTTTGTATCTTGTTCTTCTTTATTTATTGTCTTGCTTAAAATGGAGTTTGATCACTAAAACTAAGTAAACAAAACATCGAAGCTAAACACAAAATGTATGATGATAAAAAAAAACAATATGAATAACAAAGTCTTCGTTATGGATGGTTGCAGGTATTTGGTAAAAAAAAAACTTCAATTGCAGCATATGACAACATTTATTGTGGAAATTAAATATTGTGACAATGTTTTAGTAAAATTCAGTTATTGATTGTTGGAAGATGATATTTGTAAACTTAGTTTTGTGTAATCAAAATTCTTATATGAATGAGATTATAATTGTATGACAAACATTTTTTTGGTACATGGTTTCATATTTCTACAAATAAAAAGGACTATCTTAATTTTCTCACTCGGGTAGCACGTGCATGTACCACCCAAACTAGTCTTTTAAAAAAGTTTCTTACAATATATAAGTGATAATTAGACCATATGAATAAGAGTTTTACAAATGTATGCTTTTAGAACATACATTAGTAAATCATTTTAGAAAACTTTTTATTGAAAAATGAAAAAGTGACTAACTTTTTTTTTTACACCTTTTCAATTTGATCTCATAAATTATTTTTTAAAATGGACGATTAATGTGTGCTCCAATGGGCATACATTAACCAAACTGTAAGAATAAAAGGAAAATTGTTCTTTACTATGTGGTTGCAGTAAGGCAAATTTCTGTGATTGATGGAAGAAAAAAGATGTACATTGCATTGCGCGTTGTAGAAAAGTAAGAAAATTAATATGAGTCTCGTTAATGTATGCTCTTGGAACTTACATTAATCATCTATTTTAGAAAAGTTTTTACGGAGAATTGAGAAAGACATTTAAACAGCTAATCATTTTTCATACAAAAATTTTCAAAAATGAATTATTAATGTATCCTTTAGGGCATATAATAGTAAAACTTATTTATTATTTCTATCACCCTATCCAATCTCACAATTTTTTTTTTTTTTTTTTT
>NW_027071805.1:1063195-1101104 GCF_002906115.3 Quercus suber | reverse complement strand
TTTTCTTTGCCAGGCGCTAATAATGGTTCCTGTTGGCTGAGTGTGGGAAGAGCCTGAGTCTGAACTTTCTCAGGAGGCTCAGCAATAATGACAGATACCTCCCCTATTGGGGTAGAGGGAGTGGAGGCCCGAATAGCTGGGGGAAGTAAATGTTTTCAGGTTTCCTTAACTCTGAATAAGATTCAACTCCAGCTCGGTCAAGGGCTTCCTGCCAAGTCCGGGCACAGTATTCCCGGCACACGACGGGAACCTGAGCTCGGAAATTATCCTCTGTGTCGGCCACTCCCATATTGTAACCCTGCTGCTCAGCGGCATCTTTTCCTCTCTCAGCCTCGGCTTTGGCTTTTTCAGCCTGATCTCTGAGCTTCTGGACTTCCTCCAGTTGTTTTTGCAGAGTCAGCACCTGTTCCTTAGAGGTTGCCAACTGGGCGTTGGCATCACGTAGAAGCCGCCCCTGGTCCTCGGCCTGTGTTTGGAACCCCTTTAGGGCCGAATCAGCACTTTTTCGAGCTTCCTCTTCGGCTGCTAGCTTCTTCTTTAGCTGCGCAATGTTTTGCTCGGAAGCATTCAGAGTGCATACAGCTGATATCCTTTTCTTCTTCTCATCGTCAATTTGATCGTAGTAGGATTTGGCTATCTCCTCCAGTCTGAAGGTGGCTTGTACGGCCTAGAGAAAAAGGGAGTTAAAAATATGCAACAATAAGAAATATATCTATACATACAATAACAGTCAGATAAAAAGAATAAGGTAACGATTATAATGTCATACCATGCCCAAGTATCTCTTGGTATTTTGAAAGACCTCGTCCTTCTTAATCGCTCTCAGCTCATTCATGTCCCTAGGAAGAAGAAGTGTTTCTTCTAATGCTGAGGCAACTCGGCACCCAAGCCCGCCACTGAAGTCCCTAATTGAAGCATCCTCTTTTATAGGCCTTTTGTCGAGCGTAGGGGTTGGGAGCCAGACCTCGGGATCTGAGGACCGAGTGGTTGTTTTATCCACCTCTCGCTGTGTTCCATGACCTGTTTTCTGCTGCTTAGCAGCTCTTTGGTCTTCACCCTTGCTAGTAGTAGAAGTCCGCCCAGCGCCCATCACTTCTTTGCCCTTCGGCTCTCTTCTCCTCTTCGGTTCACTGGGTTCATTCATCGTCGGTTGGGATGACTGGGGAGGTGGAGGGGGAAGAGACGGAGGTTGGACCTGAACCTGCTTTTCCACCACCCTACCAGGCTGACCCTCAATTACTTCTTTCAAGCTCCTCTGACTTCTCCTTTGGATGACCATCTTCTTGGAAGTCGCTTCAGGAGACTGGGGGTGATCAAAAACTTCAAATTCGTCGGCAGAATCGGGCAACTCCACAAGTCCTCCAGGGATTTCTTCTTCTTCTTCTCCTTCTTCTTCTTCTTCTTCTTCTTCTCCTTCTTCTTCTTTTGCGGTTTCTTTTTCTTTGTCTTCTTCTCCCACTTTTTGGGGAGTGGAGCGTGATGACGAAGCTCCTGTAGAAAGATTAGCCTCCGACAAAGGTTCAGTAAAGGGCTCACCTTCAGGAATAAGTTCGCCCTCAGGAACGATGAATCCCTCAAAGATTACACTGATACGGTGGAGCCGAGGATCCTTTGCCATTATCACGCACTTGGGAGCCTGAAAGGCTGTGGACGCAGGCTTATATTTGAGTATTAGATGTGCGGCTCGTAATTGGCCGTCGGAGGGATTCACGAATACCTCGGACCGCAGAATTCTATCTAGGCTTTCCCTGTTGATTAACCTGAGACGACGCCTAGTTGCGCGTTTGTCTGCAGAGTAATTAAAACATAAAAAGAAAATTCCATTAGAAATGAAAACTGCGCCGAAATAAAAAAAAAAAAAGGGGGGGGGGGGAAAGAATTAATCTGACTTATCAGGGACGTATATCCTGGGAACCCCACCTGGTTCTCCCTCTTCAGTTGGGCAAGGCGAACCATCGTGCCACTCCCCGGAAAAAATAAGGAAGTCGTCTTTAAAACTCTTGTTTGAGGTAGGGAGGCACTGAATTAGTCTTACCGCAGGGTACCTAGACTTAAGGTAATACCCCTGATCCCTCAAATGATTGAGGTTGTATACCCAATTCACATCGTGGTGTGTTAAACCTAAGTTGTATAAGGTGTTTAAAGCCTCTATACTCCCAAGCACCCTGAACATATTCGAGGCGCACTGCGTGGGAGATAACGTGAAAAACCTAAGGTAATTTCTCGTCAAATTACCCATTGGGATAGTCATCCCTCCTTCGACAAAAGCTACCATGGGAATGACTACCTCCCCCGTTTTTCTATCGTGCGACCAGGCTTGGGAGGAAGCGTATCTCATGCCCACTGTCGAGGGAATCCTGTACGTAGCCCTAAATGATTCCATTTGCTCCTTGGAATCGACTAGATACTTAAATCTACCCATCTTCTAGCAACAAAAAAAATTGATACAGAAAATGAAAAAATAGGGAGGGTTAAGGAAACTTACAGGTGTGGAAAATAAGCTCCTCGGACGGACTCTTGGTATTTATGAGAGTGTAGAGTAATGAGAGAAAGACAGATTCAATGAATACGTGCTAAGAGAGAGTAATTTGTAACTGAAGAAAGATTCGATTTGAAAGGCACTTTACAAGAGCACAGAAAAAAGGAGCGGGAAAAGCCCCGCCCATAATGCAAAGGATTCCCTACCGTTAGATTTGCATCAGATTGTTGAACGTGTGGGACAACATAGCAGTTACCATTTAATAATGGCGTGCCCATGACGCCGAAGCGTCAGGAGCGTGCCTTGGGCAAACAAAAAGACATTCTGAAAGCGGGGGAAACCTACGAAATAAATGAGGGTTAGATATCAAAATCTCCTTTTTTTCGAAATGGCAAAAAACGAGATTTTGAGGGGCTATTGTGGGGCCTGTTAACTAAAAAGGTATAGTAGTCCTCAGAAGTGGGCTCGGAGCCCAAAGGCCCGATCCGAGAACACGTAGTTGTCCGAGGACAGCCTAAAAAAGTTTTATTCACGTCAAATGGGTGATATGAAAGAAATAAATAGGTATTATATACAGCGGTATAACACACGTCCGAGGACACCAAAGTCCGAGGTGAAGGTAACCTTCGTGCTGGCGGAAAGATTCCGCCAAGTTGTATCTGAACTGGAAATTGGATATAGCTTAAAGAGGCGTCGGAGAAAGTAGAAAATATCTTCTAAAGTCTATCACCTCCTCATTAAATGCTTTCCAACTAACACTCTGGCCGCATTAATGTGGAGGTGATACCTGAATAGTAACTAAGCAGCTTTATGACCACTAAGCTGAAAGTTCCGGTAGGTACTGGATGGGACAGAAAGGAGCTCCCAGGATAAGAACTACACGTGTACGATGGAAACAAGGGGAAAACAGAGTATATAACATAGAAACGAAGAAAACAGAAGGGGACTTTTTGGATAAAAAAAAAGAAAGAAAGAGAGACCAACTGAAAGAAAGCCAAGGACAGTTTTCCTCAAAGAGCGAATCGATAGTATCCCTTATTACTTGATGAGTAGAACCTTTCCTGAAAAACAGTACTAGTTCTTGGACCCATACTCTATAAATTTATTGTTTGGGTTTATTGGGCTGAAAACTCATCACTCGATTCAAATTGAGTCCTCACAGTTAGTATGTAAGTGAACTTCTCAAAAAAAAAGTCCTATTCTGGTGGAAATATGCCTATGAAAACATTTATAATATATATGTGTGCATGCGGAGAGAAATGTATATTTGAAATACCAAATTTAAAGCTGATTTCGTTTTTTTTTTTTTTTTTTTAAAGGGAAATGCATTACAAAATCCTACAGCTCAATTGACACTTCTCAATGCTTCTAACAGGGATGTCAATGGGTTAAATCCCTCTACCCTATTATTGTAACTATCGTATAATGAAAAAAATTTATTTTTTTTAACAAAAAATATATCAAACTAGAAATAGTTTTTTTTGCTCTCTTGGAAATAAGTGGGTGTGAAAAGATTTGAACCAAAGTTCTCCTCACAAAAAACTGTATGGTTGGTGGCAACTTGTAGATAAAATGGAGAAATAATAAATAGACTCATTAATGCGCACACTGTTAGAGATATATATTAGTTATATTAGCCCAATGTAATAGGCCCAAGCCCATTCCTGCTTATACTAGTAGTCTAGGGTTTAGTCACCTATATATATTCATGTTAGGGTTCATTGTAACATAGGTTATTGTACTACACTCTTATACAATAAAGATGTAGCCCTTAAGGGATTCCTCCGTAGATGTAGGCCGTCAAGGCTGAACCACGTAACCCTCGTGTTCTCAGTGTTCTTATTCTATACTTTCCCCTTCCGCATCTACTCTAGCATACACAAGATGGTATAACACATTGCGTTTGATAATATTGTCCATTTAACATGGTATTAGAGCTAATATTTAACATGGTATCAGAGCCAAACTTCGTTCTTGGCATCAAACAGACATCTCTAGCATGCAAAGAAGATTCTCAGTGCACACCACCAACAGAAGTCACTTGCTTGTCTGCTGGATTTAGACCCCACGGCATCTCGCAACCACCGTGGCTCAGTGCTATGTTCAAACTCTATAAACTCAAGCAAACCTGTGACATCAATCTTAGATCTGTGCAAATTCAAGCTTTGCCTCATGAAACCAACCACACAGACGTGCCCCACGGCATCCCGCGAGAAAACCCTAGAAGTCCGATCACCACTGAATGCTGCACGCGCCTCCACGCGTTGACGAAGTTTCTACCAACTTCTCCACGCGCCGCCCTGATAGCCTTGTAGCCCGCTGATCTGCAAAACTGTGAAATCTGGAGCTCATTGGATGTTGCATGCGCCCTCACGCGCCTCTAAGATTTTAGGATTCTCCTTCACGCGCCGGAAAACTGCTGCTGATGTCATCTGATGTCACTTGATGACGTCATCACTCCACGTCAGCAGCCACGCAGCACGTCCACATCAGCCCTAGTCTACGTCAGCGACACGTCATAGGATGACGTCAGTAGCTCGGCTACTCGATCCGTGACCCGACCCAGAAACCCGGAACCAACCCGGACCAATATCTGTTGACTTTGACCCTGGACCATTTGACTTTGACTTTTTGCGTTGACCTTTGACCAAAAGTCAAAATTTCTGAAAGGGCTATCTTGTTCAGTTTTTCGCGCAGATTCCAATTTTGGACTCCGTTTCTTCATTTGAAGTTCTGAAATTGGTCAATTAGGACATTCTTCATTGTGGTTTCTTCAAAGGCATTCTTCAAAGCATCTCCAAGTGATCTTCTCATGCTTATCCAACCTCAAGTCTTCATTAAGCTTCCACCTTGAGTTTGAGGGAGGGTGTTAGAGATATATATTAGTCATATTAGCCCAATGTAATAGGCCCAAGCCCATTCCTGCTTATACTAGTAGTCTAGGGTTTAGTTGCCTATATATATTCATGTTAGGGTTCATTGTAACATAGGTTATTGTACTAATATTTAACACACACATTGCTTAAGCGTCCACACAATTCAAACACACGTCACAACCTGTCTCACCAAGAAACCATCAAGGCATCAAGTGGTTTGGGGTGTTGGCCATCTAAATCTGGCATTAACAATCTGAAGGGTATCGAAGATACTCATGTGGATAAAAGATCATAGAAATTCGACAGTTGAATCTTAAGGTCAAGGAAATCAAAGTTTCCAAAGGCTTGTGTCCATCTTGAGCTAGTTCAGATTAAAAAAATCCACTGTTGAATTGGAAGATCATTGGAAAACATTCACGTTGGTGAAAGAATCATTGAGATTTTACGGTCAAGGAACTCAAAGTTCTCTTAAGTGCAGAGACAATGACTTGTATCCAGAAGTGTAGCTAGGATTTTTTGTTTAAGGGGTCAAATTGTAATACTAATATATATATATAATTTATTACTAAAGTAAGCGTTAATTCATAATTAATTGTATCCAAAATTAAAAACTTTGACGTATATATATTTACAAGATAATTTTTAGGAGAACTTATAATGTATTAAACTCTAATAACAAAAGTTGTCTAATGTCATAAAAATGAACTTTTTTTTTTTGAGGAAATAAAAAAACTTAGTATACCCTACAAAATTTATACTCGATGACAATCTTTCTTAGAATAAATTTAATCTTTAACAATCTTTATAGGGAACTTTTTAAAATTTTCATTTTCAACAAGAATTACAAAATTGTCTACCAAAGTGAATAAAAAATCAATTTAATAGTCCCCAAGACATGAACGATACAAAACATTAAAAAAAAAATGTAATTTTGAAAACAAAAACACATTGTCTCTATGATTAAGAGGCCAAATGAGAAATTCCTTCATTATTTTAAGAGTACCATTGGACTAAATCAAATATTTGGAGGGGCTAATTACTATTTTGTTGGCTAAATCTTTAAAGTTTTTGATAATTATAAATACGATAAAAGAAATTTTAAAAATTTGCTTGTGTCCATCTTAAGTTAGTCTCAGATTCAATATCTCACTATTGGATTAGAAGAATGTGGTGAAATATCAATGTTGGTGAAGGATGGTGTCAATTGGATAGTCGGATTGTGACAACAAAGCAGCCAAAGTGTACAAAAGTTGGTCAAACCTTGATCTAACTCAATCAAACTTTAGATCTGGTTTCTTGATCACAGTATTTGACTAGATTTGGCCAAGTTGAAAGGTTGGATTGGAATTCGGGGTGTTGATTTGTGTTTCAAATGAAATTAGGGTTTTCCCAATTTTTCTATTTTTCTTGACTCATATTTCAGATGGCCAAAATAGGATAGCAAGAAAATCCATGAAACGCAAAGTGCTCTTCACTAAGACCACCACATAGGGGCTGTTTGGATTTTTATTTTTCATCACTCATCACTCATCACTCCTCACTCAATTTTCGTCACTCATCACTCATCACTTAAAATTACCCATCACTCTACACAAAGTGTGTTTGGCATCATCACTCAACTTAACATCGCTCAAAATTTTCAACTATTTGTGGGCTCCATGCTTGTAACTTGGTACATCTTTACTTTTTTTTTTTCCCTTTCAACCCCCAGTATCCAAACTCACCGAACCCAATGAAAGAAAAAAAAAAAAAACACCCAGAAACCCAAACTCATCGAACCTAGTGAAAGAAGAAGAAGAAAAAAAATCCAGAAACCCGAACCCAGTGAAAAAAAAAAAAACTTTCCATCTTTCAAAGTCAACTTTTTTTTGGTGGGTTTTGTAGTTTGTACTTGAAAGTTCATTTTTTATTTAAAAATTTGGGTCTTCGGTCTTGGCTGTGGAATGGTGGGAAATGGGTCGTTTTCTTTAGCTTTCTAGAATAAGGGTTACTTTTATTTTATTTGTTTTTGTTTTTGTTAGTTATGCATATAGATATATAAATATTTTTAATTGAGAAAAAATGAAAGATGGTTGGTGATGAGGAAATTTGGGGTTTTGAACTAATAAGGTCAGTTGTTTTTAATTTAAATACTAATTAAGAGCGTTTCTCTTTCTCTTTCTTTGATTTTCTTATTGGTGGGCTTTTTACAAATATTGATTTTTAGGTTGTCAGGTCAATATTGGAGGGAATTGGAATAGGAATTGGGTTGTTGAGACTGGGTTTTGATTGGATAATTTTTTTTTTTGGTTGGTGTTCTTTCATCTGAGAAAAGCTTTGTTGCTTAAAGTTTATTGTTGATTGGAGGAGGGTTTGTAAATTTTAGAGCATTATAGTTTTTCATGATGATGATGATGAAGATTTAATAGATATTTTGATTTTTTAAGATAACAAATAGATAAATTTGTGTCTGGTTTTTGCTGTTTCTTTGTTTTTCTTTGGAATTTGAGGCTTCTGATTGGGTAGTTGAGGTTTTCAATTTGGGTTCTTTATGATGGATTTGAGGGCAAGTGAGGATATTGGAGGTATTAAGACACTAAAGAAGATGGATAATGAAGAGGCAGGCATGAATTCAAAAGTGAAGTGTACAGGAGGTGTTAGTAGCAAAGATATGATGTTCAGAGCAGATAAAATTGATTTGAAAAGCTTGGATTTGCAGCTGGAGAGGCACCTGAGCAAGGTCTGGTCTTCGACAAACGCTAATTCCCAAAAGCCCAAAGAAGAGTGGGAGATTGATTTGTCTAAAATGGATATCAGATATGTTATAGCTCATGGGACCTATGGTACTGTATACAGGGGTACTTACGATAACCAAGATGTTGCAGGTGATCTTTCTATTGTCTTTTCTTCTCATTTGTATGTTTTCTTTTTCTTGGTGCAGAAAAGATTAGGATGTCTGGACTTTCTAGCTTTTTTGGATTTTTATAATGTTCCCCGCCTTTGCCTTCCATACTTTTGATCAATCAGAGATGTGATTTTTGGAGCTTGAACATCCTGGTATAATTGCCTGTTAAAGGCATACATAGGTGCTATACCTTAGTTTTCTCACAACCATGTGGTTGCATTGGTCAATAATCACATGATTGAGTTTAATTTTATTTGGGAAAGATGACACTGTTTGTGTTGCATTGGTCAATGTGGCTATGCGTTTGAATTTATTTAGGGAATCTAAGGTACATCACCTAAGGAATTGTACCTAAAATTTGCCCACCTATTAATATATTTTATATTTTCCTGTCATCATGTTCTAGCTTTACATGCATATGTATGGGAAAAAATATGTGGACTTGTAGAAAGATCTTCTATGTAACACTGGTATCAGTTTGATATGACTAGCCCTTAGGATGAGCTTTCGGAGTTGTTTTAGCCTCCTCTGGTGGTAAATTGAGATTTATCAAAGAAACGTGAGAACAAAATTTAAAACATGTGTACCAATTTATTTTGATTTTCTTTTGAAATAGAGAGTGCTTTAATTGATAGACATCATCTTATTGTCTGGGGTTTTTAGTTTAAATTTGATCAACACATTAGTCACCTTTTTTAATTTTGAAATTAAGCTGGAGTGAGTTCTAGCTTCTAACTAATACTAGTCATGTGCTTTTGGGTCTTGTGGTTGAGATTGATATAAATGATTTAAGGCTGCGTTATTGTCTTGTTATGTGACTGGAAGTTGATGAGAACCTGAGTGGGTTTAATTCACTACTGAATTAGTTTATGTAGACTTGTAAATGTCCAAACCATTTCTCTAGAAACCAACATTTTTTCACTTATGGTTATTGCAATGGACATCAAGCTGCAGTTTAATAATCTTGTTACTCTTGTAGCTTGTAAAAAGTTCTGTTCTTGTCTATTTTGAACAAGTTTTGCTCTGCTTTTTGTTAAATTGATTTTCTCAGTAATTTTCATTGATTATTTAAATATTCTCCTCTGAATTTTTTCGTCTTTTTATACTTGATAGTGTGTGTGCCGTGGGGAAGTAATTTTCTGCTAATTTTTTTGTCTTGTGTCTTCGAAAAAGATTTGGTATTTTTCTGGGGATGTAACTTTTTGTTTGTTATGTAGAGAAGTATTTTTTTTTGGCATTGTATGTTTGTTAATTGTTCCCCATATGATTTTACTCATGGAACTTTCCATCTTGATGCAAATGTAGTATCACTTGTGTACCATAGGTATTTTGTTGTCTACTAAGCATTTTGCAACCATAGAAATGACACTCACCATCATTTGCAGTTGTGAGCAAATTTGAGTCTCGAATGATATTATATTTTTGTTAGAATTTCTATAACACCAGCATAGATATCCTACTTCTTGAAAATTTAGGTAGTAGGTAGTAATTGTGAATAAATTGGTTTGATTTTAAAATGATTAAGGGTAAATTTTGATCTTGGGTTTTTATTTTGTTGGGGTGGGGGNTCACTCATCACTCATCACTTAAAATTACCCATCACTCTACACAAAGTGTGTTTGGCATCATCACTCAACTTAACATCGCTCAAAATTTTCAACTATTTGTGGGCTCCATGCTTGTAACTTGGTACATCTTTACTTTTTTTTTTTCCCTTTCAACCCCCAGTATCCAAACTCACCGAACCCAATGAAAGAAAAAAAAAAAAAACACCCAGAAACCCAAACTCATCGAACCTAGTGAAAGAAGAAGAAGAAAAAAAATCCAGAAACCCGAACCCAGTGAAAAAAAAAAAAAAAACGAAGACCAGTGAAAGAAGAAGGAAAAAAAAAGAAAAAGAAAAAGAAAGAAAGAAAGAAAGAACTGAGCGAAGACCAAAAATATTATGTGATGAAGAACCAAAAAAAAAAAAAGGAAGAATGACCTGACAAGAGCGAAAAGGAAGAAAAGAAAAGAAAAGAAGAAAGAACAACTGAAGAACAGTGGAGAAGAAAGAAAAGTGGAGAAGGAAGAAAAAAAAAAAGTCAAAAGTTGCGGCTAACCTTGACTAGTGGGTCCCTCCATGTGTGTTTAATTACCAAAATGCCATTGGAAACAGAGTTATAGAAACTGAAAACACCTAAAATGTATTTTCAGTTTTTATAACTCATCACTCAAAAATCAGAGAATTGAGTGATGGAAACAAAAACTGAAAACAGAGTTATGAAAATCCAAATAGACTTCTCAGCCATAGGTCCCACCATTTTTTAGTTATGAGTTATGAAAATAGAGTTATGAATTATGGAAACTGAAAATCCAAACAGCCCCAACCAATGTGAATCACAACTTCAATTACTTATTAATTTCATTATAACTCTTTTTAAAATTCTTATGGGCAAGATACATAATTACTTTAAAAAAAACAAGTCCACTTAACTTAAAATATCATGTTCTATCAGACGTTAAAACTGTTAATATCTCTTGAATTAGATATAAATCTATTTAGGCTTCCCATATATAGCATCTTCCCTTGATTTATTTTATTTCAATTCGAAGTAGTTTTATTTGATCGAGTCAATTTATTCTACTAGCTTCACATTAAATTTCTCATCAAAATTTGGAATAATTTTTCTCACGAAGTTTGGGCAAAATATTTTGCATGTAATTGTCACTAGATATATACATTGTCTTTTCGTAAATGAATGGTAAAATAATTTGAAATCCATGTACTCTTAATATATATGACTAGTTGCCAACCAATGTCATCATTCAAAAACGTTAAAATTGTTTCTTTGATATTATATACTACGATTTGTGGTTCATTCTGTTGGGGTTTATACCCCAAAATCTAATTTATTGACATGTCATAAATAATTAAATTGTTTAATTATATGAGACTATTTATAAATGAAATAATGAGACATTATCATAGTCCTTGAGATGCATTGTATGTGATTTAGTCACAAAAGATATAAATCACAAGTACCTTGTAATTTCAAAACGTAGCTCATGGTCAGTGATGAAATTTTGCGTTTCATCTGCAAAGACTATAACACATCAACTAAGATGGTTTGTCTTGATTATAGAAGTTGAGACTTCTAGTTGATGTGTCTTAAGTGTTAAGATATATTGAACTGGACCGCTGTGAGATTAATTATTCAATCAACAACTATCACCTGAATGATTAATTTCACGACTTCTAATTTCATGGACTCTCAATCATGAGAGGATAGTGAACTCGATCAAGAAATGTAGGTTACTTTAATATATCAGGAGTGAGATCTAATATTGACGTTCAAAATCTCAGTATGTTGGATAATCACATGTAGTGTTGAAGGAACATATATTCTTAAGATGAAATCTATGATCTCTTTTTATAGAGATACAAAATATCCTCTTGAAATAAGTTTAATAGGAACTGGTTATTTAGGGCGCCCACTTTAGTAAGGAGTTACTAAAGTTTATATTTATTGAAATCGAATTTCAATAAATATAAATAACTAAAAGATTAAACCGGGTACTCAAGAATAAAATAGTTATTTACAAAGTGACAGTTCATTATGACTTTGTTCACTATGGATATTTCATGGAGGGGTCAAATGAGATAATTAGAGTCTTAGGATATAATTTATTAATAAGGCCTAGAGTGCAATCATATTTATATAGTGGTATTAAATATAATTAATGGTAACTTTGGACTTGTCAAAAGTTGATAGTTAAGCCCAAGTTTCATTGGAGCTAGAGTCTTATTTGTTCCTTTTGGTCCCATCTCAAGCCACAAATTAAAACCCAATTGGGCAGGCCCAAAAGGCTAACCCAATTAGATAATTAGTTTTTTTTTAATAAGAATTATTAAATAAATAAATAAACTACTAAGGTAGTTAGAATGTACGTATTATGAAAAGAAAAGAAAACAGTTTTTCTCTACAATGAGAAGTGTGGGAGGAAACTTAGTCTTAGACCCTAAGAAGGAATTGTCCTCTTTGGAAATGGGTTGAGCCTTAATCCTCAAGGTTTTGCTCAATCCCACATCGGAGAGAGACGCCTCCCACTCATATCTTATAAGCTTGAGCCTAAGACATGAGTATACCACTATTACATTTGAGCCTTAATCCTCAAGGTTTTGCTCAATCTCACATTGGGGAGAGACGCCTCCCACTCATGCCTTATAAGCCTAAGCCTAAGACATGAGTGTACCACTACTACACTAGTGGTACACTCATGTATTAGGCTCAGGCTTATAAGACATGAGTGGGAGGCGTCTCTCCCCGATGTGGGATTGAGCAAAGCCTTGAGAATTAAAAAAAAAAAAAAAAAAACCTTCGTTCTCGCATATATTGATTTAAAATTGTTTTAGCGAGTGATCATAAGAGTTAGTGAGAGTTAGTGCTTATTATCGACTCAAAAAAAGAGAGAGTTAGTGCTTACTGGTTGGAAGTAAAAAAAAAATTCCTGAGGATATTTCTTCGTATCAAATGATTAAATGATGTTGAAAGTTTTATAACTCAATGGTATATATTAAGTCTATTGACTAATCTCTGTTATGAGAATAAATATAATTCAAATCTTCCTTCTTCACTTGTTGAAATAATTGAATAATTGGTATTAAGTGATTCCTTTTATAATTTAGTTGTTCGAATCCTTTCCTTTCTAAACCTCCAAACATTTTGTGCATGTATGAAAAGATACCGATTAAGCTATAAGGCTTTTGGCCCCCCTTTCACTTGTTGTAACAATTGAATTACATAAAAATAATAATTAAATTAAAACAGCAAAAAATAAAAAATTCAGCAGATGTGTTATTTTTATTTTATTTTATTTTTTGAGAAAAAGGTTAAGAAGTTTTATTAGTGTAAACCAATTTAAAATACATTCCCGAAATCAAATAATAGTTCTTCTATCCAAACATCTAACCTTACAGATGAAACTGCTCTTCCTACAAGCACATGGACTAAACAAATGCCCTCTGTTTTAACATGCTTAAAAGTAAACCAAAAACCAAAAGTTTTGGTAGAAGATGTGTTTGTTAGATACAAAGGAAAATAATAATCCTATAAAACAACTACAGAGGATTTGTTAGGCAAGAAGATTAGTGGATCAAATAAACCTGGGTATTGTACAGTAGGATTCACTTTGTTTGTTCTAAGAATCAACTAGAACTAGATTGATTGATTTTAAGAATCAATTAGAACTAGATTGATTGATTTCCCTCAAAAGAAACATGTCCCACTCCACAATTGAAAAACAAAATAAAATTGTATGGGGGGGGGGGGTGTTGTGAGTTGTTGAAAGAAGACTTGTTAGTTATCATTTGTATTTGTGATATTTATGAACCGCTAAGTTATATCATTGTGGTATTTATGCATTAAGTTGAACTTATCAAAAAAAAATTTATGCATTAAGTTGTGTCTAATTTAGGATACAATATTGATTAAAAACTTGGGGAAATTATGAGAAAAAAGAAGGAATTTTATCCTTGTTTCAGATTAAGTCTTGGGTTCTTAATTTTTTCAATTAAAGTCCTAATGTTTTTAAATAATTACAAAATGAGGTCTCCCGTCATCTCTATAAAGATGGCACTAATGGAGGGAAAAAAAACTTCAAATTTTTTCTTTGTGTCTCACCTTTTACCAAATAAGTAACAAACTAGATTTTTAAAAATAAGCTTACTTTATCTTTTCATCTCACCTTTAGCAAATAAGCTACCTGAAAATTACAGGATGCCACTCTCTCTCTCTCTCTCTCTCGTTCTCTCCTTTGAATGACCCGTCTCTATTTCTCTCTTTGATGCTCCCATGAAATACAGAAATAGTGATGGTTTGGCTACTGTCGTGGCCTATAAGGGAAATGATTGGGTGAGTGAGTTTGTGTACAGGCTTGGTGATGGCTTTAGGATGGATAGTGGCAACAAAAATGTTCTTTTCTATTGCTTTTTCTTAGGCAACAGTGCAAGTCAGTGACAATGATTCCTCAACACTGGCGGAGATGACAATGTGTGTGATAGCAATGAATGGGTCTTGGCTTTTGGTGGGATCATGAGTGACCTAGGAAGCTTGGTCACTTCAAAAGCTGTGGTCATTCTGTATAGGACATGGACACACCAAGGACTCCACTACATGTGTCCTCACTGTGTGGTGGAAAAAATATATACTATTTTGAAAAATTCATTTGATTTTAGAATTGAATATTTTGATAGTCGTTATTTATTTTGAAAACTTTAAAAAATAAACATAAAATATGCATAAAATAAATGAAATATACCTAAGGATATATGTTACCTATTTAAAAGTCATAACCAATGCACAAATCTCTTACTTTTGCGGAGCTTGGGAGAGGTCATGGTAGGTAGCATCAACCTCTCCTAGACCTCGCAAAAGTGGGAGCTTTGTGCACTAGGTAGGATCTTTTATGGTGGTAATACAACAATTAAATAAGTAATGTATATATATATATATATAGTTGTATTACTACTATTTCGTGTCCTAATTTTTCAAGAATTGTTGTGTTGTCATGTCTTGTGTACTGTGTTGTGTTGGTGTCTATTTTAGTGTCCATGCCTCTTTAGGTCATGATGGTAGGTTTGGGTGGTGGCGTAGGTGTGGTTTCTTGGATAGCCAGTGAAATGTTTTCAAGTGAGGGTTGATTGGTCTTCTGCAGTCACCTGGGTTTCTTGGTTTTTATTTTGGGAATTTTGGGTGGTCAATGTGAATGGTGGATTTTGCTTATGGGGATTTGAGGGTTGTATGGGTCTTGGCAGTTTTGGCCGTGGACTAGTGGGATGGGGTGGTGTCTGGTGGTTGTTTTGATTATGAGTGACAAAAAGGTCATTTTGGGTATGAGCATATGATTGGGTGATGGGATTTATAGTTTTGGCTGCCATGGAGGTGTTATGGAGGTTGTTTGATTGTGGGTTTTGAGTGGTGCGAAGTGGGTTTGCCAAGTTTTTAAAAATGTATGGATAGAGGCAGTTGAGCCTTGGTTGATTTGGGTTTTAAATGGAAGGATGAGTGACTTTTCAAGGAGGCAGCAGGGCTTTGACTTCCCGTGGGGGTAGCGTGCTATGAAAGAAAGTTTGGGTGCTGAGAAGGCTGGGGGTGGTGGTTTCTGGTGTGATATGGGTGATTTGAGAGGGAGTGTTGTGTTTGGCTTTGAAGATTTTGGGTGTTGCATTGATTAAATGACATCAGTGTCAAATGGATGGAGGGCTAACACTGACATATCTTGTAAATCATAAAGATCTAAACTGGAAAAATTAAAAATCTATGACTTAATCTGAAAGGAGGTCAAACTATTATTATTATATTTTTTTTTTGGGGTGGGGGAGGGGGGATTGGTTACATTTCTTTTTGCTAGCTTAGAGTAGTAGCTCTTTAACACTAGATTTATTTTGATGTCAATTTCTCACCACACTCTCATGTTTGATATTATAGTGAAGCTGTTGGACTGGGGGGAGGATGGTATGAATACAGGTGCTCAAAATGCTGCTCTGCGGGCATCGTTTAGGCAAGAGGTTGCTGTTTGGCACAAGCTTGACCATCCTAATGTTACAAAAGTAAAACTCATATCTTCAATGTCTTATGTTCAATTTATTGACATCTACGTGATTAATTAAGTTAGCGTTAATTGTGGCTGCTCCAGACTTCACTACTTCCATTTTGTATTACTTGTGAAAGTTTACATTGTTGTCTTTATGGTGTTTTCCTTACCTACTTTATAAGATATAATACAAAATTGTATTACACATTAGTTTTTCAATGTGGTAGGACCTAAATTTTTAGTTCATTTTGTTTCATAATCTTTTCAGTTATAATGGTTTTATTTTATAATTTTTTTATTACAGTTTGTTGGAGCTTCAATGGGAACTTCAAATCTTAAGATTCCTTCTAAAAACCCTTCAATTGATGGTCACAATTCCCTTCCTTCTAGGGCATGTTGTGTTGTTGTGGAGTATCTCCCTGGTGGGACACTAAAACAGTTCTTGATAAGAAATAGGCGCAAGAAACTTGCTTTTAAGGTTGTGGTCCAACTTGCTTTGGACCTCTCTAGAGGGTGAGCTCCAATTTTTCTGACATTCTTATTATCAAAAAATATTTCTGACATTCTTATATAAGAGTTCATATATATATATATATATAGGTTTTCAGTCGGCAAGATATGTGAATAAAATTGACAAACTGATGATGAATCTTTCTGATTTGCAGTCTTAGCTATCTACATTCAAAGAAGATTGTACATCGTGATGTCAAAACAGAGAATATGTTAATTGATGCTAACAGAACTCTAAAAATTGCTGATTTTGGCGTTGCCCGGGTTGAAGCTCAGAATCCAGGGGACATGACTGGAGAAACTGGTACCCTTGGATACATGGCACCAGAGGTATCATGCCAAAACCTTATATGTTATCTTTAAATGTTTTTGTGGGGGCAAAAATAGTCAACAGCTGAAACTTTTATATGTTATGACACATAAACATGTGAGAAAATAGAAATGTCATTCTACTATAATGATTTTTATGAGCCAAGGAGACTATAAAATTTTAGGAGTACTTTGAATGACACCTTTTCAATTTTGATTTAGGTGATGTTTTTCCAACTTTTATTGTTGGTAAAGATATTCCTCTATTATGGGGTAGAATTTATTTGGTTGGACCCTCAGGATTTGTGTCCCCATGTGAACTATCAAAAAGATAAGTGAATAAAAACTTGAATCAAACTTGAAAAGAAGTAGAAAAATAAATTATTTGCATTCTTACTTTATTGGGCTCCAGTTGAATTACAAATTCTTTTTGTTTGTTTGTTTGTTTGTTTGTTCTCTCTCTCTCTCTCTCTCTCTCTCTCGCGGGCATGTAGGTGCGCACACACACACAACCCTCTAATAAATAATTGATGAGATAACATTTTTAAGTTCTCATGGTATGCTATATAAAACTAACAAGAACTTTATGTAGGTTCTTGATGGTAAACCTTACAATCGAAGATGTGATGTCTACAGCTTTGGCATTTGCTTATGGGAAATCTATTGCTGTGATATGCCTTACCCAGATCTTAGCTTCGCTGATGTGTCATCTAAAGTAGTTCGACAGGTCAGTTCATCTAATGAATAAATTATCTCTATAGAAATTTTTTCCTGGTATCTGCTATCAGTTTTGTATCAATATTTAAATTGTGAAAGCTTTGCCATTGCATTGAGTTAGTGGGTTTCAGACAGCACCCGGGAATGGTACCCTTTTGCTTGTTTCTAATAGCATTAGAACTGATATCAATGAGCTCTAGTTCAAATGACACCTCTTTCCCTTGTAAGAGAAAGGTGGAGGGTGAGCTCATGGATTCGAGATCCACTAAGTGCATGTGTAACTTACTAATCCGGGAAAAAAGAAGCAGCATTAGAACTGCCAGTTGATGGAGGAGCACTTTTACATGTTTAGGATATCATCTTTGGAATTTAAGAATAAAATGATGAATGTTCCTGTAACTAATCCATTTTAAAGCATGTAGTAGTGCCTTTGAATGCTACTGATGTTAATAGGAGTTATATGATTTACATGCGATTTTTAACTAGCTTCAGCATATTATATCACTGGTGCAAGTTCTTTTTGCTTTCAACTTTGAAGAAAGCTTGTTACCCAAAAAAAGAAAAAAAGAAAAGAAAAACGATATGAAAGCTTATTATAGTTGCTAGTTCTGGCCATTTGAAACATTGATCTTATGGTTTTATTTTTTGTTTCTGTTTTTAATCCTATTATTTAAAACTTATAGGAGAGTCTATCTACTCAGCCCATGCTAACTAGAGGAATCACTCGACTGAATGTGTGTTTCATGTTTATTGTTTTATGCATGTTTTTAGAAGTTCCTTTACCTTTAATCATAGAGAAAATAAAAGTTTTAAATGGCAAAATGAATTCTGTTATACAGTAAATGTTTGACATCTAAATCTTCTGAGGGAGTTTCACACTGTGTGGTTTTATTGACAGAACTTGCGACCAGAAATCCCCAGATGTTGTCCGAGTGGTTTAGCAAGTATAATGCGAAAATGCTGGGATGCCAATGCAGATAAACGTCCGGAAATGGATGAGGTGGTGAGAATGTTAGAAGCAATTGATACAAGCAAAGGAGGAGGGATGATACCGGATGACCAGGCTTCAGGCTGTTTTTGTTTTGCTACGGCTCGTGGTCCCTGATCATTTTTATCTTCCATTTGCAAGCATTGTTGAATTGATGGTGCGAGGAAAACAATAAGAAATTGATGGAGCTGTTCATTGGATTTATTGCTCTGGCAGTTTTGTCTTAGGTCTGCAAAATTGTTTTAGTGCGTCAATAGAGAAAGGTTTATTGAAATTTAAATTAAATTATTTTCCAACTTGAATGTGTTTGTGCTATGGGCTTTCTCTTGTTGATTGAAGAGTCATGCTATAGCACCTAGTGGTTGTCACTCAATACTTATAAGAGGGGATGATTCATGGTCTAGTGGTCGAGGTAGAGATTGGGGCACATGTTGGAAGTAATCAAGAGCTTTGGCAATCCCTGCCTAGGAAATTTAGGTTGTCTATTGTATAGACAGAAAGGAACAATATTACATGTAATATAATAAAAGTTGGGTTTTTAGTTTTTACATTTGCTTATGTTATACAGTACATTATACATATTAGAAACGTAGTTTTGTTTTGGAGTCTCACATTCTCTGATTCCTCACTCAAATAAAATCAAGTATGAAAATTTCACTTTTTTCTTATTTTGAGCCTCACATTGCATTACTAGAAACAAATTCAATTTTCTATAAATAAAAATTAAATCAAAATCTAGTGGTGCCTCCTAGTGTTTTTAATAAAGACATCCAAGTTCAGTTCCTCTCTCTTAGGTGTCCATATAATTGATAGAAAATGCATGTAGTTTTATAAAGACATCCATGTCCATGTTTAATAGAAAATACCTGCAATACAAAATCCTTGGGCGGGGACACAATTTATTTATTTTTAGTTTATACTTACCCAAAAAAATCTCATTCCACCACTGTATTCCAAATAAAATCAAGTGTGAAAATTTCACTTTTTCTTATTTTGAGCCTCACACTGCAGTACTAGAAACAAAATCAATTTTCAGTAAATAAAAATTAAATCTAAATCTAGTGGTGCCTCATGGTGTTTCTAATAAAAAAAGGTCCATATTCAATTTCTCTCTCCTGGGTGTCCATATGATTGATAGAAAATACATGTAGTTTAATAAAGATGCCCATGTTTAATAGAAAATACAGACAATACAAAAACTTTGGGTGGGGACATCATTTATTTATTTTTAGTTTATACTCACCCAAAAAAAACTCATTCCATCACAGTATTCCAAATAAAATCAAGCGTGAAAATTTCACTTTTTTCTTATTTTGAGCCTCACATTGCAGTACTAGAAACAAAATCAAAATTTTAAAATAAAAATTAACTCAAAATCTAGTGGTGCCTCCTGGTGTTTTCAATAAAGACGTCCATGCTCAATTCCTCTCTCTTGGGTGTCCATATAATTGATAGAAAATACATGTAGTTTAATAAAATCGTCCACGTTTAATAGAAATACATGTAATACAAAAACCTTGGGCGGGGTCATCATTTATTTATTTTTAGTTTATACTCACTCAAAAAAATCTCATTCCACCGCTGTATTCATAAGAAGGTAGAAATTTCTCAAGCTATTCATATATCTTTCTAATGGGTTTTGAATTTTGAAAATCTAATTATTGTATTACATGATCTTATTATATCCTTTATACTGGCAAAATTTCAAGAAGATCAAAGATCAAATGTTATATTATCAATCAAATGTTTAAATTTCAAGCTTTTGTGGTTTAAAATTATGCATAAAAAATAAGTTTATTGATTGAAAAGCAAATAACATTTAATTTGAACAAAATTTGATATACATATTAAAAACATAAAGAATAATATATGAGATAAAAGATTTGGACTTGTAATATAATTCACTATTGCAACAAGTTATGGCAAAAATTATAACAAAATATTTGATTTTAGGAACGTATCTCTTAAGGTTGGAAAATTTTCTCATTGAACTTTTAAAAAAATGTTTTTCTATTTTTTTAATTCAAAAGCATTCTTATATTATATTTTTATTTTTCAAATTAAAACATAATAAACATTTAAAATACATTCTTACATATGTGTGTGTGTATATATATCTGAAAAAACTATCATTCTCTCACCCCATTGGCAATGCTAGCCGGGTGGGAACTCTTGGTGCTCCAGAAGCGTAAGGAGCTCGTGCATTCCGTTACTCTTCATGAAATCGATGTCATCAACACCAGCTACTTTCGCTCTCTCTATTTCATGTTGCTTGCTTCTATCTGCCGCTGCTGTTGTTGTTGTTTTGTTTGCTGCATTCATGCTAGATAGAAAAGCTTTGAGCTTCTTTTATGTTACCTACTCGATCTCCTGATTAAGTTAAACAAAAGCATCCACTCTCTTAACTATTATTTTATAATCAATGATTATTAGTAGAGCCAAGTTACACAAGTCCTGTTGTTTTTCTTGTCTCTGCTTTATATAGATTATTATGGCATTAACATGGAGGTGTTGTATTCAAGTCTTTTTGATTGCAGACTCTCTGTTCTAAGTTCTCAGCCAATAGCCACAGTATTTCATATTTTTATGTTCAGTTTTTGATTAGGTGAAAATTATCTTCAACTAGGATTCTTTGAGAATATGGTGTCAATCATAATGGATATCTCCTTGGAGTTTGTCAACGTAAACATTTGTCATGGTTTCTAACATGAGTTTTGCAAAACGTTTGGAGACAAAAGAGAGATGGTGATTTAATTTTAAAAACATGGTCCAGTTGGAGGCTACAGTGTGTTTGCAATGATCACTGATCTTTCTAAATTCTAATGTCATCACCTCAATTTTGTACCTAGGTTTTTGTTGGTATATATCAATACTGGAATATTAGGATTTGCACCAGTAAATATGTCTTCCTCGTCATGACTTGGGTTTTAGCAACTAAAGTCTTTTCAGAAAATAGAATAAGTGAATACAAAAGATTGCAATTAATGCTTATCCTCCGGTGGGTCTTTTCCTTCATCTTTGATTCAATTTCTCTCCATTTACACTATAACCCATTTAAATCCATAGATTTTCCAAATCCTTTGCAGAGCCTAACATAGTTGCTTTTGCTTCTTTCCTTTGGCAACATTGCTTTGTTTCAGACTTTCAGTGCTTTACCTATTAGTTGTACTAGGAAATACAATACAATGACAAAATTGCAAAGAATATCAATTCCCTACAAAAATTACAGAAATAGTTAGTGACATATGAAGAATTTGCCATGCGTGTGTAGAGAAATCCTGACAAGTTTTCCTGGTTCATTGGTCACCATGAGCACAATCTGCATTCTCTCTTCTTCATTGCACACATCTAACAACTTCTGCACAAGGTAATTGCCAAATGGGTCCATCATAAGTTCAACAACGTGACCAATAATTTCGTCAAATATGATTTCCACATCTTGACATGTTCCCTCATCAAACACCTTCTGTAAGAAGAGACAACCACATTGATCCTTCACCATGAAGTATATACAACCACCCTGGACCTCAGCCAAATAACAAAAGTTGGTGGCAAGGGCAAAGGACAATTCACTGCTCCAATCATTTTCACAATGCAAATCCACTATCAGCTTGCCACTTTGAAGAAAGGCAATTCCTCAATTGCTGATTATTTTCACTAGTTTACAACACTGGTTGATACACTTGCTGCTACTGCTCATGCCTTGAATGATTTTGAAATCATTTAATTTACTAGCATCATTTTATAGCCAAAAAAAAAAAAAATCTGTCTTTATTTTTTCCATATAATTTTTATGGATAAAACTTAGGTGCTGTATGGGGTATTATCCCAGGTCTATTGGGCCTTGGCCCGAACACTCTCAAAGACCAAAATTGAGCCCAAACCTCACAGTAAGTCCATTTCGTTTTGGATGCATGATAGACAAGCCCATACCGGTCAATTATGACTTGATCGGGGATGTGTTTGCTCGGTACAACCCATGTCCTCGGTAACTCGGTATAGCATTGGGAAGTATCGCTACCGAGCAATCTTTTGGAGGCAGGAATTAGTTCCAATGCCATCACCACTGTTTCGATAGAGCATATCTCTTGTCAGGAATAATCAAATTGGACCCCACACACATGAGTGAGACCAGAATGTAATCATGAAACCTCCTTCAACCTCAAGCTATAAATAACAGAAGTGAGTGAAGAGTAGGGGTTGGCAATTCTAAGGAGAGAGAGAGAGAGAGAGAGAACAACCTTGAGAGGAAAGAAAGGGAATTCATGAGAGCTAAGGGGTGTCATTAGGGCGCTTTGCAAGGAACTACCCTTAGTAGGAAATTCTAAACCCACCATACAAATAAGTTGTGAGCCCAATTCTAAGCTTGGTCTATTAGGTAGAAGTTGGGTACACACAATTGGTGTCGTCTATGGGAATCTCCTATGTAGCTGTAGTTCTGCTGGGGTTTGTGTGAGAAAGATGTCTAGGAGGCACTCGGAAAGTTACACCGAAAGTGGTTTTGGTGGATCTTCATAGGGCTCTAGTTGGCGAGAAAGGAGGCACAAGAGAGATGAAGACCACAAATATGAGCAAGAAGAAGATCATTTTAGCCCAGAGGAGGGGTCACGTCATACCTAACAATCAATGTCAGGCACCTTCGGGCATGAACGTTTTGACAGGAAGGATGAAGAACTCGAATGCTTGCTTAGATTGGTAAGGGATTTGGAGTTAGAGGCAATAGGCAGGCGTTGGAGAAAAGATTGCGAAGAGCGTGTAGAGGGGTCAGCAAGTGTAGGGGGTAGCTATGGAGAGGTGTCCCATCAATCTCGTTCCTATCGATACCGGGATCACTCTCAAGAGAATGCAAACAGAGACTCGATTTCCCTAGAGGGGCAACGACCTCGGAATGCTGTCATGGATGCTATGAGCCGAGCATTGCATAGATCTGCTCGATCATCGTTCTCGGGAGATATCGAACGGGAACCAATGCCGAGCAGATTTACTAGACCTCCATTTAACTCTTATGACGGGAAGACAGATCCGGTAGAGCATGTAAGCCATTATGTCCAAATGGTGTCTTTGCATAGTCATAATGACATGTTGATGTGTAAGGTGATTCCTTCAAGTCTTGGGCCCACTGCTTTGGGGTGGTTCAATGGGTTGAGGAAGGGCTAGATTCATAGTTTTGCTAAGCTGATTCAAGAGTTTGGGGTCCGGTTTATGACCTGTAGCCTGGTATCGCAACTAGTGGACGCATTGCTATCTATGAAGATGGGAGCCAGGGAAACTCTTTGCAGTTACACTAGCCGATATTAGGAACTGTACAACGAGATCGGTGGGGGTAATGAAAGAATTGCAGCAAGCACTTTTTGGTAGGGATTGCGTGAGGATTCTGAATTACGAGATTCGTTGACAATGAGGCCTCTTGAGGATATGAGGTAGTTGATTAGGCGTATTGAAGAGTATAAAAGGTTAGGGGACGATCAGCAACATAACAAAGGCAAGACTCCGATCATGAGTCAACCTCGGCAAGGGGGTTTTCAGTTAAGGCCTCGAAAGGACTAAAGAATCGATGAATCGGGTGCTTAAGCAGGGGAAGTAAACATGACGTTCAAGGAGCTAGTGCACAGAATTGTGATCGAATTAAGAACGAATCATTCTTTCGGTGGCCAAACAAGATGGGGGGTGACCCATCGAGAAGAAATCAAAATTTGTATTGCATTTATCATAGGGATAAATGGCATACCACCGAACAGTGCAGGGTGTTGAAAGACCATTTGGAGCAGTTAGTAAATGCGAGGTGCTTAAAAGAGTTTGTTGTGGACCCAAGAAATCAAGAGACCAAAAAAGTTACCTGACCTTGGGGGAATCCTTTTTGACCCCCTTTAAGAGTGATAAAGGTCATTCATGCTACTTCAAAGGGTACCTTAGTGACCTGGAGGAAAGACATACTGGTAGTGGTTCTGGTGGAGAGTTGTCAGGACGAGCAACCCTCCAAGAAGAAGTTGAAGTTTACTCAGGAGCCCATTGCCTTTAATAATGATGATCTGGAAGGAACGATCCAGCCACACGACGATGCTTTGGTGGTTACAGCTCGAATAAATGGTTTTATAATGAAGAGGGTGTTTGTAAACCAAGAAAGTGGTGCCAAAGTGATGCATCCTGACCTGTTCAGGGGACTTGGTTTGAAGAATGAAGATTTGTCTAAGTATGATACACCCCTAGTTGGGTTTGATGGTCAAATGGTGATCTTGGAGGGGTAGATTTCGCTCCCTGTGAACATGGAAGATAGGGAAGTAATGGTGACCTTTATAGTGGTTAATTCGTTTTCTCTATATACGATGATTCTTAGAAGGCCATGGATTCATGCAATAGGAGCAGTTCCGTCTACCTTGCATGTTAAGGTGAAATTCCGTACCAAGCACGATATTATTATAGTAAGGGGAAACCAACAAGTGGCCAGACAATGCTTGGTGGCCGCTGTTAACTAAGAGACTAAGATGAAGGAATTAGTCGAGGAGGTCCCCTTATAGCAATTACAAGAACCCTAAGAGGAAATGGGGGCTAGCTGTGCTGAAGATTTGATAAAAGTGAAGATATTGCCGGATGGGGAAAAGGGTTTTCAAATAGGAGCAGGTATGAAAGATAAAGATAGGGTGAAGATGTTGTTGCTTGTACAGAATATAGATGTATTTCCTTGAAGCCCGTACAAGGTGCCCGAGGTAGACCTCGAATTTATAGTTCACAGGCTCAATGTGGATCCATTATTTCCTCCCAAGAAGTAGAAGCCAAGAAGGCCGGCTAAAAAGCACGTTGAGGCAATTAAGCAAGAAGTTTAGAGGTTGAAAGAAGCAGGGGCAATAAAGGAGGTTTTCTTTCCAGAATGGCTAGTGAATACCATGGTGGTGAAAAAGAAGAATAGGAAATGGAGGGTTTGTGTAGATTTTACTAATCTAAACCAAGCATGTCCGAAGGACCCTTTCCCCGTGCCGAAGATTAATCAGCTGGTAGATGCAATGTATGAGCACCCAAGAATGAGTTTCCTAGATGCTCTTCAGGGTTACCATCAAATTGCCCTAGTTGTTGAGAATCAGGAAAAAACCGCGTTCATTTCTCCTGGTGCTAATTACCACTATACCGTGATTCCATTTGGCCTAAAGAATGCAAGAGCCACTTATCAATAAATGATGACAAGGATGTTTAGGGATAAGATTGGGCGTACGGTGGAGGTGTATATTGAAGATATGGTGATCAAAAGTAAAGAGAAGCATGAGCATATTGATGATCTAAGGGACGTGTTTGAAGTGCTCCAATGATATAAGCTACGTCTTAATGCTGACAAGTGTGCATTTGGAGTTAGGGCTAGTAAGTTCCTCAGATATATGATCACTCATCGAGGAATAAAAGTTAATCCCGATCAAATTAAAGCTGTAGAATGCCTCAAGCCTCCAAGTAATCCAAAGGAAGTCTAGGTGCTGACCGACGTGCTAGCTGCCCTAAACTGATTCATTTCTAAGTTTGCAGATTGATGCCATCCATTTTATCAACTTCTGAAAAAATGGAAGGGATTCTAGTGGAATAAAGAATGTGAAATGACTTTTCTGGATTTAAAGAAATATTTGGTGTGAGCACCTCTATTGTTAACCCCAGAGCCTAATGAGGATTTGTTCATGTATCTATTAGTGTCCGAGCATGCCATAAGTGTCGGGCTACTGAGAGATCAAGGTGTAAATAGCCAATATATTGTGTCAGCAAGACTTTGGTTGATGCCAAGACAAGATATTTGCCCCTGAAAAAGTTGGTGTTAGCACTAGTACATGCTACAAGGAAGTTGCCCCATTATTTTCAAGCTCATACTGTCTATGTATTAACCAAGTATCCCTTGCAGTCATTGTTGAAAAAATCTGATTTCATAAGCAAGATAGCCAAGTAGGGAACTCGAATGGGCTCTTTTGACATTAGGTACAGACCTAGGAGTTCAATAAAGGGTCAGGTTCTCGCTGATTTTGTTGCTTTTCCTCGAGAAGGGAGATGGAAATAGTTTGTCATGTGGAGAGTCACCTGTGGAAGGTATTTGTGGACGATGTGTCTAGAGCACTGGGGGCTGGGGCTGGAATTGTTATCATCACACCGGAAGGGATAAGGGAGAAACATTCTTTTAGGTTAGGTTTTAAGGCTTCCAATAACGAAGTTGAGTATGAAGTCCCACTTGCCGGATTGAGGCTGTTTTGAATCTGGCTGCCCGGGAAGTGGAGGTTTACTCGGATTCTTGGTTGGTGGTTAATCAGGTGCAGGGTAGCTTTGAAGCCAAGGATCCCTGGATGATGGAGTACTTACGGTTGGTAAAGCGGATTATGAACCAGTTTTAGAAAGTAAAGGTGGTTCAAGTGACCAGGGGGCAGAACTGACATGCCAACTCTCTGGCCACCTTGGCGTCATCATTAACCGAAGAGGTGCCTCGGTTAATCAAAGTGGAGGTGGTGGCAAAACTGATTATTGATGCAAGGTTAGGTGTTTTAGCGGTGGCAATATCTAAGCCATGTTGAATGGATCCAATTATTAATTTTCTGGCCAAAGATCAACTGCTTGCCAACGCAAAAGAAGCAGACAAAGTATGCCAAATGGTTGCTCGGTATTGGTTGTTGGCAGACCATAAATTGTACCGAAGGTTTTTTAGGGGACTGTACCTGAAGTGTTTGCACCCAAGCAAAGTTGAAGGGCTCTTGACCAAGCTCCATGAGAGGATGTGGCAGTCATGTTAAAGGCCATTCATTGGCCCACCGAGCGATGACTCAAGGATTTTGGTGGCCACAAATGCACAAGGATGCCGCTGAGTATGTTCAAAGATGCAAGCAATGTTAGAAACATGCTCCCCTAATACATTAGCTAGAAGGGAGCTTGAACCCCATCAGTAGCCCTTGGCCCTTTACACAATGGGGCCTAGACATTATCGGTTCATTCCCTCGGGTTACAGGGAACCAAAGATTTATTTTGGTAGCCATGGATTATTTCACAAAATGGGTCGAGGCCGAGGCACTAGCCAACATTTAGGATGTAGACGTTAAAAAGTTTGTTTGGAGAAATACAGTAACAAGATTTGGAGTGACAGAATCCCTAGTATCTGACAATGGATTGTAATTTGACAGTAAGGCTTTCTGAAAGTTCTGTAGTGATCTCAGTATTAAAAACAGATATTCTACCCCGGCGTACCCGTAGAGTAATGGCTAGGGTGAGGCTACTAACAAGGCAATTGTGAACATATTGAGGAAGAGATTGGAATGCATGAAGGGAATATGGGTCGAGGAGTTACTAAATGTCCTGTGCGCATATCGGACAACCCCCAGAAGATCCACAGGAGAAACCCCGTTTTCACTGACAAATGGAGGGGAAGCAGTAATACCAACTGAAGTAAGCTTATGCAGTGCACGGGTCTCAAGATTTGTCCCTATTGAAAATGAAGAGCTTATGATAAATCAATTGGACTCCTTAGAAGAGCACTGGGAGTCAGCAATTATAAAGCTGGCTGAGTATCAGCAGATGCTAGCTCGTCAATACAACCAACATGTCAAGAGTAGGGAGTTTAGCACCAGCAACTTAGTTTTGAGAAAAGTAGTAGGGAATGCTCAGGACACCAATGCAGGAAAGTTAGCGCCAAATTAGGAGGGTCCGTATAAAGTTAATGCTATTGCTGGAGCTATAACATATTACTTGGAGGATATGGAGGAGAGATCACTCCCCCAACCATGGAATGTTCAAAATTTACGAAGGTTCTATCACTAACTTTCTAGGGGGGAGTTACAAGTTATATACAACTGTTAGTTATATACAATTGTTAGTTATATACAACTGTTGTGTAAAGAACAATGCCTATTCATGTAATATACAGAAGGTACATTACCTTTCTTGTCTTTATTATATCTATTCTCTCTAAGGATAGAAGCCTGTGCTTGGCTCAATCCTAATCACCGAACAGGTGGAAACCTAATGTTAATTTTCACTAAGGATAGAAACCTGTGCTCGGTTCCATCCTAATCACCGAATAGGTGGAAACCTAATGTTAATTTTCACTAAGGACAGAAACTTGTGCTCGGTTCGAGCCTAATCACTGAACAAGTAGAAACCTTGCATCTATTTTCTCTAAAGACAAAAGTCTGTGCTCGGTTCAATCTTAATCACTGAATAGGTAGAAACCTAGTGTTTATTTTCACTAAGGATAGAAACTTGTGCTCGGTTCGATCCTAATCACCAAACAGGTAGAAACTTAATGTTAATTCTCACTAAGGATAGAAACCTGTGCTTGGTCTGATCCCGATCACTGAACAGGTGGTAACCTGACCCCTATTTTTCTAAGGATAGAACAGGTCACCAAAAGAGGTGAAGTCCTTATCCCTGCTATTCTCAAGGCAACCGATTGAGGAAAATCACCAATCAAGAGTAAATCTTAATTTGGTTTCATGATCACTATACATGAAAAAATAAAATATGGTAGAATTTAATAACAATGCAAATATTATTCATAAAAATAACCGAAATAGATGTCTAGTCACCACATCGTGGTGACTAAATAAGCGAAATAAAAATAAGCATAAACTACGGCAAAATAAGTGTTCGGTCACCACATCCTAGTGACAATAGGCAAACCAAACAAAAGAAAAGACAAAATAATAATAATAATAATAATAATAATAATAATAAGAGCAAGGTAAAGTTGAGCATTTTCTTCAAACTTGGGCAACAAGATCAGTAGGCTGAGATAGAGCAGTATCCACGGCAGGCTGAGCTTGGGCATCTCCGGTAGGCTGGGTACCAGAATCTGATGGCAATGTAACTGCGTGCAGCACAGCATCAAAGTTGCTAGTAACCTCAAGATCAATTGACTCCACATGGGAGTCAATTTCTTACACCAGCTCCTTCATGCTAGGAATGTCCTCCTCGTCATCAGCATTGGAAGGATTTTGAACTGGAGGAGGAGGCTCTGGGAAGGGTATTTGCTCGGGATTCCATAGTGGGGAATCATTAGGCACCCCTATAGCTTATAGAGCGGCCATCCATCCTTTCTCGAACCAATGCCTCTGAGCCTGGAGGATAATCGATTCTACGAAGTTCTTGGCTTTCGTGAAGCCCGCGTTGTACCACTTATCTTCACAAGCTTCAAGGGCTGCCTTTAGGTCGACAATCTCATCTGCTTGTGCTAAGTTCAGGCTCTCTGCTTCAGCCAATTTTAGTTCTGTTTCCCCTAGCTTCACGTCTATCTCAGCCAGCTTTTTTTCTGCCAGAGCCCAGGCCTTCTTAGACACCTTTGCCCTCTTCTCAACAGCCTCAGCAGCCTTGTCTTTGTCCTTCGCCATAGCTATAGCAACGTCCTTCAGAGCCCTTTCTTGTTCAGCATCCTTGGCGGCTTCCTTCAAACGGTCTTCTATTACGTAAGCTAACTGTGCGGCCTGATATTACAGTAGTAATAAATACAAAGAAAAAATATAATAATAATAAATAAATAATAATTAAAAATAAATAAAATAACAATACACACGTATATAAACAATAAATAGTAATGTACAAATACATGTGCAAGAGAAAGAATAATGCATTACCGCTATTGTATGCCATTACAATTGGGTAGCTAGAGATTTGTTAGTGTCGCTCGAGAAAAAATGCACATCTTCGGGAAGTTGAAGGCCATGTGCCAGACTTTGGGCAATCCAGCCACCTTTGCCTTGCACCTAGGTCCTCGCACTGGCCGTCATAGGGAGAGGCTCATTCCTAAGCCTGAAAATGGTCTACCAACCCACTTCTAGACGGGAAGAAGACACCACGTTAGACCCCTACTTGCACGGCTGAACAGGTGCCTTCAGCAAGCTCCTGGATGACTGTGCCCCCTAATGCCCAGGGAGGTGGGGTTTTCGGAGAAGCGTCTCCCGAGAGTTCTGGCGGTTGGTCAGATGTGCGTTGCCTTTTTCAAGTGCAGCCTAGAGGAGAAGGAGGGGGAGTCTAGCTCCTACCCTGGGTTTGTTGTTGTTGCACTGCAGGGCGGGCGCCAAGCAAGAAATGTTCAAGGGTCATTGTCCGTTTGGACACCATCTCTTCTTTACCTTGATCGGTTTCTACTTCAGATGAGTTTACAGACTCGGCTACTACTTGCCTGGTTGGCTGAACTTAGGCTTAAGGCTCTTCAACGAGTCTGTGGATAGTATAGTTTTGGGAGACGAGATTTGCTAAGTCGTCCCTCCCAGGCACTAGTGACTTTGCTCTAACTATATGGGGACCGAAGTCCCGAGCTTCACCTACAATAAGGTTGGGGGGAAGGAAATTAGGATGCCATACGTCAATGTACGATAGTAAAGGGCTATACAGTAACAGGGCTTGTCCAAAAGGCTGCCAAGTGGAGTAGACTGGATTGCAATCAAGTATGAGATGAGATGCCCGAAGTTGTCCATTAGAATTCACAAATACCTTTGACCGGAGCATGAAATCAGATCTCTCACGTGCACAACTCTGATGTCCGGCTTAAACCTTTTGCCTTCTACACCAAAACAAAATGAAAAAGGGGTTAATACCTGTTTTAACAAGAATAATGACGAGTAAAAGATGAATGAAAACAAGGTTAAATATACATGGTATCGACCAACATCACAAGGTGAAGTTGGGTAGGTGAGATCTCCGGCAAGCCAGTCACCACTCACCCGGATATACTCTCCCACCGAATTTCTGTTAGAGTCGGGAAGGCACGATATCAGCTGTAACACCCCGACCCAACTTTGTAGTTAACCTATGTGTTCAAGTGGTTAATTATTATTTTAATCACTTACTTTCTAAATTAATATAAGAGTATTTAATAAGCATACTATTTTATAATACATTTGAATAAGAATTGTAAAAATTATAAATAATTGAATGACTATTTGTATTATTAAATATATACTAAGTATGTACAAAACTATATTAAGTGGTTAAGTTATTATACATATATATATATATATATGTATAGTTATTGGTGTTTAATTAAGTATAAATGTAAGGGTTTATATGCAAAGTTATTTTATTATTTGGGCCTTTCTAGAATATAGAATTACAGGAGGGTGAAAAGTATAAATACTAAAAGTTGAAAATGTGAGTTATCCTTTCTTTCCTTAGCAATACACGTGAATCACCCAAGATATTTTTGCTTGACTTCTTGGCTGCACCAGAATTTTCCTTGGTCTTCTTGCTTTGCTTCTTTGTTTTCTTCCTTCTTTGTTCTTATTGGCTGCACCTTTATCTCTTCTTTGACTTTCTCAAAGAAAGAAGACTGAAGAAACTCTCTTGCTCTCACTTTCCACAGGTCCAAACAAATCAGAAATTTCACCTCACTTTACTCTCTTTTATCTTAAGGAAAGAGCTAGAAACTCTCTTGAGTCAACGAGTTCACATACCAAAAGAAAGAAAATTCTCTCAACTCTTCTCTCCCTCTCATGCCCACAGGTCCAACATTAAAGGAAGAAAAAAACTCTCAATTCTTTCCTCCCTCTCTCACCAAAACCATATGCCTTACTCTAGGGAAGTTTGGATGTGAATTGATAACCCATTTGTATTTTATAAGTGAAGTATATGCTGCTGGAATAAAACAATGACCAGTAAGGGACATGCCCAACTTCGAGGATTTAATTCTAAAGTTAGGGTGAATGATTTGAGCTATAATTTATTATGCTTATCATTTGGTATGTCTGGATCATAGCTAAATTTTGTATACCTTGGTTCAAGGCTTAGTACCCAAAGGAGGGGTTCTAAACTATTCTACTGCTTTACATGTTGCTGTTTTGTTCAATGTGTTGTATGTTGCCACGTGAGTATATATAGTTACATGACCATGCTTAAAAGAGTTTATGTTTATGCATGCACTATTGCCCTAATCTCAAATCACCTTTTGAAATGAAGTTGGCTCTTATAGAGTTATGATATGAATGTGAGAATGTTGGTTTTTCTATGATTTAGTACATCATGTGGTTGGATGAATGTATTTTGTGTTTGTGGGAACCTCGTTGAGGTGGGATTAGGATTTCATTGATTATGAGAGATAGGCTTTGGGGTAAATGTGTAAGTTATGATAAGGAGTAATGGATAGTAATAAGCTTTGACTTTGGTTTAAGTGTTACCAACCGCCAGGTCTAAGCTCCTTTGACTTTAGACTCTCGGTTCCTCTGCCTTCAGGTAAGGGATAAGTTCTATGTGCATTTGGTAAGTCATGAGGTTATTTTAAAGTATATTATGCATTAAAAGGTTTTTGATTAGAGATATGACATGTAAGCATGTTTCAGACAAAGATATGTTCGTGAGCTTTTGAAACCTTATGTATATGATTTAAGCATACTGATGCTATTACTAATTCCATGAACGTGATGTTTAAAGAAAACAATGAAAATGCTATTATTATGAAATGTAATGCAAACTATGAATTTCAATATGATTTATAAGTATGAAATGTTTTCGGGTTACGTCCTCTAATGATTTGAACTCTATCAGTAGGGCTTTAATTACTGGCTTTTTATGGAAAATGTTATATGATTGGCCATTAAGTGGGACTGGCTCTGTTGTACCCGCCTTGTTGGTTACAGCCAACTTGTGGAGGAAGCCAACCTACCCCCATAGTTGAAAGATATGTATTATGATGTGATCCCGAGAATACCTGGCATTGTGGGGAATGCTAGATGCCTAGCACCATGGTGCTAGAAGCCTCCTAAATAAGTACAGACTTATCAGCTATAGACTAACTAATAAGTTATTTGTGAACAGTTATATTATGTTATTAATCATGAGAGAATGATTTTGTTTAAATGCATTGTGAAAAGTGAAAAGCTCTCATGAAAATAAGAAGTTTCTGATGAAAAGAAAGCTGTTCATTAAATATAAAAGTTTTTGAAGTTCTGTTGTGCTATAAAGATAAAGTTTCTGATGAAGGTACAAGTTTATGTTAAGAAGTTATAAGATATCTATTTTTCTTTATGAAATGTTAAGTTTTATGATTATGAAAGTTATAATATTTTACAAGAAGAAGTTTATGAAGGAAAGTTTTATTATTCTTTAAGATGTTTCCAGTTTAAGACAAAGTTATCAATTATCTGATTTAAGTTAAAATAATTATTTTGTAATAAAAATATATATGGTGACTTTGTAAGAAATGAAAGAAATTCAATCTGAAAGGTTTTGGTAAAATTATTCTGATAAGAAAAGGGAGAACAATTATTTTCCTACAAAGAGCGTATAAGTTATTATTATAAATAGTATAAAATACTATGCATGAAAAGATGTTCTCCTATCTGAATGTTAATAAAATGAAATGAATTGATTTATATGCATCGTTATTAAATTTTCATATATCTTACCTTCACTTAGCTGTGTAGCTCACCCCTTCCACTCTTTCAGTCAACAGGTTTTATTTTGGAGCAGAGGGAGCCTTAGTCGAGTTTTTGGAAGGAGCTGGTTTTAGTTTTATATGTATAAATCCTAAATTAGAAATTTGATGTTAGTTTTGCAGTATTGTGTATTTTAGGATCTAACGAAAGTTGTGTACCTTAAAGAATTTAAGAGATGTATTGGGTTTGGGGCATGACATCAACCGTACCCGTACATCTCTAGCCTTAAGCTAGTAGTCAGATTTAATATTACTGCATTAACTGTACATGAAGTTTATATCATGGTGGTTTAGTTGTAACCCATATATTTGGTTTAATTTATTGACACAACTTACGACTTGGTAAAAATTAGGGGGAGGTTGGTCAGGACATAAACTATAAAACCTAAGGGTACTAAGTATGAGAGGGTTCATAGGAAATCTAACTCCACCCTGTAAAATTGACATTAAAGGAAAACAATACTATTTTAGAATCAGAGCGTCGCTGAAGAGTGATGTCAGCCTCATGACAATAGGCAACGTCCACATCCCCAAGAATATCATAAATCGCCCTAAAATTAGCTAAGGACGCTTCGGTGGTAAGAAGATGCGAGTAGCCCATTCTTAACTCTAGAGTGAGGAAAAAATTGGAAAAGAGAAGGAAAGGATGAAGAAACTTATTGTGGGCTCTAGGAATTGGTGGTCTTGGTTAGAGAATCTATGCATGGGAGGAGTATGCTTGACAAAGAGAAAATTGAAGGAGTGAAGAAGTAAAAAGTAGTTTGAAGAGTCAGAAGGAACTATTTATAGGGTGAAAGCATTTAGTGAAAAAGGAAGCGGGAAAATCTTTTTAAATTCTTTTTTGTAACTCCCACACGCATGGCCTTGGTTCACGAATCGTCAGGTCATGATTACGGTTAGACTTGATAGCCTGACATAACGCTTCTTTTGAGAGGGCATTAATAACTGTCTTATTCATTTAATGGCTGACGGTTGGACTTCCCAAGGAGTCTCTAGCACCTGTTGGATTGTCCTTGATTCGCTCCTAGTAGCAGACACGAATCAAGGGGGGGCTATTTTACGGGGTATGATCCTAGGCCCATTGGGCCTTGGGCCTTGGGCCAAACACTCTTAAAGACCAAAATTGATCCCAAACTTCATAGTAAGTCCATTTCAGTTTGGATGCATGATAGACAAGCCCATACCGGTCAATTATGACTTGATCGGGGATGTGTTTGCTTGGAACAGCCCATGTCCTCGGCAACTAGGTATTGCCTTAGGGAGTATCACTGCCAAGCAATCTTTTGGAGGCAGGAATTAGTTCCAATGACCACTGTTTTGATAGAGCATATCCCTTGTCAGGAATAATCAAATTGGACCCCACACACATGAGTGAGACCAAAATGTAATCATGAAAACTCCACCAACCTTAAGCTATAAATAGTGGAAGTGAGTGAAGAGTAAGGGTTGGCAATTCTAAGAAGAAAATAAAGAGAGAGAGAGAGAGAGAGCTAGTACCACTAAGAGGGAGAACAACCTTGAGAGAAAAGAAAGGGAATTCGTGAGAGCTAAGGAGTGTCATTGGGTTGCTTTGCAAGGATTGACCCTTAGTAGGAAATTCCAATCCACCATACAAATAAGTTGTGAGCCCAATTCTAAGCCTGGTCTATTAGGTAGAAGTTGGGTACGCACAGGTGCAATACTTAGGTATTATTCCTTAGGTTCCCCACTTAAGATTGAGTCATGTGGCTACTTAATAAAAAAAATATACTTCTATCCCATAAGGAAAAATCCACATGGCAAAACCTTAAGAAAGGAATCTAAGGAACAGCACATAAGTACTGTACCTAAGTCTTGCCCAATTTTTATTTTGAAAATCTAATTTATAAGTGGATAAAGCAATTTGAAAATCAACAAGAGAGTGACCTTATTTTTTAAACAATGTTTTAGTGGGAGTTAGAATTGTATTTTTACCGTATTGTCCTTTAATTTTGTCTCTACTTAAACATAGGGGTGTAGATGCATTTTTGAACAAAAAAAATGAGGATCCCAAAAAGAGGAAGCCCCTTAAATAGTAGTATAGCTAATTCTTCTGACGTCATTTTTGTCAAACAATCTCACTATATATATATATATATACTCTCACACTATACTATACTATACTTGGTGGGACTTGCAATGCATGTATTGCTATTTAAAATACTTTTATAAGTGCTTGTATGATAGAAAAATGATCACATTTTAGTCAACGAAGTCAAAAATTCACCGACATTAGGCTATGCAATATTTTCTTTGCATTTAGTTCTTATTCTTTTTTGACGTATTATGAGGATGAAGGAAGAGAGTGTGGTAATTATTATGTGTGAAGAAAAAGAAACTTTAAAAAAATCAAGAAAATTTGACATTTTAATAAAATATAGTTTAAAATAGATAATAAGGTAAAATACTATTTTGGTCCCTAAACTTTAATAAAAGTTTTTTTTTGTCCCTAAACTTTAAAAAGTTCTTTTTTCATCCCTAAATTTTGTAAAGAGTTTTTTCAATAGTTTAGAGACAAATATAGGGTTGAAAGAAAAACTTTTCTCAATAGTTTAAGGATGAAAAACAAACTTTTAGTAAAGTTTAGGGATATAAATAAAACATTTTCAGTAATTTAGAGACGAAAAATGAACTTTTCAATGATATGAAGTATTTTGAAAAGTGGGTATGTAAAATATAAATGACAAATATAAAAAAGTATGTTATTATGGTAAAATAAACATGAATTTTTGCATGAATTAATATGAATTTAAGCCCACAAACTACCCACATCAATTAAGTAAAAATTGTGTAAATATTCATAATAATTGTGTACATTTACACTGTTAGAACATTAGCATATGAAAGTCTTAAAAAAAAAATACTCATTTTACACATTAAAAAAGCTATTTTATCTATTTTACCATATTATTTTACAACTCACCCAACATCTTGTTCCTTATTTTTAACATCACACCCAACACTATTAATTTATTTATTCATTTCTTGTTCTCTTTCTCTGTCTTCCTCTCAAACCCACACAACCGGCCAAAAAACCTAACCATCCACTCCACAATCAACAATCACTAGCCACAAAAACCATCACCATCACCATCACCACCACCAGAACAACCCACCACCATAACACATAACACCCACAACCCACCAAACAACCTACAAAACACAACCCATAGCCATTGATCTAAACACAACCCACTTCCACTGCCACCAATCCATACATAATCCACTGCCAACACAAACACAATCCATTAATCCAACTGTTGAGGAAAAAGAAATGAGTGAGACAGAAGGTAAGACCTGGAAAAGACAAGAGAGACAGAAGAAAGAAGAGAGAGTGAGAGGGTGAGAGGGTGAGAGCTAAGAGAAAAGAGATAATCATAAGAGATATAGTGAATACAAAAATATTTTTGAGTTTACAAACTTAACTATAGTAACTTCTAAATTTAAGTAGTTATTGTAGCAAATTTCTAAAATAAAAATTAACAATACACACCTGGATAAAGCTAGGATTTTGGTGTTTAGAGGGTAAAATGGCATTTTAGGGGCTTTTACACCCCACATGCTAATGCTCTTCAAGCATTTGCATTAGTACATTTAAAATTTTTAATCTATTTTAACATAAAAAACTTTTTTTTTACACTAACACTTTGCCAAAACAACCACAAATTGTTTTACACAAACATTTTGGCCAAATTTTGTTGTTTTTTGGGGCTATTTTTGATGTTATTTTGGCTCATTTTTATTGTTATTTGAACTTTTATTGTTTTTGTTTTTGTTTTGTTTTTTTTTAATGAGCTAAGGATTATGTTTGGGGGGATTTTTATTTGCTAAGGTAAGAATTTTTGTGACATTTTATTGTGTCCTTAGCACTGCTCTTATTTTTATGGAATCCAAATTCCTGAGTTTATCAAGTCAATGTGGTTAATATTTTTTAGGGTAAAAAAAAAATGCTAATCTATACTATTTATAAAAGGATTCACTGGACTTATGTGGTTTAAAAATATTCCTAAACCTTACGTTTAATAGGGAAAAAACTTGAAGACAATCTAGTAAAAATATATCACAAACTCCACTTAAAATACCTACAAAATAGGACACTTTCCTACTGATCCATCATTTCAAAACAAACTTATCCAAAATTTTTAAAAAAAAATTTATGACACTAGACCAAAAAAAAAAAAAAAAA
>NW_027071805.1:1018497-1046708 GCF_002906115.3 Quercus suber | reverse complement strand
TGATCTCTCCGGAAAAAGATTCACTACATGTTTCAGCACTCCTATCGGACCTTGGTTGCTACATATATCCAGCATGAGTGCTATCATGGGAATGAGAACTGTAAGAGCTCCACCTTGAATAGATTCCCCATGAAAGCCATTTTGATAGGCCTCTTTAGAAGATTTTCCTTTGCAAAATCACAAGTTCCAAAAATTTCCTCCAAGGCATTCAGAGGATTTTTGTAGAGGGTTGCTAGAATAAATGCCCTAGCTGCTAGGATATTAAGGGAGGAAAGTTTGGCTGATCCATCAGGAAGTGCCAATATGGGTTCGGTATGGTGAACCACGCTTCGTCAATCAGAGGAAGGTACCCTAGGCGAGCGCTGACCTCTATTAAAGGGAAGATGTTCTTCCATGCCTCCATCTCTTCTGTATTGTACCTCCCATAATCTTCGTCGGGTCCCTTTGGATTCTTGTAATTGTTGATTTCCCCACTGGGATTATATTCCCTCAGCAATGTTGCCCATTGGAAGTCTTGAGGTGTCATTTTCAAAGGACCCCACACTGAAACTAAAGATGGAGTTAGTGTTAACTAGGGGCTTGAGGGCCATTTGTTTTGTTCCCATCCTAAGCTATGGTTACCCACATGGTCAGCTACAGGTTTCCTCTAGTTAGGTTTAGGCACTTTACTAGATGCTTTGTAAGAAAAACCTTTTTTGCCCTTTGGGGCATTTTAACTAGCAAAAGCCTTCCCGTGACTTAGCCCTCCATGCAGTCCGTCCTTCCCCACGTTAAGCACAGTAGCCTTTCTTTTCATATCTTTTCGGTTGTCAGGGACCATGTCTCAAGGGATTACCTGGGGATCCCTTTACTTAGTTGGCGTATCCTGCCCCCAAGCATCATCCCTATTGGATCCTCTAGAGTAAGTTCTACCATTCCCATTAGGTTTCTTCCTTTGCATCACAACCATCCATTCACCATACCCCGTGGCTTCAAGCTTCGTCACTTATTAGGAGTGGATGAATCAGGCTCCTTTAAGGGATTACCTGTTTGATCACTCTCCAAGAATTTAGCAGAGCACGAATTCTTCAGAGAGTTTGAAGGGGAGGGTTTGTGTTAGCACCATTAGTGCTTCTAATCAAAGCAGGGAAATTACCCTTACGATGACCTAAACAGCCACATGCAAAGCATTGCATACTTATGCCTCATATCTGGATGGACCATTTTGCCATTCCTCATAGAGTTTATAAAGGGCTGATCAATATTAACCTGTACACAGTCTAGCAAAATGGCCTCTCGCACCATTAGCTGTATGAGTGTCAATATGTAAAAAGGTCCAATGGCCCTCCCAGTCTTCTTGAGAATGATGGGGTCATAGAACTCAATAGGCAGTCTAGGCAGCCTAATCCATACAGCCACAAAAAAGAGTGAGGCTTCCTCTGCCTTAAATTCAAGCTCCCACTTCCTAATGGCTAGAAAATGTTGGCCCACATACCATGGCCCCCCTTTCAAAACCACTTGAAGATCAGACTGAAGTTCAACTTAATAAGGAAAAAAATCATTTCCTATGTCAATACAATCCATTCTCCCAACTGGCATCCACATTGTCCTCAGCCTAAAAGATAGGAACATAAATCCCATGGCTTGCCCCAAGGTTCACGAATTCTTACCTTCTCTTCTTTCGAAAGAGATATAGCCACCATACCCTCGTAGAGGCTAGACTCCTTATAGTCAGATGCTACTTCCTCCTCCACGGAAGTGTCAAAACCAAGACTTGTTTGTATGCCCTTGGGACATCCCCAACCAGCTTATCCTTGTAGCTCTTGAATGCATTCACCTCAATCCTAGAATTCCCAGAGTGATGTTCCTCTACGTGTGATTTTCCCTAAACTTTTGGTACTTCTCTCCAAAGCGTCACTTCCTTCAGAGCTCTTCTCTCTCTCCATGGAATAATCATTAAGTGATTCACCTAACCAAAATCTAAGGGTTTTGTTCTCTAGTACCATTGGCAATATTCCTTTATTGGAAAATATTTAATTAGAACATACCCCATAAGAGAGAAATTATTAAATACTCACAATTATTAAATATTGCCAACTCACATGTTTTTTTATTTTTGTTGGAAAATATTGCAAGGCTTCATTGTCTAGTACTATTGGCAAATACATTGCTTGGTGTACTTGGGGAGCTTTTTTAAATAATCTATATATATATATATATATACATCTAGGAGTTGAGACATAGAATTTAATGTTGTTGTACTCTTGTTGAGTCACTTCATCAACCACGTCATACTTTTTTTTTTTTTAAATTTCCTTTATGATTTTTCTATTTTATTTTATATAAAATAATTAAATATAATTAATGGACAAACCTGTTAATGCACTCCATTACTATTCAACATATTACTATTCATTTGCTTTAAATACAAATATTTGACTTTTCAGCTACCCAAATTGATTTCAACTTTTCATTTTCTTCTTTTTAATTTCAAGTAATTGTTAAAATTGAATAATTCATTACCATTTAGTAGATATACACACATGTTTACTATTCATTATAAACATTACTATTCATTAGATGCAAATGTTTAACTATATTCAACTATCCAAATTGATTTCAATTTTTTGTTTTCTTCTTTCCAATTTCAAGTAATTGAATATTTAAACTTTTCATTTTCCTATTCTAAAGAAAAAGAAAAAAGAAAAAAGAAAAAGAAAGCTCTTCTTGTCTTCCTCCAACCTTCCCCTCTTTCTTTGCCTCTGTATCTCCCTACTACTCTTTACTTTACCGTTAAACTTTCTTCATCATCTTCTTTTTCTTATATTTTTACTTTTCTTCTCTCCATTTTATTTTTTATAAATTTGGTATCATTTATTCGATTCAATCTATATTTTTTTCCATACAAAAACTATGAGTACTCTCTCTCTCTCTCTCTCTTGCTTGATTTTTGTTATTTCTTATAACTCTAGTTTAGGTTGATGGTTTTTTTTATTTAATTTTTATGTGTTGTATTTTTAAATTTTTCTGTTTGTATTATTAAAATTTCCTATCACAAATCACTCTTATAGCTTTGGTTGAATTTGGTTTGGGTTAATATTTTTTTTTTTAATAGAAATTTGACTTTATATCAAAATAAAATATACATGGCTACGAATTTGAATGTGCCTACCGATGGACTTCCACTGAACACAGATGTATTCACAATATTTTTAACTTCATATAATTCTTTGGTAATGTGAATTTGAGAAAGAGAAAAGGGTAGGCAAAGGATGTATGGTCTTTCATAATCCCCTATGTCTTGAAGAAAGTGGAGGGCCTATTAGTCTCCCTTCTACTAGAATTTTGTATAGAAAACCTTTTGTTATAAGTTCCTTAACTTTTTGTCATTTTATAATCCCTCTATAGTCTATACTTTGACAAAAAGTTAATAAAGTTTTTTTATTTGTAGAGTATCAAAAAGTAAAAAAAAAATATATATATATATATATATATATATTCAGGATAGTAATTTTTTATTGTTGCATCCCATGTGTTTGGAAAAATTTCTTTTAGAAATCTTATATGATTTTCTCAAATCAATTTGTTATTTTTATTTTGGTCATTTTATTACAAATAATTAGCATCTCCACCATCAAATTTTTAGTTAATCTTAACTTTCTTGGTAAGTTTTTACTTTGCTTAGTTGATCATCTTTATTAAAAATGTCAAAAAGAGAATAAGATAAAATATAATTTACTTTATAGCATCATTATGCTATTAATGTTTTTTTATGTATAGATATTTAAGGAACTTTTTCTTTTTGCAATTTATTTTATTTTATATTTTCACTTTATAATATATGATTTATTGATAATGATCTATTGCATAGTTATTTTTATTTACTTTTTCACTTAGTTTCAATTGTGAGGAAGAAAGAGACGTGGATCTATGTTTTTGAGAAAAATATATTTATATGAGTTAAATCACATATATCTATGAAGTAATAAACAAAGTATGCATAGTTGCAACTTGGCCTAATAGTTCTCACACTATCAATTTTTTAAAAATAAAATAAAATTCTTGCATTGTGTTTTCATACATATCTCACCATATATAATACTTGACTACAAAATATATTTTCTTACACTACAAAAAAATTTCTAATTTAAAACATAATTTCAAATAACACATATTGAATTTTTAATAATATACAATCTAATATATTAATTCAATAATTATCCAATAAAAAAAAAATCATATCATATTTTCCCACGCATTGTGCAAGTCTGCGACTAGCTAATATAATATATAGAGACATTTTAATCCAAAAAGCCTAAAGCCCAATAAATATGTGATCAATTATGCTATATTAATCGTTATTTATTCTTACCATTATTCAATGTGAGATGTCACTCACACAAGTAACCCAACATCATTTACCAAAACTGTATGAAGTATTCATAGAAAAGAGTATATAAACATCTATTTTATTTATTTACGATCAAGTGCTCAATATTACTGACAAACTCGACAATAATATTCTACATAGAGAGTAGAAATCACCCCTTGTCACATTTTGAAAAGTTCTTTCACATTATCGTCCATGTGAACACATTCACTTTCTCGTTGGAGGTTCCAATTTTCAAATACATAATGTATTCAACTAAACCTCAAAACTCTAAAACCAATTTCTAAGCGAAACTTACGATCCGTTTGGATTTAAGGGAGGAGGGAGGAGGGGGGTGTAGAGTATAGTAAATTTAGCCCAAAATTAGTCAATATTTTACCAACTTTACTCTACTTTCCTCTACTCCCCCTCCTCCTCCCTCAATCCAAACAGCCATTAAAGCCAGATTATATTCTAATTGGTAGCTAATATATCTAGAAGACCACATTTGCATTCAGCAAAAAAAAGAAAAAAAGAAAAAAAAGGACCACATTTGCCAAATTATATACATTAACCTAACATGGTCGGTTGTGACTGCGACTTAGCACTTAAAATAAATGGTTTAAGGGTAAAAAATTTGTGGGCTCACACTTCACAAAATTTAGTAATTTACAACTAATTGGTGTAGGACTTTGAATTTGACTAGTGGTTGGTTTGAGGTTGCTACATCCTACATATGACAAAATGTCTTCATTATTTTATACTAACTGTAAAGTTTAATTTATTCAACTATGTGTTGGCTTTATTTCATGCCAAATTTACTTGTAATTCAACATTTAAAAACCCTGTATTTAGGTGAGAATAATGAAAGGGTTGTGTGTGAGAGAGTGTGAAAAATTGATTAAGTGTATGCATTAAGAGGTAACTCACGACTGGATCTTGTGACTGACTCGCGAGTGGTGACTCGCCAGAATCTAGCACACCTGTGAAGCATGCAGGAAGTTGAAGGGTCAGGATAGTTGGATCACTACAAGACAAAAAATACAGTCTAGCCATTCTGTTATCTGGTGATTGGAACTCGCGACTTGTCCCAGTTGCGAGTGACTCGCCAATGCACCCTGTTTTGCTGAAAAGTGACTTTTCACATTCCTTCTTATACCCTACTATTAAATACCCTTATACCCACGAAATGTAGAGAGTTTCCAGAGAGAATTTGGGAGAAAAACCCTAGAGAAAAACAAGATTAACTCATCCATAATCTTATACAATTGAATCTCCAAATTCCTCGACTCTCATCCTCTCTATTGTCATACCCATAAGAGGATCTTAAGTCAAATCCTTACCTCACCACATTCAAAGCAATGAGAAGGTTCTTGGTGTTTGGGAAGCAGTTCAAGAGAAAACTAATTCATATTGGTTGATACAATGGACTAATTGCGGGATCCGGTAAGCTAAAGAAGACAAGGTTATGCGTAACCTTATAGGAGCAAGAAGTTTGGAGGGTTTAGGTACATCGAGTAGATTGGGCTTAGAGGGTCTATTGCTATTCATGTATCCCAATTGATTTTCTAGTCGATCATTTTACCGTTAGGAGGGCGGCAGAGAGGTTTTTTGCTGAGTTATTTGGTTTTCTCTTCAATAACACGTGCCGATATTATCTTGTGTTTACTTCTCTCTATCCCTTACTCTTTGCTATTAATTACTGCTGTGTTTGTGATTAAATTATGGCTTAGAGTAGTTTGCACATTTAGGTATAGCTTATATTTCATTTTTAGCACATATATTGTTTAAATATAAGCTTGTATCAGTTATTTTGTATTTGGGGATCTAAACATTTACGAGTGTTTTATACACTAAGTGAGCTTTCATTAATCAATTGATGCTGGCAATGGTTTGGATTACATTTTAAGGTTGATGTTTGTGAATTAGCACTTAAAATAAATTGTAGAGATTAATAGTGATTGGTTTGAGATTGCTACTGTTAGAAATACTGAATAAGTGTATTGTATTTCTCAAGTAATAGAATATACACGAGTGCCTAAATATAGGAGGCAGAGTGTGCAATACAAGTTATTGTGCTATACAAGTAAACAAGGCGGGCCTAAAGCCCACATACCCTAATACACGTTAACAGCCCCCTTTAAACTCAAGGTGGATGTAAGACCAACTTGAGATTGTCAACCAAAGTACGAAGACATCCCTTAGGATGTGACTTGGTGAAGATATTTGCAAGTTAATCTTTAGAGGAGACTAAGATCAGTTTAGGAGCACCATGGACAAGATGATAACGGATAAAATGACAATTGATCTTGATGTGTTTAGTTCATTCATGGAAGACATCATTATAAGCAATATGAATGGCACTCTGGTTGTCACAATAAAGAGAAGTAGCAGAGGATGTGGACACACCTAAGTCTTTGAGAAGCCATCATAGCCAAAGAGCTCAAATGTGGTATCAGTAAGGGCACGATATTCTGCTTCAGTACTAGAGCGGGCCATATGAGTTTGTTTCTTGCTTCACTAAGAAATCAAAGAAGAACCAAGAAGAAAGCAATAACCAGTGGTGGACCTGTGATCAGTGGGATCTCCTGCCTAATCAGCATCAGAAAATACACGGAGAACAAAAAGAGATTGAGCAGAATAGAAAAGATCATGTAAGAAAGTGCCCTTTAGGTATCGAAGAATGCGCAGAACAACAGCATAGTGAGTCAATTATGGAGCAGACAGATACTGACTCACCTGGTGAACATCATAGGAAATGTTTGAACGAGTGATAGTGAGATAAACTAGACTGCCAACCAAGCATCTGTAAAGAGAGAGATTAGACAATGGTTTCCCCCCTGAGGGAGTCAAATGTGCATTAAGCTCAACTATAGTGTCAACAGTCTTGCTATCAGTGAGTCCAGCTCGAGACAAGAGTTTAGAGGCATACTTGGCTTAAGTAATATAAAGTCCATTTGTAGAATGACTGATTTCAAGACCTAAGAAGTAGCTAAGATGTCCAAGATCTTTCATCTCAAACTACTAACTGAGAAAATATTTGAATTCTTGAATGCCACTGAGGTCATCACCAGTTATGATCATATCATCCACATACAGGAGAAGTAAAATAGTGCATTTATCAGTGTGATGAAGAAATAAGGCAGAATCATAACACTACAAAAAAACTGGCCTATTGCGGCGGGCCAAAAACCGCCGCAAAAGCCCAAAAACCGCCGCTAAAGGTCCATTTGACCTATAGCAGCGGGAGCTATTGCGGCGGTTCTACCTGCCAGCCTTGCGGTGCTGCAATAGCTCTATTGCGGCGGTAACAAAAACCGCCGCAATAGCTCTATTGCGGCGGTAACAAAAACCGCCGCAATAGATTTGCCATTTAGCGGCGCTTTTTGTCTATTGCGGCGGGCTAAAAACCGCCGCCATATGAGGTTGCCATTTAGGCCAAGTGGCCTTTTAGCGGCGGGATAAGCCCGCCGCTATAGGTTGTCACCTATTGCGGCGGTCAATAAGCGCCGCTATAGGGCTTCATGTACACCATACCTTGCGTACCTTTTAGCGGCGGTTTTGCTCGCCGCTATAGATCTTTTTTTTTTTTTTTTTTCCCTCATGGGTTCTAAAACCACATTTCTATTACAAATAACCTATAATAATTTTAGCTCCGAGTAGAACAATCCAAGACACCCCAACCCCAAGACCAATCAAAGAGAAATTGAATAAGAAATTCTTGCTTACCCCAGCTCTAACTAGCCCTAAAATATGTTCTTTGAAAACATACCATCTCGCTGCAATTCTATTTCATAAGAATAACATGTATGTGTATGACTTCAATTAAAAGAGGGGGAGGGGGGTGGACAAGTGTGCTGTCAGCAGCATGCCTACCTTTGGAAGAAAATGAACATTCAAATTTATGCAAAAACAAAACAATGATGGTGATGATGATCACAATAATGACAAAGGAATAGAAAAATAAATGTTGATTTAAAAGGTCATGACACTAATTTTCTCAAAATTGTCCCACAACTATGTTTTGGATCCATAACTATAAGAATGGTATGGATCATAAATCATGATTACTACCTCAATAGGAAGCTCCTCAACAGCAAAATTAAACTCCTCTCCCCACATGGGATTTCTTGAGCTGAGAACCATTGAGCTGCATCAGAAACAGCTATTAAAATTAGATAACAGAAGGTCAAATAAAGCTACTGAAATAACTTGAAAGATCTAGCAATAAATCTTGATTTGATGAAATGTAAGCATCAATATGAAGAGAGAGAACTAAGAACTTTGAAAAATATTTTTTTCCCAATAATTTGAAAGTTGGAGGAGGGGGGATTTGCCCAAGAAGTTTCAGTTGGAAACACCAAGAAGCGCTAATTGAGCTACAAGGCTCTTGGCAGAACATTGACAATATGTTAAACTTAAACAGCCACATTTCAGTAACAAACTGTAGTACTTTTCCATAAAGAAAGAGATTTATAAGCCAGCTCAATAATTTGCATAAAAATTCTACAAACTGAGTATTTTGACTCTCTACTAATATTAATTATCAATACTGAATGCATACTCAATATGCACCTTCCCCTCAATCACTCTACATCAAAGTCCAACTTATGGTATTATGGTTTCATAAACCTGATATTGTTGAAAGAAAAGAAAAAGTACAGGCAAATCTAATGTACCTAAAGTATATGAACCATGATGCCATCTAAATAATACCCTTAAAATCTGCCAACAATTAGCTTCATTTTTTTTATATAAGCATTGAAGTTTTGTTGCGAAATAGACTTACTTCATGTTCACGGTGATGCACTAAACCATTAGTCCTTCCCTATTCCTAACAGCTGAATCACTATTCATTGTAAAACATAAATTTCTAAACCTGAACTACAAAATTAAAAGCACATTAGTTCCTTAAAACAGAACTGATTATACTATAGTATCTTCAGTTCTGTTAGTTATGAAAAACATAACCATATAATGCTGCTAAACAAAAACATTAGAGTAGATATATAAAATCTATTCTAAGCATCATATCAAGCAACAGAAGAAGAGTATGATATATATATATATATATATATAAACATCCTTTATAAACCATCAACCATTCAAACAAAGCGCAAAGGATGGGAAAATATTAGTAACCTGAATCGCTTTTCTGTACCACAAGTAATGATAGCATACGGATCTGATGTGCCATTTAAGTTTGCAGCAATAAGATTCTTAGCTACCAACAATTCCAACTGGAAAAAAAATGAAATGAGTGCAGTATCTAGGTGTCAACAAGCAAGAGATGATCCCATTTCATTAAGCAAATATCAAATAAAATATAATCTCTTAATGCCAATCTTTATCATGGAAACAAACACCAGAAACACACGATTTTAAAAAGATCTTATATACCTTGATTAAATATGCTGAATTGGTTTGGGGATTCCCTTTCAATTGGACCATCTACAAAATAAATGCAAAACTGCATGTCAAACAAGTTAAAAATTACTCCATGAAATGGTTAAAATGCAGACTATGTCCAGTAGCAGATAAATATATTCCAATAAGGGTGTACATAGCGACTAGCACAAACATTAGTCAACCTCAGCATGAACTTAAACAAATATATTGTGATAATGATGATGATAAGCATATAATTGACAGTATGTTAATACATTTTTCCGAAATCTCAATCTCTCTCTCCCACAAAGCTGTGTCTTTAATTTTTTTTCATCACTTATTTAATAATAATTATTATAAATAAATATAAAATTCATGCATACAAAAGGAAACAAAAATCAGGTTCTGAACCAAAATTGAATCCTTATGAACTAAATTGATCACAAGACCTTGGACAAGGCAACAAGTAGTAGTAATTCACTGCAACCACCCAATAAATATCTAGATGTACACTTTAAATACAACATGAATAAAAAATGCTAAAAACTCAATTTTCAAAAAAAAATTAGGACAGCAAAATACATTTTGTAATGTCAATAAAACCCAAGGGATGATAAAGGGAACAAAAAGAAGAGAAAAGACTTGAAAAAAAATAACTTTGGACAAAATCCAAATAAAAACGTAAAATAGAAAAAGTATAGATTTAGGTTTTTAGGTAGTACCTTACTCAATAATTGTCGAACAGACTCTAGCAAGATTTGCAATCCAAGAGTTGCCATTACCGATGCAAAAACAATGATACCCTGCATACTCAAACTTGGTAAACATAAGTTCTTGAACTTTTTTATTTTATTGATCATCTTAATACTTGGTTCTAAGTCACTGCTGATACAATACACTTCGACTAGAATAGTTGGAATTCAAAAAATACTGCCTTTGTTTTGCATAATTGAATTAAAAAAATGCATTCCTTTGTCACCTAAGCTAAAATCAAAATCACATTTAATGATACAGTACCAGCCATGGAAAGGACAAAAAATGAAGAATCATGTCTATACAAATATCATTGACAAATGAATTAAAAAGTGAAAAAAGCTGAAATTATACTAGCAATAATATGTGCGAAACCTATCTAGCATTCCCTTATTTGAAATTTCCATGAAAGAGAAGCATTTAAAAGACCTAAAGATGAGTGAAAATTGACAATGATTCAAATAGTTCTGTGCAAATCTTAGGTAAAGAAAATAGAATATCTACAATAAAAATAAGTGTTAGAGTTGACTAAACAAAAGTGTCCTGACTACTTCTGTGAAACATGTCAAGTTTTTTTGTTCCTTATATTTTACTTCTTTTTGTCTTTTGGCAGCCTAAGGACATGGTGAATTTTATATGGAAAATTCTTACTATTTATTGGGGAAAACAATTTGAGTTAGATTGTAATGGTTCACTAGTATTCTGTCCACTTACATGTGTATTTAGACAAATGCAATTATGCCTACCCATTAGAGAAGAGAGTTGTCCATTTAGCAATTATGCAATTACTTCTTTTTCTTTTTTTTTTCGCAACAATTCACATGATATGACATAATGAGGGGAGGCATTTCACCAAAAAAAAAATTATAATAAAAAAGTCATAATGAGGTCGGTATACCGTACATAATAAAAAAAGTATTGATAATAAATTAGCTAAAATCATTTTATTCCAACCTCAAACGGACCTTGCCAAAGAAATGAATAATTTTGAATGTAGTAAAAAACGTTGGGTACAATATGCTAGAATGTACTATAGTTAGTAGTTTTTAATGACTATTCTTTGCCCAATTTATCATAAAATAATTTTGAATTTAGAAATACTTCATCTCACCTTTACAATAATATGCCTGTTTGTAAAAGCAAGGAACAACAAAAGAAAAGCAATGGTTCATAAATAATAATAAAAAATAAATAAATAAAACGCAGTGTAAAACTAGACTCATCAATTCTCTTGCATTTTCATGGAAATTTCCTGGCATCTTCCTTCATCCAAAAAGTCAAAGTCAAGTTCACACAAAACCCAATGGATAAACAAACCATTACACATCTAATTAAAATTGTCTAGCATACCCAGATTCCAAAAAAGCCAAATAAACAATAAAAAAATGCTCATACCACAAGATGATCATTGCTGAAATCCGTGAATGCCATCAGCTTCTCCTTCACTACCTCCCTCAGCTTCCCAACGCCATCGATAGTAAAATTCCCATCTCTAACACCTTTCTCAATCCAAAAAAAAAAAAAAAAACCCACAAAACCCTAAATAATTTTGCCAAAAATTCCAAAACCCAATTCAAAAATCTCGATCCTCCACAAAACCCTTAAATCTCCGCCACAGATTCAAACCCCCTCTGAAACTCGGCAAAAAACAATTCAAATATATATATATAGAATCGTTGAGATTTTCACTGAAAGTGGAGACAAAAAAAAACCTAACAAAAATTGCCCAATACGATTTTGCTTAAAGCGAAAACGATTCCAGGGATTTTCTCGAGAAAATGAAAACGGAAAGTGTGATAGAAAATATCTAAGTGGTTTTAGCCGTGTTTTTAAAATGCAGAAAACTTACGTTGTGGAAAGAAGAATCCGTGGAGGCAAATGCGAAATAGGGAGGGAGAGAGGGGATGGGGCGGCTGAGAAGAGATGATGAGAGAAAGAAAATGAAAAGGATTAGGGGAAATGGGAAATAGGGAGGGGCGGCTGAATGAGAAACATGTAGGCTAGGGTTTTATGTTGTGTTTAAAATAGAATCAAAACGACGTAGTTTTGTTAATAGTAACTTAAAAATTGAAAAGAAAAAAAAAAGGCTATTATGGAATTTTGAACCTTGGCCGGGCCTCTGAAAGGCTACATGGCACGTATGTAAACCACTAAGGTAACATATGAATATGAACTTGTGTTTCCTATATTAATATATAGTTCTATATTTCACTAAATATTTACAAATAAAATATTTAATAGATAAATATTTTATAAATACTAATATTTAATATCTAATACATAAATATTTTATATATAGTAATATTTAATATAAATAGCAATATTTAATATTTATATTTTATATTTTATAGTAATATTAGCCAGATTTTGGCTTTAGGGGAAAAAAAGCTATAAGTGAAACACGCTAGGAGGGAAACAAATTTTTGGGAAATTTTGGGTGGGAAAAATAAAAGAAGACAATGTTTAATCTAATGATAAATTTGTCAAAATTCACATCGAATTAAGAAAAATAGGGTTGAGTTCAAGTTACACTTGATGTAACTCTAAAAAATGTTACACCAACCAATAACTTATTGTTGAATTCATATTTTGAAAATCCAACTGTTGGATCACATTTTCTATATGTTCTTAAAATACATGCCAATTTTCATGCCAATCGGATATAATTTACCATTTGATCTATAAAATCATCTTTTATGCGTTATTTTTAACTACAAAAAAACTTGAATTTAAACAATTGATTGATGACGTGACTATTAATCTTTGATCACCTTGAAATTTTGTAAGCATAAAAAATTTATGAAGATAATTTAATCTAACGGTAGATTTGTCAAAATTCACATCGAATTAAGAAATATAGGATTAGGTTCAAGTTACACTTGATGTAACTCTAAAAAATGTTACACCAACCAATAACTTATTGTTGAATTCATATTTTGAAAATCCAACTGTTGGATCACATTTTCTATATGTTCTTAACATGCATGCCAATTTTCATGCCAATCGGATCTAATTTACCATTTTATCTATAAAATCATCTTGTATGCGTTATTTTAAACTACAAAAACTTGAATTTAAACAATTGATTGATGACATGGCTATTAATCTTTGTTCACCTTGAAATTTTGTAAGCATGAAAAATATATGAAGATAATTTAATCTAACGGTAGATTTGTCAAAATTCACATTGAATTAAGAAATATAGGGTTGGGTTCAAGTTACACTTGATGTAACTCAAAAAAATGTTACACCAACCAATAACTTATTTTTGAATTCATATTTTGAAAATCCAACCGTTGGATCACATTTTCTATATGTTCTTAACATGCATGCCAATTTTCATGCCAATCGGATGTAATTTACCATTTTATCTATAAAATTATCTTTTATGCGTTATTTTAAACTACAAAAACTTGAATTTAAACAATTGATTGATGACACGGCTATTAATCTTTGATCACCTTGAAATTTTGTAAGCATGAAAAATATATGAAGATAATTTAATCTAACGGTATATTTGTCAAAATTCATATCGAATTAAGAAATATAGGATTGGGTTCAAATTACACTTGATGTAAATCTAAAAAATGTTACACCAACCAATAACTTAGTGTTGAATTCATATTTTGAAAATCCAACTGTTGGATCACATTTTCTATATGTTCTTAACATGCATGCCAATTTTCATGCCCATCGAATGTAATTTACCATTTGATCTTTAAACTCATCTTTTATGCATTATTTTAAATTACAAAATCTTAAATTTAAACAATTGATTGATGATGTGCCTATTAATCTTTGATCACCTTAAAATTTTGTAAGCATGAAAAATATGTGAAGGTAATGTAATCTAACGGTAGATTTGTTAAAATTCACATTGAATTAAGAAATATAGGGTTGGGTTCAAGTTACACCTAATGTAACTCTAAAAAATGTTACACCAACCAATAACTTTTTGTGAAATTAATATTTTGAAAATCCAACCGTTGGATCACATTTTCTATATGTTCTTAACATGCATGCTAATTTTCATGCCAATCGGATGTAATTTACCATTTGATCTTTAAGTTGGAAGGCAACAAAAATATAGCAAAATTTTGGGGCTGGGAAATTTTTTGGTCTATTGCGGCGGTCCATCCCGCCGCAAAAAGGAGTATATATTGCGGCGGGTTGTTGACCCGCCGCTATATCTAAGCTTAGCGCCGCTAAAACTGGTCTATTGCGGCGGGTCATTGGCCCGCCGCTATAGTACGCCGCAAAATACTAGAGCTATTGCGGCGGGCATATAGAACGCCGCAATAGATTTTATGTACAGCGGCGGGCCAAAAACGCACCGCAATAGGTGACTTATAGCGGCAGTTTTTGCACCCGCCGCAATAGGTCCGCCGCAATAGCTCGTTTTTCTTGTAGTGTAATGACTAGCTATGTAACCCAAGCGAGACATGGTAGAATTTGGCAAACTAAGTTTGCAGAGCTTGTTTAAGGCCATAAATTGCACGTAATGTGACAAACCTTATTTGATTCAACAGAGAGACCAAGAGGAGGTTGCATATAAACTTCTTCACTTAAATCCCCATTAAGGAATGCATTTTTAACATCTATCTGAAAAAGGTCCCATTTACTGGCAACATCATTAGCTAAGAGGGCACGAACAGATGAGATTCGAGCAATCGGAATAAAGGTCTCTTCATAATCAATCTCATACTCCTGTGTAAAACCTTTTTACAACAAGATGAGTTTTGTAGCGCTCAATGGACTCATCAGAGCGAGTCTTAATCTTGTAGATCCATTTACAACCAACCACAAATTTCCTAAGGGGGGAAAGTCACCAAATCCTAAGTATGGTTTTTAGATAATGCATCAAGTTCCTCTTTCATTACAATCTGCCATAAAGGCTTAGTGGAAGCCTCACGATAGGTGTGAGGCTTGTGTAGTGTAGCAAAGACAGTGTAACAATGATAGTCAAGTAAATATGCTAGAATGGATCTTGTAAGGTTGAATTTAATCAACCATTGTATTGGCTTTATTCCATGTCAAATTTGCTTGTAATTTAGTAATTAGTAACCCTGTATTTAGGTGAGAATCATGTAAGGGTAGTGAGTGAGAGAGTGTGAAGAAATGCTCGAGATTGTGCAAGAATATAGAGACTCGCGGCTAAAACTCGCGGGTGACTCGCGACTGATAAGCCACCAAATGCAGCACACGAGTGAAGTGTGCAAGAAGATGAACAGTCGTGCCAGCTGGAGCACTACAGGACAAAAAGTCCAACCTGACCGTCCTATTATCTTGCAGCTTGAACTCGCGACTCAGTCAAGTCGTAAGGCCAAGCCGCCAGACCACCCTGTTTGGGAAAACTGACTATTCACATTCCATTCTCACCCAAGTATAAATACCCCTTATACCCACAAAATGTAGAGAGCTTCCAGAGAGAATTTTAAGAGAGAAACCCTAGAGAAAAACAAGATTGATTCATCCACAATCTTCACATAGAGACTCTTCAAATTCCTCTACTCTCATCCTCTCCATTGTTACATCCTTGAGAAGGCTATTTGGTGCTTTGGGAAGCAGTTAAGAAGGGACCAATGGTTATTGGTTGATGCTATGGGTTATAACGAAATCTGGTAAGCTAGAAAAGACAAAGGTTCGGCATAACCTCGTTGGAGCAAGAAGCTTGGAGGGCTTAGATACCTAGGTAGATTTGGCTTGGAGAGTCTATTGCTATTCATGTATCCCAACTTCATTTTCTAGTAGATTATTGATTGCTTGGAAGGCAGCGGAAAGGTTTTACGCTGAGGGCTTTGGTTTCCTCTTCAATAACACATCGTTGTGTTGTCCTTGTATTTGCATCTCTCTTCCCTTAATATTTGTCATTAAATTTCTGCTGTGGTTGTGATTTTATTTGGTTTAGATTGTTTATCAATTCTAGTATAAGCTTATTATCATTTTTCGCACATACATTATTTGATATAAAGTTTGAATTGGTATTTTGTTTATTGGGGGTCCAAACGTTCATAGTGTTTTATACACTATTTGAACATTCAGATCTTACCCAAGTTGAGTGACGAGGTGGAATGTCTTGTACAAGATCTTTAGGAGGAGTAGGAGAATGGGACCCAAGCTTAGGGTTGGGTAGCTCGTCTTGGACCTGTTCATCTTCCACTTGTTCATTAAAGGGTGAACTAGGAAAAAGATCAAAAATATTTGGTGGTTGGACAGAGAAGTATATAGGAGAATTAAGAGCAACTATAGGAGGATTAGAAGTAGCTACAGAAAGAATATATGCCTCATCTAGAAAAAGATCTAAGACAAAGGAGGAAGATAGGGAGGCACGGAAGTGAGAGAGCTCGACAAGGGAGCGATGTTCCCAAAAGACAACATTGTAGGAGATATGAAGGCGATGAGAGACAGGTTCATAATACCAATAATCCTTTTGAGTTTATCCATAGCCAAGAAAACAACAAAGTCTTGACTGAGGCTTAAGTTTGTTATGCTCATGTGGCTGAAGAAGAACGAAACAAGCAGAACCGAAGGAACGAAGGTGGTGATAGTCTAGGGATGACCCAAGTTAGTTGATGAACAGTGCCATAGGAATGCAAAACAGCTTAGAAAGCATATTGAGTGTACTCAAGAACATTATCAGATCAAAAAATTTTGATACGTTTGGAAAATTAAGTTTTAATCATTTTTGCAAAATTAGAATATACTTGCAATAATTCAGAACGATGTTTCATATGAAAAATCCAGCTATAGTAGGAATAATCATCAACAAAGACAACAAAATATCGAGATCCACCAATACTAGAGATAAAGGAAGGCCCCTAGACATCAGAATCAATTAGGTCAAAGATATTAGTGGACATTGATTCACTAGTATTGAAATGCAAAGCTAGTTGTTTTCATAATTGAAATGATACACAATCAAAATTTTCTGTGGACACTGAACCTAACAAACCTCTAGAAGCCAAGTGTTATACCCGAAAGGAAGATGCATGACCAAGTCAGGCATGCCAAAGTGCAAGGGAATGAATAGAAGAAACTGCAACAACTACAGTAATGGAAATAGGAGTAACAAGTGGAAGACGAAGGTTGTCCATGGTAAACATACGCCCAACTCTGGGACTGGTCCCAAGCTTTTGTCCCGTCCTTGGATCCGGCACAATACACCCAGAATAATCAAAGATAATGTGATAACCTAACTCAGCTAATTGTCCCACAAAAAATAAATTGTAAGAAAGGTCAGGAACATTAAAGACCCCATGAACCGAGAGGTTGGAGGTCAAAACGGAACCTATATTATGACCAGACATTATGAAACCATTTGTTGTGCAAATATTAAGAGGGTGTGGTGCAAGTTTAAGGTCAGAAAATAAGGACAAGTGAGGTGTCATGTGACTGCAACAAGCAGAATCCATAAACCAAGAGGAAGGACACATACCAGATAGAGTTGAGAGAGAAGAGGAATAAGATGCATTACCAACCATACGAATTAGGGATGTGCACGGTTCGGTAAGGGCGGTTTTTTTCCAAATTTATTACCGAACCGATATAGATTAATTTTTTCATAATTGGAACCGATGCACACCGCCTAGAGTCAGTTTTCCGAACTATAGCGGTGCGGTTTTTTGCGGTCGGTTTAGTTGGTTTGGTCGGTTTGAAATATTAAAAAAATTTGTTTTTTTTTGTAATGATAAAAAAATTGGGCTTTCAAGCCCAATATCAATATATCAACCTATTCAAGATTTCAAGTAAATGCAAACTGTTTTTTTATTTAGCAAGCCATCAAAAATCTAGTCACACATAAAATAGAAGCAAAAGAAAAGTCAAATTTAAAAAAAAAAATGCCTAATAATATTTTTCTACATCCAGCCAACACACAAAACATATTCCAACTCATACTTATACCATAATTACTCATTACTCAATCAGACACTAACAATATACATTACTTAATCTCAATATATATAACCTAAAAAACTACAATCAGAATGTAATGCAAATAAACTTAATATCGACTTCCATGTAAAAATAAATAAATAAATAATTTTTTTGACCAAAGAAATGCTTTACCATGAATATATCCTACAACAAATAAACTAAAGCCAATGCCTAATAAGTAGTATGGTAGTACCACAGTAGTTACACTAAGTAGCTCAAAATCCCCAAGTCAAAAAATATAAAAATAAAAATACAAAAATACTGAAAAAAAATATTGAAAATACTAAGCAATATTTTGAATCATTAGTGATTATAGCTCAAAATCTTTCTCAGTGAATGATTGAAGAGATATAGCTCTATCAGTCTCCCTCAAAATCAAATTGCTGGAAAAAAAAAGAAAAAAAGAAAAAAAAAAAAAAGACGTCAGTTCTCATGGACTTAGAGTATAGAGAGAGAGAAGAAAGGTTAGTTGTTTGTGACTGTAAGTCACTGGCGGTGTTGCGGCGAACTGGCAGGGGGTGAGCATTGAGCAGCAGCTTCAGTGTTGCTGCAGCAGCAGATAGGCGAGAGAGAAGGAAAGAGTTCTAAGGTAGGTTATGCAAAAAGAACCATTTATATACTTGTTAAAATTTGTAACCCTAAAGTAAAACTACATCGTTTTATTGTTTTTTTTTTTTTAAAATAGCCCTATTAAACTGAAACGTTCCGTTTCATTAAGTCATAATGTCATATATTAGGAAATAAGAATCATAGATGCACACCATCATCGTCTTCATTAGAACTAGACTCAGATCAGAAGAACTAGAGAAGCTGAGAAGTAGAGAACGATATACATGCAGGTATCGATTCGGTTCGGCATGTATCGGTTTCGGATTCCCAGCTCTAGTGACCACACTGCACCGGCATTGGGATTCCCTTCGGCTCCGATCTTCGGCAGCGGCTTTGTCGGTCTGTTGCAATGGCAGTGCGGGACAACGACGCCAGTCGGTTGGATCGGTGTCAGTGACTTTCTGCTCACCCCTAATACGAATGCCATTAGCGATGCTATTTTTAAGGTCATCTGTGGACATGGTGAAAGTGCATCCCGAAGACTTAGATTGTGCAGAGACGGGAGCCATTGGTTGTACACTCTTAGTGTTAGCAACAGTAGAAACAAAAATTGAAACAGCTAATTTGTTGCGATTGTAGCAAGTTTCAATATTGGGGCCAAAATGTTTGCAAAAATTGCAAAAACATTTGCTGGATTGTCAGTGACGATTATTACAACAAGAAGAAGACATGTCCTTATTCTTCATTAAGAATAAGTGTAGAACATAATAATACATGAGGGTTACGTGGTTTAGCCTAACGGCCTACATTCACAGAGGAAACTCTAAAGGGCTACATCAATAATATATTAGAGTGTAGTACAAATCTTGTTTTACAATGAACCATAACATGTGTATATATAGTAGACTAAACCCTAGACTAATAGACTTCTAGTACAAGTAAGGGACTTGGCTTGCACATAAAGTTAAATTAGGCTTTGGCTTATACTAATGGGTTAATATATCTCTAACACCGCCTCTCAAACTCAAGATGAAACCAAGATGAAACCTTGAGATTTGATAAGGTTCAGAAGATCCCTTGAATGAAGTTTGGCTCTGTAACGGTGGTTTGAGGAAGGCAATGGTCTTACAGTATTGATGCAACTTCTAACGGTGGCATGACTATACCAGAGAGTTTTGACAATAACAGTGGAAAGTCAAAGAAGATGAACGTAGCGAAGAAACACTGAGGAAGACAAAGATTGCTCTTAATACACTATAAGGACAAAAAACCATGATCACAAGAAGGTGGCTCTGATACCATGTTAGAAATACTGAATAAGTGTATTATATTTCTCAAGTAATAGAATATATATGAGTGCCTTTATATAGGAAGTAAAGTGTGCAGTACAAGTAAGTGTGCTATATAAGTAAACATGGTGGACCTAAAATCCATATACCCTAATACACGTTAACAGCTACATACAGCAAAAAGTATATTCTCTAAAAAATAATTAACCAATCAACCAGCTTGAACATTAAGAATTTGGAGAAGAATAAACACCGAAACTTGATGTTAAATTAAAGGTCTTCACTATTTTATATTAACCAATTGATGTTTACAATGGTTTGGATTATAACCTAGTGTGTGCAGGATGAGGGGACTACATACGTCCAAGTTAATAGTCAGATATTCGAAAATATCTAGATACCCTCGTTTGTCACTAAAATAAATAAATGGTAGGACCTACGGTTAATGCAACTTCCTTATTGCATTAATCCCTCTACTTTGCACATGACCAAACATCTGAAATGGTTCTTTATCTTATTTTCCTTAATAGGAGCCACACTTATATTTAAACATTTTATTGTTCATTTTGTATATGAGCTTTACCTTATATTTTGACTTATTCATTTGATCATTCTCATTTTAGCTACACATTTTTATAAACATGTTGATTTTTAACAACCCAACATCCAGTGCCCTATGTCATGACTAGCCTTATATCAATTTTTGACCTCAGTATCCTTAACTATCAAGCTATACAACTCTATTTAATTTCTTCTTTTACAAAACTTACTCCATGTATAATATATTAAACCTACTTAACCTAAAACCTTTGGATAATATTGCTTCCATCCAGATTACAATTTAGCATTAATCCCAACGTTTAGTTTCATCCAATTACCAATTAGATAATGTATTCAACTCAACCCCAAAAATCTATAGCCGATTTCTAAGCAAAACTTAGAGCCCGGTTATATTTCTAATTGGCAGCTGATATATCTGGATGACCACATTTGCATTCAGCAAAAAAAGAAAAAGAAAAAGAAGACTACATTTGCCAAATTATATACATTAACCTAACATGGTCGGTTGTGATTGCGACTTAGCACTTCAAATAAATGGTTTCAGGGTCAAAAAATTTTGTGCTCACACTTCACACAATTTACAACTAATTGGTGCAGGACTTTGAATTTGACTAGTGGTTGGTTCGAGGTTGCTACATCCTACATACGACAATAGGTCTTCCTTATTTTATACTAACCAATTGATGTTAGCAATGGTTTGGATTATATTTTAAGGTTGATGATTGTGAATTATCACTTAAAATAAATGGTTTCAAGATGAAAAACTTTTGTGTTCACACTTCACATAATTTTGTAATTTACAACTAATTGGTGTAGGACTTTGAATTTGACCAGTGATTGGTTTGAGGTTGCTACATATGACAAAAAGTATATTCTCTAAAAAATAATTAACCAATCAACCAGCTTGAACATTGAGAACTTGGAGAAGAATAAACATCGAGACTTGATGTTAAATTAAAGGTCTTTGCTATTTTATACTAACCAATTGATGTTCACAATGGTTCGGATTATATTTTAAGGTTGATGATTGCGAATTAGCACTTAAAATAAATGGTTTACCTCCTCAAAAAAATAAATAAATGGTTTAGGGTCAAAAACTATTGCGTTCATACTTCACACAATTTAGTTGTGGGAGAACAAAGTTTGGCCCATACCAAACTTGGGCCAAGGATCACCAGCCATAGGTTCTTCCCACATACGAGAGGCCCGAGTTGAATAACTCAAGTCGTTGTATTTTCTAAAGTGTCCTAGCAGATCTCCTATGTCCCCCGAGAAGGAAAAGTAGTGCCTTGAGAGAGTCCGTCAACCGAGCATAAGATACGACACTAGGTTCAAGTAATGAGAAAATCATGCCAGCAACAAAACAATAGGCCCTACCCCTGACATAAGATTAGACACATTGGAACATTATCCTAAACTCAAGAGGCCACCCATGGCCCTAGTCACAGCGGGTGGAGGGATCCACATGCCAACAAGATATCCTCTCATCATTTTGAGTCCACTAATGGAGGGTATAAAAATGAAAGGAGGGGCCAGACCATGGGGTTGGAACATTTCTGGGAAAAGAGAAACACGAGAGAAAAAGAGGAAAACACTAGTTGGTATTTAGGGAAGTTGATACAACTTGGAACATGTCTGAGATCCTCCTTAAGTAGTTAGATTTTTAGCAGAAATCCACATCATAACTACTTTCATCCGCCACCCACTAGGTAAACTTCTCTTAGGACCTCCCATTGTGAACTATACCCAAAATAGTATAGAAATTAATTAAGGGTCCATACCCAATGAATGCAAAGTTGTTGTGAACTGCACCACCACATTAGTAATTTACAACTAATTGGTGTAGGACTTTGAACTTGACTAGTGATTGGTTCGAGGTTGCTACATCCTTCGTACGGAGAAATTATAAGATCCACATTGTGGATAAGTAATGTGATCTACTATTCTACTAAAAAACTTCCACCTGTTTAAAAGTGTTAGTTATAAAAAAATTTTAAACAGAAATTAATTAACTCAGCAATTTTAAATAAGTGAAAGTTTTTTAGTGGAATGGTGGACCACATTACTTGTCCATTAGAGGACTCTATAATTTCTCCTACATATGACAAAAGACCAATCAACCAGCTTAAACTTTATTATATATAAAACAATTTAAACATTGTGACTTGATGTGAAATTAAAGGACTTCACTATTTTATACTAAGGCTGCGTTTGTTTTGGGTGAAATTCATTTCCGGAAATGGTTTTCTATATTTTCGGGTGTTTGGTTGCGCTGGAAAAAGCAATTTTCCGGAAATCATTTTCAGTTGACCGTGAGTCAAAGGTGAAAATGATTTACGGAATCATTTTCACTTCAAATAACTTCCGGAAAATAGAGAGAAAGAGAGAGCACGAAGACAGAGAGAGAGAAAGAGAGCACGAGCACCGCGTTGAGGAGCCCAGACACGCTGGAGACGTCGCCGGCGAACCCCGAGCACCGTGCTGATCTCGCCTTCGATCGCACTACCGCCGATCTCGCCGGCGATCACCTCCGCTCGATCTCGCGATCTAGCCTTCGATCTCGCGATCTCGCCTTCGATCTCGCACCAGCGAACCCAGAAGCCGTCAAACCTAGAACCCAGCACTCTTCGCACCGGCGAAGTCGCACCGCGCCGCGCCGTCGATGGTCGATCGTCGTCGATCCAGACCCATTGCTTCCTCTTCCTCGATCTCTCAGTTTTTTTTTTTTTTTTTTTTGATGAACTGATTGTTGTTGTTGTGTTGTTGTTGCCAGATTTTGTTGTTGTTGTTGTTGTGTTGTTGTTTCCAGAATTTGCTGTCGGAATTTGTTGTTGAATTGGCTGTGGTGATGAAATTTTTTGTAATAAAATTTGTTTGGATGCTGAGAAAATGTGAAAAAATTGTAGGAAAATAGCATTTTCCTAATAGAACCAAACACATGAAAATATTTTCCACAACAATTTTCATAATACAACCAAATACTTGAAAATATTTTCCTTTTCCAGAAAATAGCATTTCTGGAAAATAGGTATTTTCCGGAAAATATTTTACGAGAACCAAATGGACCCTAAATAATTGACGTTTGCAATGGTTCGGATTATGTTTTAAGATAAATGAATCGTAATCAAATCATAATGACCATTAAGAAATTATAATAAATCTCAATTTTGCTCATATACGTAATCGTCTAATACTTTAATTATAAACTTCTTTTTCAGTGCAATTGTAACTTATCTCATGGGCAGCGATGGTGAGCCAAGTAGTTAACGGCTCACTGTTTTGCGAAAGATTATCTACTATCAGCATTCAAGTCTAGAAGTATGATTGTGGGTTCCAGTTAACTCAATTGGTAAAGTCTCTGATAGTTGTATAAGAGATCTGGGGTTCAATCACTGCCTACACCAAAAACTGATTAGTGTCTTGGTCTGATAATAAAGAGCAATTATCAAGAGTGGACGCTATAGGTTGAAACTCTTTCAAGTCTAGAAGTATGACCTTTTTTATGCTTGGTTCTATTTAGAGATGCACTAGCAATTTGGCATAAAATGTACCCATCAACAAAAGCTACTTCAACTAACTCATTAATTAACAAATAACTGTTGAAAGGCTTAGGCTATTTAGGGTAATTACTGGATTTTTTTAGTGGATGCCTTCAATTCATTCGTTTAGGAAATAATTTAGAAACTTTTTATGTAAAAGAAAACAAAACGTTTTTTTTTTTTGACAATTTTTTTATATTTCCCATAAAAGTAGTATCAAAATTTTCCTAAAATGGTTCATTAAAAAATGCCCTAAGAGCACCCATTAAATAGACAATTATATATATTAAGTTTTAAATCGACGGTTTTAGGTTCATAATAATAGTTATTTAGTATCAAGCTAAGTTATTGATCCTTTATTTGAGAGTACAAGATTTTACTAATTCAACTAACTAAAATGCAGGGGCGGCATTATGTTCAAGCCAAGGGGTTCAAATGAACCCTCTGACTTGTCATTTATATATATATATATATATATAATTTTTAACTTTTATTTTGACCTCCTAAGATAAAAATTTGAACACCCTGTTCCTAAATTTTATTTAAACCCAACTAAAATAAATTTGAATATAATCATCTTAATGTTACTTTCATAATATTTTCACAATAAATGTTATATGGCAAGTTATAACTGGTTTTTATTTGAACCCATAATTAACATCACTTTTTACCTACCATTAACAACTTGCCACCTAGATTTTGTTATAAAATTTTTGTAAAAGTATTGTGTATTGGATATTAATAAAATAAAATAAAAAGTTTCATTTTTGCTCATTTGTTATATATATATATATGTGTGTGTGTGTGTGTGTGTGTGTGTGTGTGTGTGTGTACTCTGCAAGAATTTGGCTTACTTTACTATTGACAGCAAAATGAAGTTGTTTTTTCATGCACTTTTTTTCTCCATAAGCAAAAAATTACACTACTGTTACAACCAATATATCTCTATCTACATTTGTGATTCTTTCCCATTCTCTCTATCTCTCTTTCTCTCTTATGTATTTTCTTAGTTTTTCTCTTTATTAGATCAAATTGTTTGATAAATACTCTATAGATTTTCAAATCCAAGAAGTTTTTTAGTGCTTACTTAAATTCCAATAGAGCGATCACATGTATGATTAAAAAGCCATACATGATTCTTTAAAAAAAAAAAAAAAAAAACATACACTACAAAAGCAAAAACTTATAATTTTTTTTTCTTTGTTTCACATTACTCTTATTTCTACTCTTAGATGTGTTAGTATTCTTCTTTATCATATATTTTTATTTAATTGATAATACATATAAATATAATAAGTTATTATTAATTTGACAAAAATGTATGATTAATTATTTAATTATATTTGTTGTCTTACTAATTTTTAAAGTATTAATAACTTTTTTTATATTATTATACAATATAGTTGTATTATATACTGAATTCTATGTAAAATACTATTTTAGATTATTGTATATAATATGGAAGTTGTATGTACAGAAAAAATATATATATCATTTTATTTTTTATTTACTCCCATGACAAATTTCTTGATCTATTATTGTTGAACCCTCTAGAAAAAAAATCCTGGAATCACCACTGCTAAAATGGTAAACCCTTGCTAGCATCTTGGAGCCACCCTCAAGGGATCCTTCCTTGTAATAACCTGGTGTGTGTGGAACGAGAGACTATACCGAAAGAATAGTTAGATACTCGAAAAGATTTGAATACATTTGTTTGTCAAAAAAAAAAAAAAAAACCTAAAATGGTAGAACCTACAGTTAGTTGTTAATGCAACTTCTTTATTGCATTGATCCCTCTACTTTGCACATGACCAAACCATCTCAAATGATTCTTATCTCATTTTTCTTAATAAGAGCCACACTTATATTTAAATATTTTATTTTTCATTTTGTATATGATCTTTACTTATATTTCTACTTATTATCATTCTCATTTTAGCTACACATTTCATAAACATGTTGATTTTTAACAATTTAACAACCCAACATTCAGTCCTATACCAACTAGTCTTATACCAATTTTTGATCTCAGTATCCTTAACTATCAAGTTATACAACTCTATTTAATTTCTACTTTTACAAAACTTACTACGTATACAATATATTAAACCTAAAACCTTTGGATAACATAGCTTCCATCCAGATTACAATTTAGCATTGGCCCCAAAGTTTAGTTTAATCCAATTAAACTATATCATTTGCAAAAATCATACACCCAAGTATTTTCATCTTGAATCGATAAATTAATCTAGAAATTATTAGTTAGATTTTTTGGTTATACAAATGACCGTGAAAGCAAGTCATGATAAACCAGTTGCTAAAGGTCCTTACAGAATGTGACAAAAAATAGCATCATTTCAATCCCTAATTGTACCATTAGACCCCTTAACCCAACCAGATTAACATAGTTAATTAACCAAGTGATTAACTTAGTCAAATTATTCAAATCTAGGTTAACAAATCAAACAATCATATCAATTATATAAAGCAGCGGAAAAGTAAATAACACAATGATATAATGACGTAGGAAACCATACGGTAAAAAACCTAGGGAGGATTTGACCTAGCTATCCTCAAGGTAAACTTGAATCCACTATACGAAAGAATCAAAGTTCATACAAAAGGACTTACAAGCTCCCCGCTTGACTTCCTAATGCTACCCATTAGTAGAACTTACTGACACGACTACGTGCAAGCTCCGAATCCACGGATTCCTTCTTTCTTGGATTCTCCACAAGATACAAGCACCCACGCTTGTTTTTCTTTAGGCTTTAATGGCAGCAACTGAGTTGATCATCAAGGTGTAGATAACATCTCCTCCTTGAAAACACTAAGCTATGTGTAAAGGAAAACTCTTCTAGACCTCACAAGAGATTTACACAAAACAGTAATATGAGCAACAACTTTTAGAGAGCCCTTGGAGGCACCCACAACACTTTAATCTCCCGAAAAAAAGCTCTCAAAAACGTTTTAGGTTTTCCCTTATATATAGGAGAGTTTTACTTGAACCCCAAGACATTTAAGTAGAGTTTGGGCTGAACTGGAACTCTGCTGACTATTGATTGATCAAGCCTAATTTTTGATCGATCGAGCCAGACAGATTTAGTCCAATAAATTCTGCAATCACTCAATTCCAATTTTATAGATAAACATACTTTGAGCAAGTCTAAACAAGACTAACAACTGTTTTGATCATGGTTTGCCAACATTACACATTAGAGTTCTAAATACATTAATTCCTAAGTCTTTAGAACCTAACAGTCTCCCCCTTTGGCAATCCGTGACAAAACACAAATTAAAAACTCAAAGTTTACAAATAAAAGCCCTTTACAAAAATAATGCCCATAAACACAAATTTAATCCTAACTACTATCCATCAGTTGCAAGTGTAGACAACAGCTCAATTAAATCAACCTGTATATTTCCTAAATCACTAAACAAAACGCATAAACGCATGTGTGGAAAATACAAGTAAACAAAAATAAATTTTTGATTTCACATAACACAAAATAAAGATATATACCAATGAAGAACTCATAAATATAAATCAATAAGAAGCGAAACAAGAAACAAATATATCAAAATAAATTCTAGCTCTCCCCCTAAGTTAGATACATCAAAAAGGTTTTATATTCTCCCCCTAAACAAAACAAACAGGTCATCTATGTCTCCCCCTTTTTGTCACGTATTGACTACCTAATCAGAAGGTAGAAAGAAAACATATGCAACAGAGTAAGAGAAAATAGAGACAACTCCCCTATGAAGAGCAACAACTCCCCCTAAGAACCACAAAAGTAAAAAAAAAAAAAAAAAAAAAAAAAAAATTAACCCCCAAAAAAAAAAAAAAAA
>NW_027071805.1:909700-1013067 GCF_002906115.3 Quercus suber | reverse complement strand
CTTGGATGAGCTTACTTTATTGCACTTTACTAGTTTGAGCTTTGTAGTGCATGTTGTGTGGGAAAGATGTTTATGGTGTTTATCACTTTGTCTTAATCTTGAAGTCACATGTTATTTGACTGTCGGACTTGATCCTTTTGAGAAAGGCATAAATAACCATCTCACCACTGTTCACTAGCCAATCATGAACACCTTAGTGCATATCATAAGATTTTGTGCTCGAGAAAGTGTAGCACATGCACAAAAAGAACATAAGGTGTAGCCTCAGTTAAATCACATAATTAAAATTGGTGTGTATTATTAGGCTTGATGCCAATTCACATAATTAAAACTGGTGTGTATTATTAAGCTTGATGCCAATTCACATAATTAGGAGGCATAATTCAAGAAACTTACATGATTGCAAGCTTATGTTCTAGGTGATGTGGGAGTTATATGATGTAACTCTTTAGGTGATAGTCTCTTTTAAATTCTATGTGATGAATTTTGTAGACTTTGTGATTGATTTTTACTCACATATCACCTCACATGTATCTGAAGTTTTTGCTAGTTACACACACTACACAAGTTACTCTTTGCTAGACACTGTACATGTTATTGTGTGTGTTTTTGGTCTGACCAACCAAGTTTGAAAATACCTTGAGTATTATGCAAAACATTTTTTTTTGCTTGAGAATTTAAAGGGAGAATGGCTGAAACTTTCTTGGAGAAACTGGGATTAAAATTTGCGTTTGTGAAAAAGCATTCCATTTCATCTCATACTCATGCATTTTGTTTCATTAATTTTAATGCTTTGAGAAGTTATTTTCAAAAATCGGTTTGAGTTTTTCAAAACTATAATTTTTCTCAAAATGCTGTGAGCCACTGCCTATTTCGATCGATCCAATCTGTTTTTCAATCGATCGAAAATACTTAAAATTCTTTTAAAAGTCTCGGATTGATTCGATTGATCGAATGTGATTTTCGATCAATTGAATGTCGCGAATCAAGTTTTTTTAAAACATTGTTCTTTGACTGATTCAAAACACTTTTCAAAAAGTTATTCAAACTTTCCTTCTCTCTCCGACTAGGCAAGGTTCTACAGTCAATTTTTTGTCATTTTCCTCCGAAATTTTTGCAAGGATTCTCTTTCCTCAAGCCGGTAAGACTCTTTTGCCCTTCCTTTTGAGTTTATTTTCATATTTTCATGAATTTTTCATGCATTTTACACTCAAATTTTCGGACCTTTCTTATTTGGGATTTTTGTTGTTTCAAGCCCTATTTTGTGAAATTGATCAATGGTTTTTGTTGGGACATGATATAAACTTGTTCTTGGTGGTTTAATTTGATCAATTTTTGGTTTTGTGAAATTTGAATTTTCTAGGGTTTGTATTGAATCCGAATTGAGGATTTTGTTCAATTAGGTTGAAATTGATGAAATTGGCTTGTTGTTTTGATGTAATTAGGCATTATGATCTGTGTGTTGTGTTTTATAATGCTCAATTCATCAATTTGTTTCAAAAATTTCAAGTGGTTTTTCAAATTTTTGGGGTTTTTGTTAGAAACTCTATGCTCAAGCCAATTTTGTGCAATTGAACTTAATTTGAACTTTGTTTACAGCATTAGTACATGCATCATGACATTATAATCGTTCATGCATCATATAGATTTTTGTTCTATATTTTTTTTGTGCTAACTTGCAGTCTGCCCTTGGTTTTGCTTTTTTTTTTTTTTTTTTTTTTGTTCTTTTTGTTTTCTTTGTGTGTCTTTGTCTTTTCCTTAGCACTATGCCTAGGAAGACTAGGGCTCGTAGGTCTGTCCCCACACCTACTCCTTCCCCTCCTCCCTTTGACCGAGAGAAGATTCCTAGTGAGAAGAACCAAGAGATCTATGATAAGCTAAACCTTAGGAGAAAGATCTGGTCTGAGCATTCTGTCATCTTAGATGAGCTTGATCCTACCATTAGGGCAAACTTTAAGCGTAGGGGTTGGTTACCCTTGGTGGATATTTCTGATCCTCCTCCACCTGCTACCCTGATTAGAGAGTTCTTCTCAAACATCTCTATCCACGTCTATGATTCCAACACTTTAGTAAAGAATTGGATACGAGGTGCAGAATACACTATTACTCCTACGGTAGTGGTTGATGCTCTAGGGGTACCCTTGGTCTAGCACCCAATCTACCCTTATGATGAGTCTTCATTATTGAGTGATGTCATGTCTTACATCACTAGATCTTCTATCCAGTAGGGTTCTAATCCTAGGATCACCACTGCTGAACTTTCTGAGTTACATTATCTTTTCTTTAGGATAGCTTGTCATTGTTTTTGGCCCATTTATCATCTTCACACCCTTCCTCTTGAGCGGTGTGTATTTTTGTACGCTCTAATTACTAATGCTCCTATCAGTTTTCCACATTTGTTTCTTCGTTCTTTGAATGAAGTGTATAGGAGTTCATCTTCATCTCATGCCCTTGTTCATCCTATCTTTATCCATAGGATTTTGCTTTATCTAAGTCTAGGATTTCCCTTCCTCATAGCCTGTTTATGTTATTGCTCCTATAGGTGCGTCTTTTCTTAGATAGAGGGCTGCTCACCTTCGAGCTGACTCTAAACACCCTAGGTTTGAGCCTTCTGGTTCCGCACCTCCTCCCTCTTCTTCTACAAGTCCTGCTGGTGAGGCTATTCCTGATTGTGATGTCGCTACTGCTGCTGCTGCTGTTCCTCCATCTCCATCGGATGACTTTGATATCCGTCGTACTTTGGAGACTGTTATGACCATTCAGGCGGCTCATGGTTAGATTTTGGTGGACTTATTTGACGAGATCCGTGCATTATAAGCTGATCTGGCACATCTTCGTTCACCCTCACCACCTCCTTTTGATGATGGCTTGTGATTGCTCTTTAGCATTCCGTCATAAAAAGAAGGAGTAGAGTTTGTAGAGGAGTTTTGTAGTTAGGGGGAGAGTTTTTTGTTTTGAGGAGCTAGTAGAGATGTTAGATTGTATCTAGGCGCTTCATCGAGTATATCATTCTTTTGGCGCTATTCATGTTAGGGGGAGTAACATTGTTTTTGATATACATGATATATACATGATTCTTGTTTCCTCAGATTCACTGCTTATTGATTTATATTTATGAGTTATTCATTGATATATGTCTTTATTATGTGTTGTGTGAACCATACAAGAATGTTATACCTGTTTATTTACTATTTTCTGTCACACATGCGTTTATGCATTTGTTGAGTATTTCTGGAATATACAGGTTGATTCAATTGAGCTGCTGTCTACACTTGCAACTGATGGATAGTAGTTAGGACTGAATTTTAGTTTTTATGAGCATTATTTATGTAAAGGGCTTTTACTTGTAAACTTTGAGTTTTGTGTTTGTGTTTTGTTACGGATTGCCATAGGGGGAGTTTGTTAGGTTCTAAAAATTTAGGAATTTGTGTATTTAGAACTCTAATGTGTAATGTTGGCAAACCATGATCAAAACAATATGTTTAGTCTTATTTAGGCTTGCTCAAAGTTGTGTCTTTCATGTAAAGTTGGAATCGAGAGGCTGCAGATGCATTGGTGCATTTTGGCCTGACTCGATCAATCGAAAGAAAAACTCGATCGATCGAATCTCGGGCAGAATGCTTTTCTGCAGATTTTTCCATCTCAGCCCTAACTCATTAAACATTTTGGGTCTTTTTTTTTTTTTTACCCTAGGTATATAAAGAAAAACCCTAGCCACGTTTTTAGAGTTGCTCTTGTTGTATTGTTGCTCATACTTTTCTGTTTTGTGTAAATCTCTTGTGAGATCTAGAGGAGCTTTCCTTTACACAAAACTTAGGGTTTTCAAGGTAGAGATTGTATCAACATCTTGATGATCAACTCGGTTGCTGCCATTAGAGCTTAAAGAATAACAAGCATGGGTGCTTGTAGCTGATTGGAGAATCCAAGAAAGAAGGAGTCTGTGGATTCGGAGTTTGCACGTGGTCGTGTCAGTAAGTTCTACTGGTGGGTAGCATTAGCAAGTCAAGCGGGGAGCTTGTAAGTCCTTTTGTATGAACTTCGATTCTTTCGCATAGTGGATTCAGGTTTACCTTGAGGATAGCTAGGTTAAATCCTCGCCAGGTTTTTACCATGTGGTTTCCTGGGTGATCATATCATTGTGTTATTTATATTTCCAATGCTTTATGTTTTTGATATGATTGTATGTTTGTGATAACTTATAATTGCATAAATTGACTAAGTTAATCAATTGGCTAATTAACTAGGTTAATCCGGTTGGTTTAAGGGGTCTAAAACCGTTCAATTTGATTTCTCAGAAATTCATTCTTTTTATTAGACTCACCTAATCTCACAATCAAATCCTCTTTTTTAAGATTAGCCAATTTTAATTCTTCCTTGAATTTCTTAGCAATTTTCAAAGATTTAGATAATTCCTTACAAAGAGTTTCAAGAGCATCAAAAAAAATCAACAGAAGCGTGAGCAGAAACATGATCAGAAAAACATTTCAAATTATCCATGACAACAGGGGTCAAGGATCAACTCTTAGATCAAAAGATCTAAAACAGAAGAGCTACCCGCTCTGATACCACTTGAACGGTTTTAGACCCCTTAACCCAACCAGATTAACCTAGTTAATTAGCCAAGTGATTAACTTAGTCAAATTATTCAAATCTAGGTTAACAAATCAAACAATCATATTAATTATATAAAGCAGCGGAAAAGTAAATAACACAATGATATGATGACCTAGGAAACCGCACGGTAAAAAACCTGGGGAGGATTTGACCTAGCTATCCTCAAGGTAAACTTGAATCCACTATACGAAAGAATCGAAGTTCATACAAAAGGACTTACAAGCTCCCCGCTTGACTTTCTAATACTACCCACCAGTAGAACTTACTGACACGACCACGTGCAAGCTCCGAATCCACGGACTCCTTTTTTCTTAGATTCTCCACAAGATACAAGCACCCACGCTTGTTTTTCTTTAGGCTTTAATGGCAGCAATTGAGTTGATCATTAAGGTGTAGATAACATCTCCTCCTTGAAAACCCTAAACTTTGTGTAAAGGAAAGCTCCTCTAGACCTCATAAGAGATTTACACAAAACAGTAATATGAGCAACAACTTTTAGAGAGTCTTTGTGTACAAAACCCTAAAAATAAAAAAAGGCACACACGGCACTTTAATCTCCTTAAAAAAAGCTCTTAAAAACGTTTTAGGGTTTCCCTTATATATAAGAGAGTTTTACTTGAACCCCAAGACGTTTAAGTAGAGTTTAGGCTGCATTGGAACTCTGCAGAAAATAAATCTGCATGACTTTCGATCGATCGAGCCTAATTTTCGATTGATCGAGCCAGGCAGATTTAGTCCAATAAATTCTGCAATCACTCAATTCCAATTTTACAAATAAACATACTTTGAGCAAGTCTAAACAAGACTAACAACTATTTTGATCATGATTTGCCAACATTACACATTAGAGTTCTAAATACATTAGTTCCTAAGTCTTTAGAACCTAACATTTTAGATAGCACATTATTTCTGTTTTGTGACACCAAAACTTTAGAAGAGTCACACTGCACCATCAGCCACCAGGGACTAATGTAACAACTAGTTTGACATGTGGATTATATGTAACGTGAAGGTGAACATTAACTTCCTCAGAATATTGACAAAAAAATTGCGGTGAAATTTTGATATCAAAAAAGTTAAAAGAACCCAGATTGTATTATATACAATATTCATTGTTCATCTTTCAACTTGTATAACCATGAATGAGGTCCTGGTCATGACTTCCAGATTTTAGGTAGCATACATATTTGATCAAGATCCATTTCCTTAACCTGCAGTACAACAGGTATCAGCATAGCTGTCAAATACAAACCACTATTGGTCCCAAGAATTACTGCTACAATCAATATGTTTAAAAAAACTATTTTTAAGACAAAAAAGAGGATCCAGCTAGAACAATTCCATGAATTATTTAGTAGTTAATAAATTTGACATGTACTTTGGTTAAGTGATAACTCTTGTTTCTCTCATATGGTTTGGAATATATAACTCGTTTCTCTCATATGGTTTGGAATGTATGGTTTGGATATGTTTCTATTCAGAACTTATCCATAATCAGTAATGCTTATAGAAGAAAATGCATTATTCTAAGCATTTTAACTATTGCTTCAGGAACAAATGTTTTACTTTTTCCTCACTTCACAACCATCAACACCACCACTACGAACATCACCATTGCAATCAACAACGTGCCTGCACATAATTAGATTATGGTTTTCCATTCACTTTTCTTTTAATCTTGAAGTACAAGCAATATTCCCAAACAAATAGTATCTGCATGTCATCAATGGTTAATTCCTTCTCTTCGTCTTTATAGCTTCTATGAGTGAGTTCTTAGTTTCTAATATAATACACACATTTATCTACTACTTTCCATGTGGGAACAAGTTTTTGTCATGGGCTTTTTGGAAAGGTTTATTACGGTATCAGCATACATATTTCAGAATTCATTATCTATCATATCAAATATTGACTATGTTGAACCAGTCAGTCACCAAATTATAACTGCCCATTCAATCCACTCATAATACCTCACAACAACAATCCTTGATCACTCTCTCTCTCTTCCCCCACCCCTCTCCCCCCAACGATGTGCAAGGAGACCACAGATCGGAGAGCATGTTAGAAGGGATGCCGTTTGGTGAATTAATATCATTAATTTGAAGTAAATTCTTGGGCCATAGTTGGGTGACTGAAACGCCCCAAGAACACACACACAGGCGCACGCGAAAAGTTGATTACTTTACATCTCAAGTAATTTGGCCACTTTTTTTCACCACACAGCCTATATAGTGAAATCTAATCAAATAAAAACAAATTGAGGCCAAATCATTCCACAGTACCCTATGCATATCATAAACTACACCACATTGGTTTCTTGGGATAAAGGCCTGTTTGAGGTCTCGTCTTGAAGGGAAGATGATAGAACATATTTAGACAACTGCATTTGCACTTTGAAAAATATTTCGGATTGAAGAAACAAAAATCAAGGATGACACTAACCATGTTAGACAACTGGTCCCTTATGGAGTACTTGGAACTCAGCATTGTCTCTCAAATATCTTTAGCTCATTGGAACTTCACATCCAATTCTCCTGAATGAGATTGTGCATCATTTTGAAGCTATAAAATGAGTAGTTACAGTCAATAGGCAGATAATCACACAGACCATTGAGCATTTTTTTTTCTTACATGTAAGGTGGTGACAAATATTTAGATGCTTACTAGGTCAATTTTTTCAGCAGATTTTGTCCTCTCAATGAAATTTCCAAGTTAAGAGGTTATTGAGACATTATCCTCTAGTATAAAGCAAGCTTAACCATTGTTATACATCTTAAAAATCTCCACACGCTTGTAAAGATGATACTTTTCAACATATAACTCATATACTTACAAATCTCCTCACGCTTGAGAAAATTCTATTGTCATCAATACAAAATGAAGTAGCACACATATTTTTAGACACATTGAACACCTAAAACTAATTGCGCACTGACTACAGTCCAAAGATTTGAAGAGGGAAAAAAATAAACAAGGTTGCAGACTGCTTATAAACTTGTCAAAATCTACCCTACACCATTACAACAAATGTCTTAACCTGCTTGGTACACCCTTATTAGAAGCTGGATTTCCATAAATCAAGCAAAAATCATTATAATTTGGTTTCTGGATATTTCAACATATAGAAACTGTTAGCCACTAATAATTGAAACTAACAAATAAGACTACAATAAGTTGACAACACACCTTTGTATAAGCATCCCAATCATCATTGTAAGCTGAGATCATTTGCCATGTTCGATCCCATGAAAACCCTCTCTGTTAAAGAAGAGTTATTCATATCATTGTACTAAACTTCTAGAATGAATCTTGAGAAGATTTTTGTCATATTGCAATGCAAATCTTTCATTGAACGACAGTTTATACCTGCTTGATTGTTGAAACTGTAATCTTTCTTCTTCTCCTCAATGCATTTCCCAAGCATTAAATCACTGAGATATTTGTCCATTAAAAGCTTGGGTAGCACTCTCCTTTTTAAATAAGAAAAATGTATTTCAGAGATGATAGATTTAATTCGGCAACTGATACCTCTTCTTTTACTAAATAAATGCTGAGGTGTGTATAAAAAAAATGATGGGGTAGCATTCTCCTTTAGCTAGGGTTACATGGATCAACATTGTCTACCCTAGTCAAAAACCATGTAAACTATTTGGATTGATAATTATATGGGTTCTGATGAATTAGACCATGGATAGAAATGACATAAAGGAGACTTGATATTGTAAGATAAGAATAGCAGAATGAAAAGAAGGCAATATTAGTAGGCGATGACATTCTTAAATGATTTGGGAAGATTGTCTTCACCATCAAGATCTGCATTGCATGCTTTACATACTGAAACACTGTACTTTTGTTAGAAACCTCTGCACCATGTATAAAGCATAATTTTTGACGTCCAATTTGTTCTTAGACATTTACTATCAGCAAAGAAGCAACCCTCCTATTCTTTACCTACTGGAATAATAGAATAGATTCATGGGGGTAGCTATTGATTGAATCAAACATTTCAGAGTTTTATACATCAACTATGCAAGAAGCATACACTATACTCGAAATCATTGACAAACAGTAATTGATCTAATTGCTATGATTTGGGTGCATAAACAATATAGCCAGTAATTCTCATTATCTCATTAGAAAATATAAAGGAATTAATAACACGACCGTTATATGGTATGCCTATCTCTATAATTAAACATGTTTGATAGAATTAATTTTTTATGATGTATAAGGACGTACTAGCTAGACACCAGAAAGGAGTCATAATAATTGAGGGGTTTGGTTGCTTATGACTTTATGTCGTTTTATGCTTGATCTCTAGAATAATAATCATAATAATAATAACTGAATAAAGAATTATCTTTGTAAGCAAATTAATCAATACCCAAAATAGGCTCAATATAAGCAAAATACCAATAGCATACATTTCGACTCTAATTATACTTGCAACATTTATGCAAATGCAAGACATGATATAAAGAAGTAAATTTTCAGTCCTTGAATCATATGATATAAAAACACACCAATACATACAAACTAGTATGTAACTCATGCTACCGCATGGGAATGGATATATTATTAATCATAAGTTTATTCATATTTAAAAGACTCAGTTAAGTCTAAATTCATATTATTAACCATAAAATTTTATTAACAAAACTAAACAGTATATATATATATATATATATATATATGTATAAAAGAAAGCGAGTTGAACCACAATAGATTGATATAGTATACAAGTTATAGTTGTAGTCATGTGTATATTGAAAGGGTAATTAAAGGGTAATTAAGCCCATACAATTAATTAGTTCTTAAGTAAATAAAACTTTAGAGACATTTGGCACAACAATCAAACTTAAGTAAAAAAATGTTCAAAAGTAGCACAACTATATGCCAAAATAGAGTAATATGAAACTAAATTGGCAGCCATGAAGCTACTAAGAGAGAGGTGTTTGCCATAAAAGAGACTAATTAATAGGTTTAAGAATTCACAAGGTTGACATTAGATATTCTTCCCATGTGCTAAATATTATTTTCAGTAAGGTCCCACCAAATAGGTTGAAAGCCATCTTCGTGCAAGATTGATATCTGCAAGAGAAGTCAATCATCAAGCAAGGACCAAAGGATTTCAAAAAATGTTAATATTGACTCAATGTATGCGCATACACACAAACCCATCACTATATCAATTAAGGGAATCAAAACTAAATGGAAATATTACACAGAAAGATGAATCTTGGTGACAATGTTTATCCAAAAGATCCATTCACGCTTTTGAATATTCAATCTCTATTGGTGATTGAAATTTTCGTAGCTTAAAAAATTTTAAATTAAAAAAAAAAAAAAAAAACCCTCAGAGTTGTACTCATTTTGTAGTTTTACGATATGTCATTTTGTAACATGATGGGCATTTGTATAAAGAAAAAACCTCTGAAGTTGCATGGCTGATAAAAGAAATTCTCTCCAATCTCTTTTTATAGAGAGCTGGATTTGTGCGTGTTTTAATTCATCCTTCATAGTTGCATTATTACGAAACAAGTCCAATGGATTTAGATTAGTACTACCGATTCCCAAAGCATAAGTGTTTAATGTGTTATTAATTTCATCTAATCTCATTACCAAGACCAATGAATTTTAATTGGAATTCAATTTTTCCAAGTGGTGCATCTCTTGCAATATTCTTTCATTTTTTATTTTTAATTAACTTTTTGAAATTTATTTTCAATTCCCATGGCCATTTTCCATATTCAGCTTCCTGTTATAGTTCCCTAGGCACTTTGAAGTTTGAACCAAGAGAACAATGAACTTACGTAAAAATAAATAAAAATAATGAATCAGAGTAATGGTTCTCTCGAAAACAATCCCAAATCATATTATATTCTTTTGATTATTTTCTTTGTACACGTGTATAGTAAAATTGGACTCCAATTTCATATTCTAATTGAACAATTGGAATGACACATGGCACAAAATTAAAACTCTAATTTGGAATTCTATTTGAGTTTCTCTCTGCTTCACCTATTATTATATATATAGATTAGTGTAATGACTTGACCTTTGCACTGCTATCTCCTACCTCTCTTGAACCCCTTTCCCTCCTCTACAACTACACCATTTAATCTTATAAATCTAAAACTTCAGAAAAAGTTTAAAATCATTTTATGAAGTCCTTAGAAAACTCTATGCATTTGTACAAGTACCATCTGTTAACAAGAACGTTGCACCTGTTAATTTGTAAAAAAAAAAAAAAAAAAAAAAAAAAACTTACTTCAAGTCCTCAGCCTTCCAAGGAAAAGGACTTTCGCATTTAAAGGCAAGAGTGAGAAGATCATATAAATGCCTATAAAAGAAAACATCGAGCAGCAGGTTAGCATAAGAAAAAAGAATTTACATCAAAACAGAGGAAACAAAATTATATACTAAACAAATCGTTAGTTTGGAGACTGCAAAGTTTGAATACAAAAGAAAGGGTGCAACCATGAGTTATAAGGAAAAAATCTTCAGCTGAAATGTATTAAAAACATGTCCAACTAGCAAAAAAAGTTGATCCATACATAAGATTTCTCACTACATAGAAGCATCATTGCAAGCTTATTCAAATATCCAAGTGGAGCCAACTACATTTCTGTAAGTACAACCAAGATAAAATAACTACTGGTTCATTTCACACAAACAACTGGAGGGAAATCAGCATTGAGAAATGGCTTTCTACCATGCAAAGGTCTAGGTAGGTGATCATAGCATTAAGTTCTCAATTGCCCAAGCTCATTCAAACCCATCTTTTATCACAATCATCCAATTCAACTGCATTTAAGACAATTATAATCATGAACTATTCAAGTAAAATAAAAACGATTATTTTTCTATTTTTTGAAGGGAACAAAATCTATTCCTGAGATTTTAAGTCACTCCTAGTTAAATACTTTGTAGTTAGTTCTGCCAAATCTTGCAGACCTGACCACTTTGTAAAATTGTTTTAACTCAAACAACTTTCAATGCATTATGTTTGAACAGTCTTTTAGCTGAAAATCAATGGCACCATGACAATTCCATCAATCAAACCTTAACTTTCCAACAACATTCACTCAAGCTATCTATTTTAGAACTAATACCACTATACCAGTGAGCCCCTTTAACAACCATAACAACTACGCTCAACTAATGAACAACAATTCTACTCAGTACAAGTAATCTCTTGACTATGGCCAATGAGATGGTTCTTTGTGAGTCTTAAAAAGCATAGGCCTTTTGACTTTACTGGTCCCTTAACTAGATAAATTTAATGATTTTTTCTCAAGTAATTTTGAAAACTCTTGTAACCATTACAAGAAATTGAATTCAACAATAAATCGAATGACCATCAATTCTGCTTTTTCTTTGCATTAATGTCCTCTCAAATTGAATTAGTTTCTGTACATATAAGCCTTTGAATTTAGAGAGAGAATGGGAAGTGACAAATACCAGCAAAGATGCAAATCAAACAAAGCTAAAGAGGGAAACATACTCCGACATTCAACAATGTAAAGAAATCGAATGGAGATGATGCAGAGGAAAACAGTTTCAACTTTCAATTGAATAATAGTACCTGGATATATTTTTTCAAAATTTGATTAAGAGATTCTCAGTTTCTTTAATGTTGGCTATCGATTGAAGATGGTGTCATCCTTTATGGAGGGAAGGCCCATTGAAGAAAAACAAAAACCAAACCCAAATTTACTATATCAATTGGAAGCTTAGAATCAGCTGTCAAAGAAAGACAGCTGGTGTCATCAGTGATTAGAGGAGGTTGAGGTTCTCTTGTGTCTATGTCCATCGGAAGTGGAGAAAGGAGGTGATGTCTGAAAAATCACCAATGAACCACACGTTGCTTACACGCTCAAAGAGTTACTTACACAACAAGAAAAAGAAAACCTACAGAGAGCACTGGTGTGATGCCGGCCAAATACCCTCCGAAGGTCAAGTTAGAATCTTTTACAACTCTAGAGTGCTAGAGAGGGTCAATTATGCATACCTTGATTTGCGAGGATATTGGGGTTTTTATAGTAGTCAAAATTTGACATCTTTTCTGTGGAATCGAAGTCTTTTCCTTGTAGGAATCTTCTTCAGAAATCCTAAACGTGATGGACAAATCTTTTCCTTAAAGAAAAGATTTCCATTAATGCACGCAGCTTCTAGAAACCCGATTGCGCTAGGATTCTATTTACCCTAGGATTCTGTGATGTGCGTCGCAAATATTCCCATATAGGGATTTTGTCTAACACGTGGCCAACAAATATTTTTAGGTTGTGGCTGTTTATGATGAATCCGTCCTCACTAGGTCTTACACATGATGGGCACGTCCATCAATTCTTTCTTGGATCCGTCAAATTATTCTCTCCTCTTCAGTTGCCCCCTCACCCCATAGGTTCGTCATCAATGAGCGAACAGACACGTGGGGTGACTACTCAAACAGTGGGATGACGGTTCAAAAATTGGGGTGACGATTCAAACTTCATGATCTACGCATAGACTGTCTGGAATGCATTTATTACCCATATCACCTGTCGCACTCCTATAGGCTGTTGTATTGAATCGAAGCGTCGCTTCGTCTTCCGTGCACTTCTTCTATAAATATCTCTCCCCTCCCTTCTTATTTCTCTACTTTCAGCAAAAACATATTGTTAGAGTGCAACCATCACCTTTGTTAGAGACCGATCCGTTCAGTCCTAGCATCCATCGCCCAGACCTTAATCCATTCAGTCTTAAACTTGGTAAGTAATTTCTTCTCCATCTTCTCTTTAATTTTTCTACATCCTGGCATTCTCTATTTTTCTTTAGACTTTATGTCCCCGTCACCTTTTCCAAAACCTGTCAGAGTCTTAGGTTTTGTTGTTACATGTAGGTAATGTCTAGTGCGTCGAGTAACCAATCAGTCATCCGTGAAGGGGCAGACTATGAAGAGGTATACCCATCAGGTCAAAAAGACCAAGACGGCCTAAGCAAAGAGAGGAGTCTATCTACATCTTTCCCGTCCTTAAAAAATGAGGACATGGAGATGGTCAAGCTAGATGAGGGTTCTGATGACGGTGAAGATCAAAGAATCAAGTCCATCGTGGGTGATGATGGACTTAGGGAGTTCATCATGTTACCAGAGTGGACAGTGAACGCTTTTACATCCACCATCAAGGAGTCACATTTCAACACTCTTAGGGCTAACTACCAAATCTCAGACCACATTCCAATCCGTCTACCCTACAAGTCAGAAAAGTGTTATTATAAAGGGGTAGACGGTGCTGGAGTGTACGAACAGGTGCTTAAGGTAGGCCTTAGGTTTCCCCTAAGCTCCCTACACCGTGAACTCCTCAAGTACCTGGGATTATCCGTCAGCCAAATATCCCCAAATGCCTAGAGGGTTTTTATAGCAACGGAGGTCCTGTACGGAGCTATGTCAAATGGTTCCTGTAGGTTGACAGTGCGAGAATTCCTCCATTGCTATCGTCTAGATGAGATAGAAAAGTCCAGGGGAATGTACAGTTTTGTTCCTAGGAGCCCCGTCTTGAAGGTGATTTATGAAACCCTAGACTCAAATAGCGATTGGAAGAGCCGTTACTTCTTCGTAGAGGGTGACGACCGGATGTGTCACCCAGGGGAGATGGATCACATGCTCGTTGATACAACCTGGGGCATAATTAATCTGTCTAGTATACATCCGTCATATGAATATTTTCAATAAGTAATAACAATAATTTTTTTTTTTTTATGCTATTGACATCCGTCCTCTTTTTTATAGTTCGATGGCGCCCTCAAGTTGATCTCGAGGAGTTTCACTTTTTTGAGAAGATTTTTGCAAAGTCCAAGCCAAAGGAAAGGACTTGGGCCAAACTCGTCAATCTTGACACCGTCCACTAGTACTGTGACGAGCTCGAACCAACTCCGGCAGCGATTAAATACGAAGAACGAACTCTCCAACGTAAGTCCATCATGCCCCCTTGTTTATATAGTTTGTGTCTTATCTCCAACTTAGCCGTCTATCTTCTCAAAAATGGATGATGCTAAAAGACAGGCAGCAATTAGACTACAGGCCGCCAAAAATAAAGAAGCAGGTACGAACCCTATGGGGACAGGCTTAAGCAAACCGTCCATCAAAAGGAAACTACCGTCCAAGGAAGACCGTGCACCTAAAAAACCTAAGGTTCCGTTGGAGCCCATCATTGACTTGATGGCTAGGGGTGCTAAGACGGTTACTCTAGCAAAACATGGGGCCGGTAAAGGCCTAATGACCGGTCCGTCAAGAAGCCAGAAAAAACCACCCGTTCTAATCCGCGAGGACTCCAAATACGCCGTTCAGAGGCTCTCGTCCATCATAACTAATGAAGATTATGAGGACCTAGGTAATCACTCGACGGAGGCTATGGGAGAGATGGGCTTTTTCAGCATTGCTCAGGTAACTCATCCGTCACCCTCTTATCTATCTACCTCCCCCTCCTTTCTTTTATATACATAAAAAATTTTCTATTCCTATCCTTTTCTAGGCTATGATTATGATGAAGAGAATGATGGGACAGTGTCTCAACCATGAGACGACCTTGGGCCATGTCCGTGAAAAGTCCAGGCTGACGAAGGACGAGCTTATCGAGTTAAAGAACTAAAAGGTGACGACGGAGAAGAAACTCAAACTGTCAGAAGAGGCACGGGATGAGTACCACAAGATGACGGAGAGCCTAAAGCAAGTACTAGAGGACAAGGAAAAAGAGCTTCGTTAGGCTAAGGAGATGGCCATACTAGAGTACCGTGACTTCGACGCCCTTCTGTCAAAGTTGGGGACTTCATATAATGACGGATTTGATGATGCACTCCGTCAAGTGAAGAACTTATACCCAGATCTTGACCTGTCAACTGCCACGATCAACATCCCAGAGCAAACATCCGTTCAGCCTGCCCAATCAGAGGACACAAATGAGCTTTTTGGTGATGATGCTCTTACTAGCAATATCCCTGTGGACCCGACGGTCATGGATAGTGAGCTAAAAGATGGTCAGGACCGTCAAGTTGAAGAAACCGTTGCCCCTGCTGAAAACTGAAGTTATTTTACTTTTATCATTTGTTTCTTTTTATGTAAAATTTTAAATCAGCTCCCTGTCATGTATTGGGGATGCGTAAACATTTCCTTTCAAGGGCCTATGTTTGTTAAACTTTATTTGGTCCGTTATGTTTTTGACATTTCGTCTTATGGCATGCATCCGTCTACTTTGTTTAAATGTGTTTGTGCTTTTTGCAAACTTTTGATTTTGCCAATTTTTGATAGACTTCGTCCATGCTGTAACTTTTTATAAAAGCGTCCTATTTAGGCAATCCGTCCATGCCTTTGTACCGTCTTTGGATGGTCCGTCCATTTCGCGGATGTAAACCCAATCCGTCTATGTTTAGTCTTAGAAATTTTATCCACTTTGTATGGTCCGTCTACCTTGTGGACATAGTTTATATTCGTCCAGATTTTGGACTTTGGAATTTTCCTCCTAATGGTTTGATCCATCAAGCTCTATGGACTTGGTTTATATCCATCCACTTTTTGGACGTTGGAATTTTCATCCTAATGGGATGATCCGTCCAACTTGTGGACAGTTTATATCCGTCCATTTTTTGGACTTTGAATTTTTCATCCTCTTAAGATGATCCGTCCATCGTGTGGACTAAGTTCTATCCGTCCATTTTTTGGACTTAGAAATTTTCATTCTCATGGGATGATCCGTCAAGCTTTGTGGACTTGGTTTATATCCATCCACTTTTTGGATGTTGGAATTTTCATCCTAATGGGATGATCCGTCTAGCTTGTGGACAGTTTATATCCGTCCATTTTTTGGACTTTGAATTCTTCATCCTCTTGGGATGATCCGTCCATCTTGTGGACTAAGTTCTATCCGTTCATTTTTTGGACTTAGAAATTTTCATTCTTATGGGATGATCTGTCCAGCTTGTGGACAACTTATATCCGTCCATTTTTTGGACTTCAAAATTTTCATCATCTTGGGATGATCCATCCATCTTGTGGACTAAGTTCTATCCGTCTATTTTTTGGACTTTGAAATTTTCATCCTCATGGGATGATCTGTCCAACTTGTGGACAGTTTATATCCGTCCATTTTTTAGACTTAGAAATTTTCAGTAGAAAAAACATAGTCGTGTCTGAATATTCCTCTTATAACTTAAAAATAAAACCATGCGTTTTAAAAAAGTACCTACCCTCTTAGGCTTAAAAAGGCACTTGTAGAAAGAATTGTTCTAAGTAAAAACTAGCGATAGCAAAACTAAATAATAGAAAAAATTGTTCTAAGTAAAAACTAATAAAACTAAGTAATAAACTAGAGACTGGGGGAGCGTCGATGCTCTTCAAGTCATCTCTGCTGGTAGTATCTCCATAGGTGCTCCGTGTTCCATGGGTGTTGCAGCTTCCATCCGTCCAGAGTCTCGAGGTGATAGGTCCCTTTCCTTTGCCATGATGAGATCCTGTATGGTCCTTCCAAGTTGAGGCCGAGCTTTCCTTGTGAAGGATCTCTAGCGGCTCCCATTACCTTCCGTAGCACAAGATCTCCTATCTGAAAGTCTCTATGTCTGACATTGGAGTTGTAGTATTTTGCCATGAGGTTCTGGTATCGTGCCATCCTCTACTCTGCTGTAATTCGGACCATGTCCATTAAGTCTTGCTGAAGCCGTAAGGCTTCTTCGTTCTTATCCTCGTTGAAGTTCTCCACCCGATAGCTCGTAAGCCCTACCTCCGCTGGAATGATAGCCTCATTCCCATACGTTAGCCTAAACGGCGTTTCTCCAGTAGGTGTTCTTGTCGTAGTACGATATGCCCATAAAACACTTGGTAGTTTGTCAGGCCAAATGCCATTAGCCCCCTCAAGCCGGGTCTTGATGATCTTAAACAAGGACCAGTTTGTGACTTCGACTTGGCCATTTTCCTTTGGGTGTGCGGGCGACGAGTAGTGATTCTTAATACTCAGCTTCAAACAGAAGTCACTGAACGCACTGTTGTCAAACTGCTTTCCGTTGTCAGAGACGAGCACTCTGGGTATCCCGTACCTGCATATGATATTTCTCCACACATAATTTCAGATGTTCTTCTCTGTGATAATGGCTAGGGCCTCTGCCTCCACCCACTTAGTGAAGTAGTCGATACCAACTACCAGAAATTTTAGCTGCCTTGTTGCCGTCGAGAAGGGACCCATGATGTCTAGTCCCTATTGGGTGAATAGCCAAGGGGACGTCATGGGTGTCAGCTTCTCGGTTGGCTGCCTGATCAGATTAATGAACCTCTGACATTTGTCGCAAGTCTTGACATAAGCTAGCGCGTCCTTTTGCATTGTAGGCCAATAGTACCCTACTCGGATCAATTTGTGCACTAATGACCGTGCCCCTGAATGGTTTCCACATATACCCTCATGGACTTCTCTCATTACATAGTCCGCTTCCTTGTGATCCAAACACCTCAGGTATGGTCGAGAGAATCCCGTTTTGTATAAGACATCATTGATCAGCACAAACCGCAAGGCTTGGACTTTCAATTTCCTGGCTGCGTCTTTTCCGTCTAGTAATGTGCCCATCTTCAGGTAGGCTATTAATGGCATGGTCCAATTGTTCTCAGAGTTTACTTCCTGCACTTTTGTTCCATCATCAATAATTGAGGAAACTTGGACAAACGACAATACCTAATTGGGGACTAGCATTAATTCCGCAGAGGCTGCTTTTGCCAGACGATCGACACATTCGTTCTCTTCCCTTGGGATTTGAACAAATCTGACTTCGATGCTGCCGATCCAATTCTTGACTTTTTCCAAGTACTTCTTCATCCTTTCATTTTTGCATTCGTAAACGTCGTTAATCTGACTTGTTATTACCTGGGAATCGTAATGTACTACCATGGTTTCAGCACCTGCAGCCTTTGCGAGGTCCAATCCTGCCACTAATGCTTCATACTCGGCCTCGTTGTTGGTCGTTAGGAAGTCCAGTCAAATCATGCATTTGATTCTATCTCCATCAAGGGTTTGGATCACCACGCCGGCACCTCCAGCTTGCCTGTTTGAAGATTCGTCTGTGTAGATGTTCCATTGTCTGAGGGTGTCCGCCCCCTTGCTTCTAATGGAGTATATTCAGCGATGAAGTCTGCGACAGCTTGCCCCTTTATTACAATTTGCGGGTGGTACTGTATATTAAACTCGCTCAGCTCTATTGCCTACAAAACCATTCACCCGGCAGCCTCAGGGATGCTCATGGCTCTTTTTAGAGGCTAATCCATCAAGACTATGATAGCATGGGCCTGGAAGTACGGGTTGAGTTTTCAGGCTGCAGTCACCAGTGCGAAGGCCAACTTTTCCATCTTGGGGTACCTCTTTTCTGCCCCCCGAAAACCCCTGCTTATGAAATAGACGGGTAGTTGAGATCCTTCCTCTTCTCTTACTAAGGCCGCGCTGACCGCCGCTTGCGAAACACCTAAGTAGAGGTAGAGCTCCTCCCCTGGTTTGGACGAGCTGAGCAATGGTGGAGAGGCAAGGTATTTCTTCAGGTCTTCAAATGCTTTCTGGCACTCGTCCGTCCACTCGAAAGATTTTCTCAAGGTGAGGAAGAATGGTAGACATTTGTTCGTTGCTTTAGAAACGAACTTGTTTAGGGCTGCAATTTTGCCATTCAAGCTTTGCACCTCTTTCACCATCCTCGATGGTTTTAATTCCATGATAGCCCGTATCTTTTCTGGGTTGACCTCTATGCCTCTTTGGGATACCATGAATCCCAGGAATTTTCTCGTTGTTACTCCGAACACGCACTTGCTTGGATTCAGCTTCATGTTGTATGACCAAAGGGTGTCGAATGTCTCTTGGAGGTTGTTTAGGTGGTCATTTTCGTGCAGGCTCTTTACCAACATGTCATCAACGTAGACTTATACATTCCTCCCAATTTGGTGCCTGAACATTTTGTTCATAAGTCTCTGGTACGTCGCCCCTACGTTTTTGAGCCCAAATGGCATCACCTTGTAGCAAAAAAGTCCTTGGCTAGTGACAAAGGAAGTTTTCTCTTGATCAGCTTCCTTCATCTTAATTTGATTGTAGCCTGAAAAAGCGTCCATGAAGCTTAGGAGCTGGTGTCTGACCGTTGAGTCTACCAAAGTATCTATCCGAGGGAGGGGGTAGCTGTCCTTTGAGCACGCCCTGTTGAGATCCGTGAAATCGATTCACATTCGCCACTTCCCGTTAGCCTTCTTGACTATGACTACGTTCGCCAACCAGTCTGGGTAATATACCTCCCGAATGAAATCCGTTTCTAGTAGTTTCCTAACCTCTTCCATAATCGCTCTGTCTTGTTCCTGAGCAAACACTCGCTTTTTCTGTCGGACGGGCAAGGATGCGGGGTTCACGTTGAGCTCGTGGACCATGATTGATGGATCAATCCCGAGCATGTCCTCGTGGCTCCACGCGAATATGTCTTGGTTTATCCTGAGGAATGCTGCGAGGGCCTGACGTATTGGCTGGCTGGCTGGCTAATGTCCCTATCCTAGTCGTCCGTTCAGGCCCTGATTTGTCGAGTGCTATCTCTTCTAATTCTTCAACCGGCTCCACTATAGTCCGTTGCTCTTCGATACACATGGGCTGCTGGTGATCTTCCATTTCTAGCATGGCAATGTAACATTCACGGGCAGCCACCTGGTCTCCTCGCAACTCACCGACCCCACAATTTGTAGGGAATTTAACCATTAGGCGGTATGTCGATGTTGCTGCCTTCCACGAGTTTAGGGTGGGTCGTCCGATAATAGCATTGTACGCGGACAAACAGTCAACCACGAGAAACGTCACATCCTTAGTGATTTGCTGAGGATAGTCGCCAACTGTCACCGAGATTGTGACCGAGCCTAACGGGAATACTTTTGTTCCTCCAAAGCCTACCAACAGGGAGCTCATCGGCATCAGTCTTTCTTTGTCTATTCTCATTTACTGGAACGCTGGGTAGTATAGAATGTCTGCCGAGCTGCCATTGTCGATCAACACTTGATGTACGTTGTAGTCTCCTACACGTATACTGACAATGAGTGCGTCATCATGAGGATGATAAAGATGCCGTGCATCTTCTTCCGAGAATCCAATGATAGGGCTTTCCATCCGTGCTATCTTTGATACGGGGCCCGTTAGCTAGACGTTATGGACTGACCTAAGGTAGGTCTTCCGAGCCTTTTTGGACGACCCTGTAGTAGCGGTTCCCCCTACAATCATTCTTATGTCTCCAACAGGGGATCTTTGACGCTCATTATCGTAGCGGGGGGCGTGCTCTTGGGGATTTGGATCCGTCTTCTCCTTACTGACGAACTTCTGCAACTTTTCTTGTCTGATAAGGGCCTCAATTTGTTGCTTTAAGTCGTAGCAATCAGATGTGTCATGACCATGGTCACGGTGGAAATGGCAGTACCTGTCTCTAGACCGCTTACTTGGATCACTCTTGAGTTTTCCTAGAAACATCAAAGCCCCCTCGTCCTTGATCTGCATCAGGACTTGTTCTATTGGGGCGTTCAATGGGGTGAAGCTTGTAAACCTTTTTCCTAGGGGCTTAAGGCGCCTTTCATCCCTTCTGTCTCCTATTCTGGGCCTCTTCTATTCTTGGTCCTGCCGTGTGTCTTCCTGTCGCTCTCTCTTCCTGGGCTTTTCGTCTCAGGCCAGCAATGCGTCTTCCACATTCATGTACTCAGTGGCCCTGTAAAGCACTTCCGTCATGGTTTTCGGGTCGTTTTTGTATAGAGAGAACAAAAATTTACCCTTTCGCAACCCATTCGTGAAGGCTGCTACCAATATCTTATCGTTGGCCTTATCGATCGAAAGGGCCTCCTTATTGAAGCAGGTTATGTAGGATCTCAGCATCTCGTCCTCTCACTGTCTGATGCTCATCAGGCACGCCATAGACTTCTTATACCTATTTCCCCCGATAAAGTGTGAAGTGAACTGGGTGTTTAACTCCTTGAAAGTGCTGATGGAATTTGGTGTCAACCGACTGAACCAAATCCTCGCGGCTCCCTTCAGGATGGTTGGGAATGCCCTGCACATTATCTCATCCGTGACCCCTTGAAGGTGCATCAAGGTTTTAAATGTCTCCAGGTGGTCTAGAAGGTCTTTCACTCTGTCATAACTATCGATCTGTGGCATCCGAAACTTATGTGGTAGAGGGAAGGAGTTGACTGCTGCAGTAAACAGTGAGTCTGTTCGATTGACTAAATCATTAAGGTCGCTTGATACTCGCCCCTTCAGGGCGTTCATCATGACCTTCATTTATTCCTTCATCGCCTGCATCTCCACAATAATGGGAGGTAGAGCCACATAAATGAGGGATGGGATGCTGATATTTTGTCGCTCCGGCTAACTTGGTGCGTTACTTCCCTCAGGCCCCTCTCGATCTCCTCGTACAGCACTGGTACCTTCTTGTTCCCTCTGGTTGTTTGGTGCCGCATTTTTCTAGCGCAACTATTCTTCTAGGTCATGGTTTTGCTTGATGAGGCGCTCCACAGCTGCGGCGAGGGTTTGTACCTGTCTTTCAAAGGGAGTCATGGGTGGTTCCTCCTCTTGGATGTTATTGGTGGTTGCCATCAAGCGGATTAGCACCATGTAACTCTTTTTTCTGGAAAGCGATAGTGCAGCTTTTGAATCACAAAAGGAACACTAGTCTTTTCCCACAGACGGCGCCAACTGATGATGTCTAAAAAATCACCAATGAATCACACGTTGCTCACATGCTCAAAGAGTCACCTGCACAACAAGAAAAAGAAAACCTGTAGAGAGCACCGATGTGGTGCCGACCAAATTCCCTCCGAAGGTCAAGTTAGAATCTTTTACAACTCCAGAGTGCTAGAGATGGTCGATTATGCGTACCTTGATTTGCAAGGGTATTGGGGTTTTTATAGTAGTCGAAAGTTAACCTCTTTTCTGTGGAATCGAAGTCCTTTCCTTGTAGGAATCTTCTTCAGAAATCCTAAATGTGATGGACAAGTCTTTTCCTTATAGAAAAGATTTCCATTACTGCACGCAGCTTCTAGAAACCCGATTGTGCTAGGATTCTATTCACCCTAGGATTTTGTGGTGTGCGTCACAAATACTCTCATATAGGGATTCTGTCTAACACATGGCCAACAAATCTTTTTAGGTTGTGGCTGTTTATGATGAATCCGTCCTCACCAGGTCTTGCACATGATGGGCTCGTCCATCAATTCTTTCTTGGATCCGTCAAATTATTGTCTCCTCTTCAGAGGGGGTTAAGGTTCTCCTATGTCTATGTCCATCGGAAGTGGAGAAAGGAGGTAGTAAAGGTGCAAGCCCATAGTTGTCACCAGCATTTTGAGGAGGACAAGTGCATTCCACATGTGCCCCCATCCTTGTAATGACAGGTGCAAATTTTCAAAATTCACTTGTCCAACGAGAGATTTTACATGAAACCTCAACATGATTCTGATCACCTTGCAACAAGTCTCCAAATTTCTGCTGCAATTCGCTATGAGGTACACCATAAAACCACAAATGATCACACTTCAAACCTTGAAAGATCGGTTGCCACATGAAAGGTTGCATATGAAAATGTTGAGGACAAAAATCCAATTGATTATGTCATCACGGAGAGAACTGCACTTACCATTACTTAATGTAACTAGATTAAAAGCAACACAAAAGGTAAATGTTGGAAATTCTGGACCAACCCAGAATGATACGGAGCTTTTAATGCTTTGATGGTTGAACCACTTTGGAATCTTCTTTTCTGGTACTATAATATTATATCTCTCTCCAAAATCAATCAGATACACATCTAGATTTGAATGTAACTCTTCTTCAATTAGGAAGAACTTCGAGAGGGAGAGCTAGGATGAGTAATCAATCTGATGTGAATGGGAATCCACAAATACATGGCCTTTCACACCTGAACATTTCATATTTGGCGAAAGCTCTAAATTTCTTCCAAATTGCATGCAATTAGTAAATTTCAGAAATTGCAAGTAACCAAAACTAGTATAGTATTTTGAAAGGTAACCAAAATTGTTTCTTTATAAGAGAGAGGTACCTGAAGGAATAGTTTGCTTAATGATTTTGAATTCAACGAGATGCAGTTTGACACATGCACAGATCTTATACTTTCTGGAAGCTTCAGAATTTTCTTAAGGAACATGGAATCCTCAATTAGAAGAAAATCTAATGCATTGAATTTCATAATGCTATCTCGGAGGTTCAAAGTATCACTCCCCGATAATGAACATTTCATTGAGAGGTGGAAATAAGAAGTCAAACTTTTTACAAGATTCAACATCAGAAAACCATATTTTGAAAAGCCACCATAAGAATTGCATAGTGCTTGTCTACCAATCTCCACATCCTTTCCGAATTGGACAGTGCCAAGAAGAATGAGTTTGCAAAGATATTACAATTTATAGATGCTACTTGGAAGATGACATAAATAGAAATCGGAAACTATATCTAATCACTCAAGCCCAGTGAGATTCCCAAATGATGAAGGAAGCTCTCTAATGGTAGTGTATGCCAAATTTAGGAACTTCAAATTTTCCATTCTTGTGGAATATCAAGGAAAATCTCAAAGCTATTGCACTCGTAAAGAATTAAAAATTTAAGAGATTTCATCGTGATGCAGCTTGGAAGAATTTAATGTTCAACGCAACCTGTAAGGTCCCAGCTTTCAAGCTTATCAAGACATCCATTAGAGTCATGAACCTTGACTATTTCATACACTCACGAAGATTCAATTGCTTTATGTTTAGGGTGGCTATCGATAAGTCAGGCAATTCCCTAATGTATTGACAGGATTGGAAATTCATACATAGCAAGCTTTTACATTGTATCCTTTGTAGAAAAAAAAAATCAAAATTAACTTCAACAAATGCTAAAGTATAGTTTAATCATTAAAGAAGTACTAATAAATTATAATAAAAAAATTATACCTAGAGAAGCTTGTACAATATAACCTTACTTTCTGGCATGCTTAGTACGGTGAGCTTTTGAGGACAAAAATTGGAGGGTAAGGAAGATAAAGGAAATCCATGCCAATCAAGCACCCTTAATCCGTTGGGAATATGTTCAAGATCTCCACAAATGTCTACATTACTAGCCATAAGGAGCTTGAAATTTTTCATTTTTTCAAGACATTTAGGCTCTACTTGAATCTTTGATGGTTCAACTGAGCATATCATTAAGCCTCAAATTTTTTTTTGACCCCTAGTTAGACAAAGCATTAAGTGAATCACACAATACAATAAAAAGTATAATGACAGTAAACTTAAACAAAAACCAAACTAATAAACTTAAATTTTCTGAATAAAAATCAATACATATGCCTTTTTTAAAATGAATTAAAATGATGCATACCATATTTTTAGTTAGTACATCAAGAACACCCTCATAATGCCATAGTCTACTACGCTCTCCAGGTAGTTGTGGTGATTCCCGTCGAATAATGTCCTTACCCATTTGTTGTAGCAAGTCATGCATTGACAATTTGTCATATTGATCAACAGTTATTAGACACATATCAATAAGTTTTTGAATTCCATAGATTGGATGTAAATTGCAAGAATCTAGTACATCCATGACATACTTCTTATGAAATCCCTTAAAGAAACATGCAATATCAAGGAAAATATCTTGTTCAGCTTCATCCAATCCTTCATAACCTATTGCACTTTTCCATTCAAGTTCAGTTCTTCCACACAAATCAGCACCCATTATTACTAGAGCTAATGGAAGTCCCTTGGTATATTGTATAACTTGGTTTGCAAGTTCCAAGTAATCCTTTTTAGGTTTGTTGCTTTGGAAGACATGCATACTAAAGAGTTCAAGAGCTTCATCTTGATATAATTCCTTAACCTCGTGCATTGAAAAACATTTTCCAAGAGTAGCTACCAAGTGTTTGTTTTTTGTTGTTATAATGATTTTGCTTCCAAAAGCAAACCAATCACATCCTCCAAGCAAATTTTCTATATGGACCCATTTATCCACATCATCGAGAACTAAAAGAATCCTCTTAAAAGAAAGTCTTTCCATTATTATATTGATTCCTCTAGATTTGTTACCCACCTTTAAATTTCTATCCCTTAAGATTTCAAAAAGAAGTGTCTCTTGTAGTTCGATTACACCATTATTTGTCCCCGATTTTTCTCTAAAATTTTCTAGATAACAAAATCCATCAAAATGATCACAAATTCTATTAAAAATAGCTTTTGCGATTGTTGTTTTACCTATTCCACCAAGGCCATAGATTCCTATCATATGAGCATCATTTGACTCAATATCTGAAAGAATGGTCTTTACACGATTATTTATTCCAATAGGGTATTGAGCAATAGATAATGGCTTGCGATTTAATTTATAATTTGAGATCTCTTCAAAATTTTCTTGGATAAATTTGGACTCGCTACAATTTTCATTTACATAACATTAATAAAAAAAATTAAAAAAAATAAAAAAAGGAGTTAGACCAGAAAATAGAAATATGAAGACAAACCATATTTAAGATGTTCAGCGTGTGCATTAAATTTGAAATATTAGCAATTAAAGTAAGTGGCATGTACTAATTTATAAATCAATAACCATCATTATGGTTTTTTTTTTTTTTTTTTGATGGTGAACCATCATTATGTTAGCACTTTCTTTTTTGTTGGGAAAGTATTTTTTGCTTTTAGGCATAGTTATCAAAACATATTAAGTATTAAACCATCAAGGGAGTAGTATGGTGGTTCATTGGTTCAACAATTGTGTCACTGTCTCAACGGTTAGACAAATAATTTATTTATTTTAAATAAGAATGAATTAAAAAAAAAAAAAAAAAAACAAACAAACAAAAGTGGCAACACTGCTTAGGGGTCATTTCCTCATTAATGCGGCCAGAACGTTGGTTGTGTGCATTCAATATGGAGGTGACAGTTCATCCTAGTCTTGCTCCTCCCATGGTCTTGGTTGGCCGAGGCTGGGCAATTTAGACTTTCGCACTTCGTCCTCAGGCGTTTCTTCCTCCTCGGCAAGGGCCTTGGGCCTGGTATAAAGTGGGCCAGGGTTACCAAATTCTCTTACCCCACATTAGCAATTAAAGTAAGTGGCATGTACTAATTTATAAATCAATAACCATCATTATGGTTTTTTTTTTTTTTTTTATTGATGGTGAACCATCATTATGTTGGCACTTTCTTTTTTGTTGGGAAAGTATTTTTAGCTTTTAGGCATAGTTATCAAAACATATTAAGTATTAAACCATCAAGGGAGTGGTATGGTGGTTCATTGGTTCAACAAATGTGTCACTGTCTCAAGGGTTAGACAAATAATTTATTTATTTTAAATAAGAATGAATTAAAATAAAAATAAAATAAAATAAAATAAAAAAACAAACAAACAAACAAACAAAAAAAGTGAAGATACTATAAAAAAAAAAAATGCAATGGTATTCAATTAGTACATAAATATGTAGGTATAACATAGAATGATATTAATAGAATATTATTGTTTAGAAAATGTATTTAAATATAGAATTTAACATATGCACTTATATAAAAATGGCTAAATAATTGGGCATTTTGAATTGATCAAAATGACTTAAATATTAAAAACCAAACGGACTGAATAAAATCATGCAGTTTGGTATTTTTCTAAAAATCCTGGTGGATTTTCATGGTTTAATCCTTTTTAAAAATAAAAAATATGACAGTTTCCTTCATACCAATCCAGAATTTCATACGATTAATCAGCTTGAGAGAGTTCAATCGTCAGTTTGGTACAATTTTGATAACTATAATTTTAACATGAAGTTGCATGGAAAATCTAGTTAGGTGACAACTGAAACTTACTAAATCTCACTTTTAATACTAGAAATAAATTACTGAGGAAGTTTTCAAAAAAAATTTAAATGAATAATACGTGGGTGAAACTCCTATTTAATTGATAAGGTAATGTACATTTAAATTCTTCTTTCTACCAATTCTCCCAAAAAAAAAAAAAACCATCTTTCTAGTTTCTACCATTGCGAGCTAGCTTCTATAGTAGAAGATATGAAGGAAAAAAAAAAAAAAAAAAANAATACAATTATTGATATCGTTGAGTTCTCAATGGTTTTCGGGAGCTTTGTAGAAATTCTTTCTCCCCTTGGGAGTTTATCATCGATGAAGGTGTGAATACCCCTTAAACGCAAAGCCTCATAGAAATGGCTAATAAAACCACAACAGGTATCTTGACCTCTGAAACTCAAGAAGATATCAAAGTTCTTGGGTTGGTGAGTGAAAGAGGAAGATGAGGGTCCTTTGTTGATCACAAGAGCCATCAGCATATATGAGCAGACTGTTGTAAAGATCTGGAAGGAGGAGAAAGAAAACTGTTAAGATGTTGTCAATATAACACAGGAAAGTGAATGACAAATTTGGAAAAGAGTGAACGCAAGCAAGAGGAGCCTTTAAAGGCAGCTTGCTTTCGGTGTGACCAGTAACTCTCAAACTTTTTAAGTGCCATACTGATGCTGTTTTTCATTACAATATTATGGAAGTTTCTGTGTGAAACTTTTAACTCTTTGAAAATTTCTAAGTACCATGCTAGTCATTGCAATCAGACAGAATTGTAATTTCGTATCTTATTAGTCAATATCGAAAGCGAGCTGTAATATATCTAACAAACACTTCCCACTTACCATAATAGTTCATTTTCTATGTTGGCATTTTAAGAGGGGAAATTCTTGGGGGAAATGGAAGCTTTTTTCTTTTTCTTTTTTTTTGGATGGAGGGGGAGAAGGAATTTAGTAGCTAAAATGTTTGTGTTTTGTATTTTTTTTTTTTTTTTTTTAATGAGAAAATGCTTGTGTTTGTTAACAAGATTCTGTTATTCATGAATAATAAGAAGAATAGTTAGGTGGAATTGGGATAGTTAATGGAGATTATTTAACGGTTTTGTTTTCATCAATATATATATATATAATGGTTTTTTTTTTTTTTATTGGCATGTTGGAGGAGTGTGTACCATACCGGGAAATTATTGTGTACTCCCAGAGTACCATAAATGCGTACTCCCTCCTCTCACACGGTAGGTCCCACTAATTAAATTTATGGTGGCCCACCATTCATATGAGAGGAGGAAGTACACATTTATGGTACTTCAGAAGTACCTAATAATTTTCCGTATCGAAAATGTGCAATAGGTGATGTGAAACTATCATAGCCCAAAAGCTTTTAAAAGTGCAGCCACTCAGCACTTGGATAACTAAAATGATTTTTATTTATTTAATAAAGAAATCAAGGTTTTCATAATTAAGGATAATATATTATGTTACTAATTTACAAGGCTCCTTGCAATCAAAAAGATGACACCAAATCTTCTATTTAATTAATTCCTTATTTTAGATAAGTGAAATAAAAAAATAAAAAAATAAAAAAAGGCATAACAATTTCCTAATATTATACACAACTCAAACACAATAAGATAAACATCAACCTAGATGTAAAAAATGACATAATCTCAGAAAAACAACAAACAAAAGCATATGATAAAGTTTAACTTATAGAAAATAAATTATTTAATTGTGGCATAAAGAAAATTTTCAAAAAGCTAAGGAGCTTGTGGCTGAATTGACACCTCTTCATGCACAAAGTATTTGGAGGTTTAAGGGGGAAAAGTTCGAGTTATGGAGTTAGCAGTATATTATAATTATGTCTAAAAATAAAAACTTTCCAGAAAGCCACATGATGGTCATTCTATAAGTATAAGTATTTGTGAGGTTTGGGAGACAAGGGCTAAGAATTCAAGTCTCTAAGAAGAAGTTTCACACACATATACATTTAGATTAAATTAAAGTAGAATTCTATTGCAATTTTTTTTTTTTTTTTTTGAAACCAGGCCCATAATATTATTAATTATTGAAAGACACTAAATCCTTATACAACGCCTCAACAGCTGGAGGTGGAGCCTCCTCTAACCAATAGATATCCTCAACTGTCAAACGTGCATGCCTAGCTAATGAGTGTGCAACACTGTTGGCACTACGATTAACCTAGCTGAACGACAAACTCCTACAACCAGATGCCAGCACCCAAACATCCCCATACACGTTGCCAAGTCTAGACTTTATAGGACCCAAAGAAGCCAAAGATCTCATAACCATGGCGTTATCACCCTCAACCTCCAATTCCGTGAAGCCAATGTCAACTGCAAATTCTAGAGCTCTCCTACACGCGAGCACTTCTGCCTCCTCACTGTCAATGACAGCTGGTCCTTTCGCAGACAAAGCAGCCATAACCTCCCCTATATTGTTTCGGATAACCACCCCAAATCCCATGAAGTTCATGTTGGAGAAAATCGCAGCATCAAAGTTCAACTTGTAGAGCAAACCCAAAGGAGGTCTCCATGACTGCACTGAGATCCTATTCACCGTGATGCCTAGCTATACCTGAGCTACTCGAAACTCCTCCAGATAGTCTCTAGCCCTTTGGTTCAGTCTACCCAGGTCCTGGATTGCACCCGCATGCAAAATGGAGTTTCGTTGATTCCAAATTAACCAACTTTGAGCCCAAAACAGTTCGAGCTCCTCATTGGACAATCTACCATGCAATTCTTCAACCAGCTGGAGCATATCACCATGACCTATCGTTCCTTTTTGCAGGCATCTCGTGCAACCAGCCCAAATGTCCTGGGCCAATCCGCACTCCCACAGTGCATGGTACTTTGTTTCCGCAGTAAAAAAAAAAGACCCCACACCTAGCATCCTTAATAATCCTTCTTCGTGCCAAATTCTCTCGCGTAGGCAAGATGTTAAGGCAAGCTCTCCATCCAAACATTTTTATCTTGTTTGGGATCTTAAGCTTCCATAACTTCGCCCTAACCGAGCCTCCATTCACCCCGCCAGAAGACTCTCCTTTGTCAGCTTCTAGCTTGGATATTAATCTCGCAGTGTAATATCCGGATTTCACCGTATACTCACCACTCTTTGTATGAAGCTAGAAAATCACATCAGGGACTTGTCTACAGCTTAAAGGAATTTGAAGAATAGCCTCTGCATCTGATCTCTGAAATTTAGCCATTACCTCCACATGGTCCCAAGAGTTTGTGCTGCTGTCAATGAGATCTGAGACATGCCACTCCTACTCCTCCTCCACAGGTGGATATAGAACCCGGTTTGTGACTTGATTCGGTATCCACTTATTTGAGGTGACCCTAATTGCAGACCCATCACCCACCCTCCAACAACACCCTCCTTCAAAATAGGTTGTGCTGCCATTAAGCTTTTCCACACATAAGAGCTGTTAGGGACATTCGAAGCATTCAAAAAATTAACCCGTGGGAAATATCGAGCCTTAAAGCACCTGTATAATAGGGATTCTTTTTGTTGGATTAGTCTCCACCCTTGCTTGGCAAGCATAGCCAAATTGAAATCCTTCAAGTCACGAAAGCCCATTCCTCCTCTTTTAGGCAGACATAATGCGCCCCAGTTTTTCCAGTGAATCTTCCTTTCATCTCCCGTTTGACCCCACCAAAATCTAGCGCACAAGGTATTAAGTTCATGGCAAAGCTTTGCAGGAATTAGGAATACACCCATTGTGTATGTGGGGATAGATTAGGCAACAGCTTTAATTAGTACTTCTTTGTCCACTCTTGAAAGCATTTTCCCTTTCCAACCTTGCAACTTTTTCCAAACTCTATCCTTAAAAAACGAAAAAGCTTGGTATTTTGATTGCCCTAAGAGCGTGGGCAATCCTAAGTACGTCTCAAATTTTCCACCTCCTTTACCCCCAACATGTTTTTTATGAGTTCTCTTTGCCTCCCAGTTGTGTTTCTGCTAAAAAACATGGATGATTTTTCAAAGTTGATACATTGCCTAAATGAATCAGCATATAACTGAAGAGTATCTGTAATACACTGCACTTCCTCCTGAGTTGCCTGGCAAAATAGCAATGAGTCATTTGCAAATATTAAATGGGATATATGTGATGCACTCCTACAAACCGCCACCCCCTTAAGCCTCCCTTCAGATTCTAATCTTTCCAACAAAGCTAAAAACCCCTCCGCACATAGCAGAAATAAGTAAAGAGACAGTGGGTCTCCCTGTCAAAGTCCTCTCGAAGGAATAATGTTCCATAAGCTTTGCCATTTATACAAACTGAGAATGAGGCAGTAGAGACACAACACATCACTCTCTCAATCCATATCACAGGAAAGCCCAACTTAACCATGATACCTTTCAAGAACTCCCATTCAACCTGATCATAGGCCTTACTTACATCCAGCTTCAAAGCTAGTGACCCCTTCTTCCCTGATTTTTTGCAGTGCATAGCATGCAAAGTTTCATATGCCACTAACACATTATCAGTTATAAGTCTGCCTGGAACAAAAGCACTCTGAATAGGGGCAATCAGCTGAGGAAGTATTTGTTTCAATCTATTAGCCCAACACTTTTGAAATAATTTTATAAATTACATTACAAAGGCTAATAGGTCTAAAATCAGAAATTTTTTCAGGAGATTTCACCTTTGGAATAAGAACTATATGAGTGTAATTAATTTCAGGAATCATGTTACTTGAATTCAAAAAATCAAGAATAGCAGCAACCACATCATCCCCAATAACATGCCAATATTTTTGATAAAAGAGGGCATTCATACCGTCTGGTCCAGGGGCCTTTGTTGGTCCCATTTGGAACAATGCTGCTTTGATTTCCTCCACACTAAATTCACTGGACGAAACATCCTGCATTGCTGGGGTCACTTTCTGTTTCACTGCATCAAGACATTCTTCCATTCTCTAACATGATCCTAAATGAAAAATACTCTCAAAGTACTCAATAGCCACGTCCGCCACCTCTTCTAGTTCTTCCACCCAAATATTATTATTGTCTCTCAACCCATTAATAAAATTCCTCCTCCGCCGCTAAGAGGCTTTAGAGTGAAAGAAATTAGTATTCTTGTCCCCATGCTTCAACCAAGCAACCCTAGACTGTTGGGCCCAATATATCTCCTGTTTGAGAAGCAAATCATCCAGTATTTTACTTGCAGCCAAAAACTCAGACTTGTTTGCCACTGTCGGTTCGGCCATACTTAACTCCTCTACCTTTTTTTGTACTCTCTTAATTTCTACTACATCTGGATTGGTATCGCTGGCACCCCAAGCCTGAAAGACTGATCCACACCTGCTAATTTTCTCCTTCATATACCTCAAACCCAAATCCAAATTACCCACAGACCCCCATGCCTCAATTATGACCTCTTCATAATCAGCCCTTATTAGCCACGCCTCTTCGAACCTAAAACTCCTTGTACATTTGCCACAGCGCCTTAGATCAGATTTGGCATGTAGTAATAAAGGCCGATGGTCAAATGCATGAGAAAAAAAGACGAGTCATCGAGCTTACATGAAATTTTTCCTTCCATCTCGTGTTGGTCACAGCCTTATCCAGCCTTTCCTATGTATTCTCCACTCCTGGCCTCTTATTATTCCACGTGTAAGGATATCCAACAAATCCCAAATCAGCCAACCTACATTCATCCAGCAAGTTACAAAAATCATCGATTTGTTTAAACTGAGGAGGATACTTACTTTGTTTTTTTGAAGAATGTAAAATTGCATTGAAATCTCCCACACAACACCATGGCCCATCAACAAAGGAGCGTATATGATTCAAGAGAGCCCATGATTGTGGCTTTTGACATGCTTCAGGCCACCCATAAAAACATGTTAACATCCAGACAAAGCCATCATCTTCCTCCACCCTTGCTAGTATATGGTTATCTGTAAAGTTTATAACCTCCATCTTGACCTCCATCTTCCAAATAAGAGCTAACCCCCTTCCCCCATAAGGCTTTTTGACGATAAACTTATTCGGAAAAGGAAATTCACTACAATGTTTATTAAAACCCCCTCTATCTAAGCGTGTCTCCATTAAGAAACATGCTATGGGAGCTTGATCCCTCACCAATTTGTGAAGGCTACAAACTGTCCAAGAGTTCCCAAGCCCTTGGCTGTTCCAACTTAATAGCCTCATTGTGCTCGGCAAAGGTGCTCTTGCACCCCCGCCGCTTCATCCATTAGAGAATCTTCAGAGTGTCTACCACGCTTCCCCTCCTAACTGCTTGTTTCCGTTTCTGCTTCAATGTCGACATCCTGTATTCCTCTTTTCCCCAACGTGTTTGGAGTTGCATCTTTATTCCTTATCCCCGGCCCACACTCCATCCTTATAAGCCTAGTCCAAGTAGGCTTTTATTTTGTAACAAAAGGCCCATTCTGCTCCTTCCCTTCCACATGCCCTTTTGTTGACTCTGGCTGCCTCACTCCCACGTGTTGCTGACTAGAATTAAGAGATTCACTCTCAATATTTAAAGTCGGCGCCTCAGAGTTATCAGCCAATAAATGTTGCCCCAACCGTTCCTTAGTTATTGCACCCGTTACGGAAACATGATCCAAGGAATCCAGGGAGGTCCCTGAAATCACATTATTTCCTTTTGCATGCATGTCGCCTCTAGTAGGGTTTTCTTCATTGTGTGCTATCGCCGCCGCCGGCTTCACTTGACTGCCACCAAACTCATTCTGCGCTTTAGTCATTCCTTCACTATTTGAAGCTTGGTTCTTGGTCGAGCCCATTCTAGGGGGAAAACGGGTTCGACCTCCTGTTGATCGCAACCACTCCCCATATGGACACACTACCTCTCCACCATCCTTGCTTAAAGCGAAAAATTTAGCGCAATGCTTCAAATCATGGCCCAAGAGTCCACAAAAATGGTAGAATAATGGAAGGCGTTCATACTTATAAGTAACCCAAGACCTCTTCCCATCTGATCCACCAATGAAACCACCCCGTCGAAGAGGTTTGGAAATCAGGACAGCAGCCTTGACTCTCATAAAAAAATTCTGTACTTCACGTTTCTGATGCATCTCTACCTCCACTACCTCCCCCAAACGACTCCCAATTTCAAAGGCAACCTTGGATGAGAACATGTCAAACGGCGCTCCCCAAATCTGAACCCAAAGAGCCACTGAATTGAATTTAACATTTGCCGCAGTCATTCCAGGCTGCCACCTTCTCATCAAGAGCACTCAGTTGTCAAAAGACCAAGGACCTCCTTTAAACACTCGGTCCATATCAAATTCCTTCTCAAACTTAAACTGGAAAAGGTTGGAGCCAACTTCCACAATCTGCATTGATTCCTCTAAGCCCCAAGCTCGCCTCAACGTATTCTAAGCAGCCCGTGTGTTGAACAGTTTGCATGTGAGAAACTTGCCTACCAAACTGAGCGAGCAACTTTCAATCTCATCCCTCCTATCTTCATCTCGTATCGTTATCACTTCTTCCTCTTCCGTCATCAACTTCATCTTCTCAAACCCGTTGATGACTTCTTCAGCCATAGTGTATGTAAACAGACTAAACTAATGTAAAAAAGCATGCCCTGAGTAAAGCCCGGGGAGAGAGATGTCTCGCAGCAAGTCGAGAGAGAGAGCTCCTACACGAGGAGAGTTAAATCCGAATTCTATTGCAAATAAANATTGGATGTTCTAAGGGTGCCTTATCAGAAAATTGGGATTCATCAGGAGTCATATGGTTACAACATGCAGTATCAAAAAACCAAGGTTGTTTACCTGAGGTGACAGAAAGGGCAGTGGAAGTGCGGGATAAAACCTGTTGAACAACTGCCTCAATATCAGCCGTAGTAAGTGAGGAAGTCAAAGATGGACCTGTAGGAACCGATGGATCTGAAGGACATACAGCAGCTGCCCGAGGAAGAGAAGCTTTATTCTGCTCTTGCACAAATTTCTGCAGTTTGCGACAAACTGAGATGTCATGGCTTTTAGCACGGCAAAACTCACAGCGAGTACCTTTGGAAGATTGAGAGGTGGGACGCCCAGAGTTTATCCGTGGAGGAGCAGTGAATGCAGCAATGGGAGGCTGTGGAGATGGTGTAGCCAATACATGATCAAATGATGACATGTGATAAGCAGGCCGACGGTTTTCCTTAGAAATGAACTCCTTCACTGCAGCATCAAGAGAAGGAGTAGGAGACCGGCTAAGTAGAGAAGCCCTAGTAGGCTCAAAATCTTCACGCAAACCCATCATGAAGTGCATAAATTTACGGCAATCCCGATATTTGGCAAAGAGCTCAATGTCCTTAGAACACACTAGTGGAGGATCTGCAGCAGAGAGTTGTTCCCACATAGTAGAAGTCTAAGAATAAAAATCAGAAATAGACTGACCTGTCTCTTGTCGCATTTGATAAAGTTTTGATTCAATGTGGAACTCTAAGCTTGAATCATTAGTACAATTATAGCGATAAGCCAAAAACTTCCAAGCAGCCTCAGCAGTCTCAAGACGAGGAAGAAGATTAAGAATGGAGGGAATAGAGGTATTAATAAACCAAGACAAGATCTTACTCTGAATACTCTCCCATTCCTCTAAGCGATCTTCATAATCATCTGTTGTAACAGTAGTCATGGAAGACTCTTCAGCAGCTATGACTTTGGACTTAGGGTTTGGTACTGGCTTAGGAATTGAACCAGTCACATATCTCCACAGTTTACGACCCTTGAGAAAAACAGTCATATTCTGAGACCACGCATGATAGCTAGTAGGACCATCCAACATAATGGTGATAGGACGTATGATATCGCGTTCACTTTGTTGAGCCATAATGAAGAAAATGATCAAAAAATGAGATTTAGAGATCTCAAATGCAGAAACGGAGCCCAAAATCGGAATCTACGCGAAAAACTGAGCAAGACAGGTCCTGTTGAAAAATTTTAACCTGGTCAAAGTCAACGGTTGACGCTGACGTGGAATGCTGACGTGGATGCTGACGTGGGATGCTGACGCGAGATGCTGACGTGGGATGATGACGTGGCTGAGTGACGTCACCCTAGGGCTAACGTGGCAGTCCATGAAACGGAGCAGGGCGCGTGAGGCGAGTGGCCGGCGCGTGGACGGCGCGTGAAAGCACGTGTAAGGGAGAGACGGCGCGTGGAGGCGCATGGCAACACGTGGTGGCGCGTGTCAGCGCGTGGCAGCTCGTGCTCGTGAGGCAGAAACTTCTGGCTGCGCGTGGGGGCGCGTGGAAGGCTGTTTCTGGCAGATTTTTGTTGGGTTTTGCTCGGGACTGTCAGATCTGTCAATGTATGCCTTTACTTTGGCGGTTTGATCAACAAACTGACGAAATCCGAGTGTTCTAGGTTTGTGGGCGTGACGGCGGTGACTCGCTTCTGACAGTGACTACCGGATGAAGGCGAGGGCAGCGGAAGAACGCCGAAGATGTCCACAGGAACCAAAAAATCAGAGGAAAGGCTCTGATACCATGTTAACAATATAAAAAGAGAGAGAATTACTGAATAGTCAGTATAATATTATCTGTGTAACAATGTACAAAAGAGAGCCTTTATATAGGCTAGGTATGTGTGCAGTACAAGTAATAGAAGTATAGTACAAGTAATATACTAGGCTAAGCCCAATGGGCTAATCTATACACTAACAATAATGCTCAGAAAGCTGTTAATGGTGATGAAATCTTGGCTACTGAAAAGCAGCCCTCTGCAGAGTGTTTAGTAGCTGAAAATGATACAAATACAAAGGTTTAGTTTGAATCTCTAAGTTCCTCATCTAGCGTAGGCCTGTCTTTTAATTCCTTGCATGCTATGTTTTTGCAAGCATATCTATCTTCTGATGTAACTCTATCCATGTGACACTCGCTTATTGTCAAGTAACTTTTTCCATGAGGTGGAGTTGCCATAACTACCATTGAAGTTTTCAAAATTAAAGAAGAAAATTTATGTTCAGCACCTTGTTTTAATCAACTAATGAATTGATTAGAAGCTAGATAACTGCTAAACTCTGGGAGTTTGCCCCTAGGAGGAAAAGTTGTCTCATTCAACACATATATGCATCCTTTCTCTGTTTGTTAGTCCCACATATGATGGGCTTACATAATATAAGAGGGATGATGTATGTAACTCTGATGCATTGCACCCTTGATTGATAAATAGAAACTTGGAACAATAAACAGAAACACATGTTGCCACGTGTATACATGTATGTTTCCCTTTGCTAAGTGTGGTATTCAAAGTTCGAACGCAGCCAGCCAGAAAATTAATGCTAAGCAACACCGTTTTCCTCTTTTAAATTTTCAATTTTTGGGAAGGCTTATATTATACTAACAAAGAGAGAGATGGAAATGCGAGGAACTTCAAACGGAACGGAAGAGATTGAAAAGAGGACAAATAGGCTTTTGATTTTTCTTTATAATTGTTTATGTTAAAGTTATGTCTGATCGCAAGCTTCACTGGTGCGTATTTTTTATTTTACAGAGAACCCCTTCTGTTGTTGTTGTTGTTGTTGTTTTTTTTTCCCCCTCTTATTTTTAATTTTTTAATGAAAATTGAGAAACTTTGATGTCATGTACATCATTTGGTTAAGTAGCAATTTTATGGTTTTGGTTTTTTTAATGTTGTAATCTGTTTGGTTGAGGAAAAATTTCAGAAAACAAAAGGAAATGGTTGCTAGGTGTTGTCCTTGTTGTTCTGGTTTCAGAGAAATGAACAACTGAAAGTGAAAACTAATAGTTGTAATAGGCTTTAGTTAAGTGGGGTGGGGGGTGTTAGTTTGGAAAAAGAAAAAGAAAAAAGATTTCTAGTTTTATTTTTCTTTCTTACAGTTTCTAACTAATCAAAAGGACCTAAAGAAGATTCCGGCAGGAGTTGGTTAGATATTTGTTATATACATTGGTTTATAGGTACCTTGAAAAGGGGAGGATGGAGTTCTTTAATTGCATGCTTCAATGGTTGGGATCTGGGTTTCATTTGTTGAGGTTGCTTGAAATGGGTTTTCAAACGGTCACATTGTTGTTAAACATTCACTATGTTGAGAGTGTTTTATAATTTGTTTAGACTAGAGTTCGTAGATGGGAGTGGCATATAATGAATCCAAACTGATCAAATTTGATAATTTATATGATTAGTAAATGACTATATGTATGATGAACAGATTTCTAGTAAATATTATCATTTAAATTTATGTAAAATTATGTGATTACTATTGTAGTTTTATTTAATTATCTTTGTATTCATAAATATATGGTAAAAGAAGAAGATGGTAGTTCTGTATCCATCTTTAAATGATTGTCGGTTGTAAAAATAGAGAATGAAGTATGCAGAAGTATTTCTCTTGCTGTCTTTGTTTCGTATATCAGCATCAACTTATGAACTAGATTTTCTTTTGACTATTATTGAAGGATGGTGCATTGATAATTCGAAAGCCATGAACAGTATTTTTCTCTTTGCTTCTTGGCATGGAAGCGTGATGTAGATTCTAGTTTCGGCTAAGGGGATGCTCACTGAGAATGGTTCCCAAGTTTCAGCTTTCTTAAATCGATGAAGATCGGCTCTTCCATACATTTTTTTTTCTTTTTAAATTTTCTAAATTCCCAAAGATTTTGATAAAAGAATCCCCACAATAATACTAATATATTTGATTCAAGATGCAATTTCAACATAAGCATCTAACACAATACAAAACCCAGAAATTCCAAACTCCAATTCTGCTATATACACATAAGAATTGCATGGTAGTTGTCTATAAATCTCCAGGCCCTTGGAAATATGACATCCGAGAAAGCCTTTCAACATGTTGTAATTTATAAATAATACTTGTAAGATGTACCAAATGGTTTTTGAGGAGTATGTTCTTAAGTCCAATGAGATTCACAAATGACGAAAGCAACTCACAAATACCAGTGGAGTGTTAGTGCTAACTACTGTAAACATTCCATTTCTTGAGAAAAATCAGGGAACTTCTTGAGGCTTGAGCAGATTGTAAGTGTTAAAGATGCATGAGATTTCATCATGAGACAACCTGGAAGAATATGAAATTTAGTGCAATTGCTAAGTTCCCATACTTCAAGCTTTTCAAGATGCCCAATGGAGTCATGAACCACCATTCTGCGCATGTTTCGTTAGGTAATTCAGTTCAACAACAAACAAAAAAATTTCAGTAAATTCAACCTAAAAACACTGAGAACCCAATGCTGGTGTGGGAATGTATTCCAAACACTTTATACATTGTTGTGAATCCCACATTGGTTAGGAGAGAACTCACTTATGTTTTTATATGTTGTTGTAAGCCACCATTGATATCCTAAGATGGTGGACTTTATCCATATCACACATGCACACTGCCCCTCCCGGTCGCATAGGTCCAGATTAGTTTTGTTTCGGGCTGAGGTTTTTATATTTCCTCCTCTGCCTCTTTGGTTTAATGGAAAACTAGGCTCTGACTGGTTTGCTCTTCCCTTCTGCTCTGCTTTGCTCTACCCTCTCTGTTATGGTTTGCTCTTCCTCTCCCACATATTTTACTAGTGCAAACCACACTTCAGTTTCAGCTATATAAACTATATATATCCGTGTTCAAGGCATAGTTTCAGCCAAGAGAGCCAATTACACTGAGTTTTACTCCGGGTAGGCTTTAAGGACAATGCTTTCACAAAGTGATTCTACAACATTGTGAGATCTTTCTAACCTTCCCTTTAATTTTGTTCTAGCTAATTATTTGGGATCTTATTTGCTGAATCAAACTTGTTTTTCAATGCTATATTTCCAACACCCAATGACGATCAAGTTTATGTCCCAAAATTTTGGGATTGACTATGAATCCTCAAGAGACTATGAAAAAAAAAAGTGGATTGCAATTGATGTTAAGCACTGAATAACCCCAATTTAGACTGCTTCACACTACAACAATTGTATGAAGTACTCACATGTAACAAAACCATTTTTTTAAAAGCTTTTTTAGTAGGTATTATATAATTATCAGATAGAAAAATACCCAAATTAGCCTTTCATTGAAAGTTGTGGATTTCAATTAACTTAATTAGTAAAATCTTTTGTCATTAAATATGAAATTTAGGGTTCGAATCCCAACCTATACAAAAAACCAATCGGTATCCATATGTTGAAATTCTATCATATATGTCAGGAAAAAGAAAAAAAAAAAAAAAAAAATTATTTATGGACCACAGTTACTTGACTGAAAAATGGTGATGAAAAAGTATACTCTCAACTTAAAATGAATCAATTTCATAATTAAGATTAAACATTACAAATTTAAACACTAAAATCTTAACAGTAAAATAGACCAAGCTAAAATTACATCTACTATGATAATAACAAAAACATTTTAAAAAAACAAACAACTATTTTACTATAGTCCCATGAACCACTGATGCAGTCAATATGTTTAAAAAATCTATTTTTAAGACAAGAAAGAGGACCAGCTAGAACAATTCCATTAATTATTTAGTAGTTAATAAATCTGACATATAGTTTGGTTAAGTGAAATAACCATGGTTTCTCTCATATGGTTTATAATATAACATGTATACCTTTGCCTATAGCAGTGAGATTATGTTTTTTTTTTCAGAACTTTTCCAAACGCAGTAATGCTTAAAGAAGAAAATGCACTATTCTAAGCATTTTAACTATTGCCTCAGGAATTCTTTTTTTTTTTTTTTTTTTTTTAAACTATTGCTTCAGGAACAAACATTTTACATTACAATTCCTAATGTACATTTTGCACATATGATATTCACACTTTTACACTAGGTGTCCACATTTTACACATGATGAGACAAAAAGTGTATGAAGAGTGTATAAAAGGAGTATAAGACAATCAAAGCCCTTTACTTTTTTGTCACTTCACAACCATGAATACCGGCACTACCAACACCATCATTAAAATTAAAAACGCGCTGGCACGTGATTTCTTTATGGTTTTCTTTTTACTTTTCTTTTACTCTAGGAGTACATGCAAAATGCCCAAACAATTAGTGCATGTTATCAATGGTTAATTCTTTTTCTCTTCTTTCTGCCATTTAGATGTCGAAAGATTATAGCTTCTATGAGTGAGTTCTAAGTTTCCAATATAATGTACACGTGCCAAGAGCTTGTAACTCAACTGACACTTTCTGGTGTTTCCAATAGAGATGTCAAAGGTTCAAATCCTCTCTCCTCCAACCATCAAAATATATATGTGTGTGTGTGAACAAGGTTTTGTCATGAGCTTTTTGGAAAGGTTTACTACGGAGTCAGCATAAATTTGTCATTATCTATTATATCAAAGGTTGACTATGTTGAACCAGTCAGTCACCAGATTAAACTTCTGGTTCAATCTGCAGAAGGGGTGCTTTTGGTGAATTAATAATTTGATATCCCTTACTATGAAGTAAATTCTTGGGTCATGGTTGAAACTCCCCAAGAACACACACACGAGCGCGCATGCACACACGCACACACACAAAAACAAAGAAAGTTCATAACTTTACATCTTTCTCAAGTAAAGTAATTTGGCCACTTTCATTCATCACACAGCATATATAGTGAAATCTAATAAAATAAAAGCAGATTTTGAGGCAAAATCATACCACAGTATCTCATGCATATCATATTCTACACCACATTGGTTTCTTGGGATATATGCCTGGTTGAGGTCTCATCCTGAAAGGAAGATGATAGAACATATTTAGACAACCACATTTGCAATTTGAAAAATATTTTGGAATGAAGGAAAAAAAAATCAAGGATGACACTAACCATGTTAGACAACTGGTCTCTTATAGAGTACATGGAACTCAGCATCATCTCTAGAGTATCTTGAGCTAATTGGAACTTCACATCCGATTCTCCTGAGTGAGACTGTGCATCATTTTGAAGCTGCAAAAATAGTAACAGTCAATAGGTGCATAATCACACAGACAATTGAGCAATTTTTGTCTTACAGTTCCAGTAAGCGTCCATCTAATGTTTATTTCTCACTCTCATTCTCAAATTAGAAACAAAAGGACACTCATTCAAGTTCATTCACCACTAAAAATTCAAATGCAACTGATACTCTTCAGATACCTTCAAATTGATAACAGCCACAGGGTTTATTGATTCAGCATCCTGATTTGCCATATCCCATGTCATTGCCTTCAACCGGGGCAAAGTAACCTAGACATTGTTCATTCAGATTCTTGTGTGCTATCTAGTAGATCAGTGAGATTGCGTATACCATAATCAAATTTCTAACCTGATCCTTGAGTAAATCATCCCGCCATTCTCGTTGAAACTTTTGTAGCAGAAGCGTCAATAGTCTTTGTAGTTCAGGCAATACTTCAGTGGGAAATAGTTTATGAATGTCATCCTTGCTGACATTCTCGTAAACAAACCTACGGATCAACATGCGAAGACATACCAAAAGCTGCAATATAGAACATTAGAATTATAACCCACACCAGGTGGAATTCGCTAAGAAAGCCTATACTACTTAGAAAACTTGAATCACCTTTTATGTAGATAGTGATAATATAACAAGTAATGTAGATGAACACTTTCAAAATGGCTGCTTTTACAAAGCAACCTTGTATCATTCTACGCATGTTTAGTCAAAAGATAATTTAATTCAACAAAAGACAGCAAAATTCCAAATTGAACCTAAAAACACTAAGAACCCAACACCAAAATTTGGGATCAACTATGGATCCTCAACAGACCGTAAACAAAAAAGATAGATTGCAAATGAAGTTAAGCACTAAATAGTGAATAATCATGACCCAATTCACATTGCTTCACACAAATTGAATGAAGTATTCGCCTGTAACAGAGAGAACAAATAAAAAAAGCCTCAAGTAGTCATTATTAAGTTTAAACATTCAAAACCATTCCTTTCAAGCTTTTTCTAGTAGCTACTATACACATTTCCCACGCACAATTATCGATAAAAAACACTCAAATTAAATTGAACGTTTAAACTTCAATTCCTTTTTCTAATAGCTTCACACAAATTGAATGAAATACGCGCATGTAACACAGGAAAAAAAAAGCCCCCAGAAGTTGTTATCAAGTTTAAACATTCAAAAACATTCCTTTCAAGCCTTTCTAGGAGCTACTATACACATTTCCTACGCACAATTATCAATTAAAAAAACACTCAAATTAACCTTTCATTGAAATTTTAAAGTTCTTCTTAAGACCACAACTTTTGTCAGAGTAAGAATGGTTGATTATCATTTTCACATACTCCACCACCCATAGTGAGCTACTGACACACTAGTACATTGTCATGTCATATAGATACGAGGAAATAAAATTGTAACAGTAAAATAGACCAAGCTAAGATTTTTTGTTTTTTATTTTTATTACATTCACTATGACAATAACAGCAACATGGTAAAAAAAAAAAAAAACACAGAAATTCCAAGACATGATTTTCAGCTAAATTGAATAGGCGTGTGTACTAGGTGATACATACAGGGTCGAGGTCGGAATCGTTTTCAAGCTGGAGCATGTCGCGGACGATGTCGCGGTCGGCGGCGTCGAGACCGGTTTTGCGTGTTCTCCAAAGGGCTTGGAGAATGTATTCTACTGACTCTTTCGAATTCGACCTCATCAATAGCGGCAAGTGACCCCACAAACTACGCTCCATTCTCTCTACTGTGTCTTCTTCAACAAAACAACCCAACTCCCTATTCAAATTCTTCACTTCAATTCAAAGTTCAAACCTTGTTGGCACTAGAAGTAGAAGTGAAAAGCTGGGAGTGAGAGAGAGTTTCCCATGTTCCACTTCCAGTTCCTTCCACCTATTGCGCCTCTCTGCTTTTTACCATTGAAACCGCTTGACTGACTGGAAAGCGATTAGAAAAGGGTCAGTTGTTTTATTTTTGGGTTGTTGGTGGGTTGGGCTTTGAGTTGGGTTCAATTGGGCTCAAGATTTGCTAAGCTTGGGGATGGATTGGGCTTGACTAATGATATAGATCTAGTGAGGGTTGGTTTGGTAAAGATCTGATGGGGTTGATATTTGATTACTAAATTTATTTGGAAAAAAGAGTTTAGCTTTTAAATATGTTTGGAGCTATCATGCTCCAATTCTACTATGTGGTAATTAAACAGATAATTCACCTCCAATTTTAATTATATGACTTTTTTAATGGATTATGTGATTTGTTTATATAATACATATAAATAGTTTTATAAATTGTCACATAGTGGATTAGAGAAGGTTCCTCCAAATTGATTTAGAGCTAATTTTTATAAAAATTGATGAATAATATCAATGTAAATTTAAATAAATTCAAATCAAATATCAAAATTATTAGTATAGGTGAAGACAAACATCATTGAACCTAATTCATTGGTTCTTCAAGAACACAAGTTACACAACCAAGGCCTTGGCTCAGCATTTTTCCCAACAAGCCGTCAACGCTACCTTAGGACATCTTTTGGTCACAAAATTGCTCCTCACATTAAGTTCACACTCCCCATGGTTGATCAGGAACACTTTCATGACTATTCGATCATTGTTAATTGCATTGGACAAGAAGGGTTTTTAAATATGTTTTATGCTATGTTTTAGTCTTAAAAAGAGTTTTTTTACCTAAAAATAGTGAGGTAGGTAAATATGAGTAACAAAACCAATTTCAAGTGGGTAAAGTGATGAATTTTAAGTTAGTGGTAAGCAAAGTGAAATTTGGGCCTAATTTCTTGTGGTTAATCCCGATTTTGCACCCAAAAAAAAAAATTATTACAACAATACTAAAAAGGGATTTTTGACTACTATGCATCTATAACGCAATGAACTTCAAACACATATACAATTAAATTAAATTAGAGAAGAATTTTAATCTTATAAAAAAAGAAATTTTTTTGAAAATCGACACAACAACGTAACATCGCTGGTACAATTACTAGTAGAAGAATTTGCGAAGGCCCTAAAGCGACAATAAAACAACGCCGGTACAATTACTAGTGGAACAACGGTTTCCTTTACTTTCCAAATTAACAAAAAAAAAAACTAAAAAAAGAGAGAGAAGAGGTTCACGGACGAAGCTGGAACTGTGGAAGCAGAAAAAAATGGCACCACACGATCTCCGCCATCTGTTCAAACGAGCAGCGATCTCCGATCAACAGAGACGCAAAGAACTCTCCCTACAACGCCAAGCACAGCACCGCCGCGACGGCCAACACCAAGCTTGCTGCTTAGCCTCTTTCCTCAACCTCCACTCCGACCCCGAACCCGAACCCTCAGACTCACCGAAAAAGCTCGACATTCGCCACGCCTCGAGACTGAAAGGCGCCGAAGCTCGTAAATGGTTCATCTGACAACTCATGCTCCCCGAGTGGATGATCGACGTCCCTGATCAACTCCCCCAAACTGGTCTCTCTCTCTCTCTCTCACAGTTTTCGATGTACACATAAATGTCCACAATTTCATGCGCGATGTTCACATTTAAATTTAAGTTTTGTTTTTTGTTTTTGTTTTTATATGTAGGTATGTGTAAGCGAGGCCAGCAGGGAAGCGATGCTTTGTGGTATCGAGTAATGGAACGACAGTGAGTAGGTTAAGAAATGGTTCGATACTGCACCATTTTCCTTCTGCATTGCCTAGAGGAGCTAGGACTAAAGATTCCTCAGGCTCTGCTCAGTCATATTCTATGCTTGACTGCATTTTTCATGAGGTAATCGAATATGGATTAGCAAAGTCTTTTACTTAGTAATTGTTAACTCAAGTTTGTTTAGTTTGCTCTTATCTTAACTCTGGGTTAACTAGGAAACAGACACTTCATTTGGGTGTTTTGCTTGTGCGGTGGACACTGGACACTTGACACGCCTATGCACGTCCCAATTGCATCCTTTTAAAAAAAATGCAGAACACAACCAGAACACGAGAACAAGAGGCATTGAATGCCTCTTACAAAACAAAGAGAGCATTCATGTTTGAACAATAATTGTGCATTTGAAAGTTGCTAAACATCATTTAATAGTCATGAATTTGCTTTATTGTCCGTTATTACTCTTAATTTGATATATATTTAATATTATATGAAAAATAAATGCTTAATAATATATAGAAAATATAAATAAAAATATATTTAATAATTATTTAATAGATGTGTCTTGCAGAATTCGTGTCTTATTTTTTCAAAAATTTCTGTGTCACATTGTTATACCCGTACTCATGTCCGTGCTTCTTAACTCATTAATGAGTGCCTTAAGGGCACATGTTAACGAATATTAAAGATCATGATAAATCAACAATTGTATCAAAAACTTAAGTTGATAATATATTTATTCTTTAATGTAACACTCTCACATGTGTGGGTCCAAACTAAACGTGGAATACAATTTCTAAATGGGGAGGTAGAGGAGAGATAGAATTCAACTTTAGGACTATTTGCTCTGATACCATGATAATATCATGTCTCCCAAATGCTTAAGTTGATAGGGAATGGGTGAATTTAATCCTTTAAAATTATTCTAATAGATCTTTAAAAAAGATAATTCATTAGTTTGCATGCATAATTCATTAATCGAGTATTAAACTTGTTAGCAAAAGCTTTCACAAAATAAATCTGCTGTAGCATCTGTTGTTTGATTTTGTGATAATTGGGTTTGTGACTTTGCAGTTGGATCAGACTTACTATGTGATAGACATGGTGTGCTGGCGGGAGTACTCACTCTATGACTGCAAGGCTGAGTTTAGATTCCTCTGGTTGAGCTCCAAGCTTGCGGAGACTAGTGCGTGTGTCATGTGACCTGCCTTCATGGTATCATAGATACAGATTTAGTCTGGTCCTAGTGTACAATTGTGACCAGGCTGGTCTATCTGCAGCTTATACTGGTGTAGTTCCTTACATGAAGGACGGTTTGTTGTTTTTTAATAAGTATGACCTTTTTTTCTATAGCGTGGACAATGTTAAATGCTTTGAATATTTATTGTTGGATTGGCTGAGTTATTCTTATGAATGTAATTATAGGTTAATTTCAATTAAAAAAAGGAAAAAAATAATTAAAATCATAGGTCAATAGTGCCTGTATGAACTGTTTACTATTGTGAAATTGGGTTCGGCTTGCTAAGTTGGTGAGTTACTTGCTTGACTAGGATTTGGAAGTTCTAGTGCATTGGTTGGATATGTATGCTATTTTGTGGTGTCATTAGGGTTTTATTACATGTGGGGTTTGTTGACTTGGGCTGGGATTGATAGGTAAGATGATGTTTTTTCTCTGGTTTATTGTGGATGCATGCACATTGTTGAACCATGCCCCTCATTGTGTTCTTCATCGGTACATGATCATTTTTCTTCATTTTCTGCTTCTTGTTTAATCGTGTGACCTGGGCACAAACGTGTGCAAGGCAGCACATTTTTATCATCATGAATGTCCAATCACTTATAGCATGTGTCTCGTTGTTTCTCATTTCAATTTTGAACAATTTTTAAATCCATAGTTGCCATATCATTGTACCTACTATGTGTTGTATTTGTTTGGTTATGAATTATAGAGTTCCTTTGGGCCTAATGGCACTTCCAATCTCCACAAGTATGGGGTTGTGGGTAAGGCCCATATCTTGTTGGGTATGTTAGTTAATTACCAAGCAAAAAAAACTTCTTTTTTATTTATTAATTCCTAATGCCATTTGCATTTTTCCTTTCTTAGGCATGCCCATTATTAGACTAGAAATACACCACTTGCATTAGTTTGGAAGGATGAGAATTGTAGTCAATATGTCATTGACACGGATAGCAAAGGACAGGTTCCAAGCTAACAACAGGTATCTTGTCACTAAGTTCTGTCCTATTGCATTTGCAGTCTTTAAAACTTAAGAAGTTTGGACATGGACTATTGTGTTGTGTTATGCAAAGCATCAAATGTTTAAAACGTGTTCTGAACAGATATTTTCATGACAACTTTTGGGGTTGTCTGCGTAACTCTGCATTCACTTTATTGCAATAATTTTTTCCTTTAGTATTAAAATCGTCATACTGCTTTCTCTGTTGTTTTCTATATTGCATGTTTCATGTTATATAATGGGCATGATTTTTCCACAAAACAAAATAGGTACGCCACATAGCCTAGTGGTATGTCTGGCTCCTTGTGGTGTGAACCTGGGATTGATCCCCCTGCAGCTCAAATTTATTAGAAAACATGATAGGAAAGATGAGGGATTTATATGGGACAACCATAACTTGGACATACCAGGAAGCAATAGCAGTGAAGAAGGTAGTAGCAATCAGGAAAATATTGAGAATGTGCATGATGAGGAGATGAAATTTATTTGTGACAGGATAGCTTGGTCCATTTGTGGGTTGTAATAGAATTTTCATTATTTCTAGAATAAGTTGACAACACACCTTTTTTTTTTATAGGTAACAACACACCTTTGTACAAGCATCCCAATCATCATTGTAAGCTGAGATCATTTGCCATGTTTAATCCCATGTAAACCCTCTCTGTTAAAGAAGAGTTATTCATATCATAGTACTAAACTTCTAGAATGAATCTTGGGAAGATTTTTGTCATATTGCAATGCAAATCTTTCATTGAACAACATTTTATACGTGCTGGATTGTTGAAACTGTAATCTTTCTTCTTCTCCTTAATGCATTTCCCCAGCATTACATCATTGAGATATTTGTCCATTAAAAGCTGGAGTAGCACTCTCCTTTTTAAATAAGAAAAATGTATTTCAGAGATGATCAATTTAATTTGGAAACTGATACCTCTTCTTTTACTAAATAAATGCTGAGGTGTGAATAAAAAAAATGATGGGGCAGCATTCTCCTTTAGCTAGGGTTACATGGATCAACATTGTCTACCCTAGTCAACAACCATGTAAACTATTTGGATTGATAATTATATGGGTTCTGATCAATTAGACTATGGATAGAAATGACAAAAAGGAGACTTGATATTGTAGGATAAGAAGAGCAGAATGAAAAGAAGGCAATATTAGTAGACGATGACATTCTTAAATGATTTAGGAAGATTGACTTTACCATCAAGATCTGCGTTGCATGCATTACATACTAAAACACTACTTTTGTTAGAAACCTCTGCACCATGTATAAAGCATAATTTTTTACGTCCAATTTGTTCTCAGACATTTACTATCAGCAGAGAAGCAACCCTCCTATTCTTCACCTACAAGAATAATGGAATAGATTAATTGGGTTAGCTATTGATTGAATCAAACATTTCAGAGTTTTATACATCAACTATGCAAGAAGCATATACTATTCTCATCATCGTTGATGAACAGTAATTTATCTAATTGCCATGATTTGGGTGCATAAACAATATACACAGCCAGTAATTCTCACTATCTCATTAGAAAATATAAAGGAATTAATAACACAATTGTTATATGGTATGTCTATCTCTATAATTAAACATGTTTGATAGAATTAAATTTTTATGATGTACAAGGACATACTAGCTGGACACCAGAAATGGAGGGGTTTGGTAGCTCATAACTTTATGTTGTTTTATGCTTGATCTCTAGAATAATAATCATAATAATAATACTAACTAAATAAAGAATTATCTTTGTAATCAAATTAATCAATACCCAAAATAGGCTTAATATAAGCAAAATACCAATAGCATACATTTCGACCTAATTATACTTGCAACATTTATGCATATGCAAGACATGATATAAAGAAGTAAATTTTCAGTTCTTGGATCACATGATATAAAAACACACCAATATCTACAAATTAGTGTAAAGACTTGACCTTTGCAGTGCTATCCCCTCCTTGTCTTGAACCCCTTCCCCTCCTCTACAACTACACCATTTAATCTTAAACATCTAAAACTTCAAAAAAAGTTTAAAATCATTTTATGAAGTCCTTAAAACTCTGCATTTGTATAAGTACCATCTGTTAAGAAGAACGTTGCACATGTTAATTTGGTTTTTTTTTTTTTTTTTTTTTTTTACTTATTTCGAGTCCTCAGCCTTTTCATCATATATTTTTATTTAATTGATAATACATATAAATATAATAAGCTATTATTAATTTGACAAAAATGTATGATTAATTATTTATATACAATATAGTTGTATTATATACTGAATTGTATGTAGAATACTATTTTAGATTATTGTATATAATATGGAAGTTGTATGTACAGAAAAAAAAAATATATCATTTTATTTTTATTTACTCCCATGACAAATTTCTTGATCTATTATTGTTGAACCCCCTAGAAAAAAAAATCCTAGAGTCGCCACTGCTAAAATGGTAAACCCTTGCTAGCATCTTGGGGCCACCCTCAAAGGATTCTTCCTTATAATAATCTGGTGTGTGTGGAACGGGAGACTGTACTAAAAGAATAGTTATATACTTGAAAAAATTTGAATACCTTTGTTTGTCAAAAACAAAAAGCTAAAATGGTAGAACCTACAGTTAGTTGTTAATGCAACTTCTTTATTGCATTGATCCCTCACATGACCAAACCACCTCAAATGATTCTTATCTCATTTTTCTTAATAGGAGCCACAATTATATTTAAATATTTTATTGTTCATTTTCTATATGATCTTTACTTATATTTCTACTTATTATCATTCTCATTTTAGCTACACATTTCATAAACATGTTGATTTTTAACAATTTAACAGCCCAACATTCAGTGCCCTATATCAGCTAGGCTTATATCAATTTTCCATCTCAGTATCCTTAACTATCAAGTTATACAACTCTATTTTATTTCTGCTTTTACAAAACTTACTACATATATAATATATTAAATCTAAAACCTTTGGATAACATAGCTTCCATCCAGATTAAAATTCCATCCAGATTACAATTTAGCATTGACCCCAACGTTTAGTTTAATCCAATTAAACTATATCATTTGCAAAAATCATACACCCAAGTATTTTCATCTTGAATCAATAAATTAATCTAGAAATTATTAGTTAGATTTTTTGGTTATACAAATGACCGTGAAAGCAAGTCATGATAAACCAGTTGCTAAAGGTCCTTACAGAATGTGACAAAAAATAGCATCATTTCAATCCCTAATTGTACCGTTAGAAAGAAGGTTATTCTACTAGACTTTCACAACATTTGACAGTGACTTTTAGGGAAACTTGTATCAGAACCTTGTAGTTTGTACACTCAAAACACTCATAAAAATGGGGGATCCTAACAAAGGTTCTGTATTTTGGAAAGGGTATTGTTCTCCCATGGGAGTTTCTAACAAATGCGGATAGCTGCAAACAATTCCTAGTTGGTATACTATTTTCTCATTCAAGCAGTGCCTTTGAATTTTTGAACACGTCAATATCTGCCTAACTTTTAGATAGCACATTATTTCTGTTTTGTGACACGAAAACTTTAGAAGAGTCGCACTGCACCATCAGCCACCAGGGACTAATGTAACAACTAGTTTGACATATGGATAATATGTAACGTGAAGGTGAACATTAACTTCCTCAGAATATTGACAAAAAAACTGCGGTGAAAATTTGATATCAAAAAAGTTAAAAGAACCCAGATTGTATTATATACAATATTCAATGTTCATCTTTCAACTTGTATAACCATGAATGAGGTCCTGGTCATGACTTCCAGATTTCAGGTCGCATACATATTTGATCAAGATCCATTTCCTTAACCTGCAGTACAACAGGTATCAGCATAGCTGTCAAATACAAACCACTATTGGTCCCAAGAATTACTGCTGCAATCAATATGTTTAAAAAAACTATTTTTAAGACAAGAAAGAGGATCCAACTAGAACAATTCCATGAATTATTTAGTAGTTAATAAATCTGACATGTACTTTGGTTAAGTGATAACTCTTGTTTCTCTCATATGGTTTGGAATATATAACTCGTTTCTCTCATATGGTTTGGAATGTATGGTTTGGATATGTTTCTATTCAGAACTTATCCATAATCAGTAATGCTTATAGAAGAAAATGCACTATTCTAAGCATTTTAACTATTGCTTCAGGAACAAATGTTTTACTTTTTCCTCACTTCACAACCATCAACACCACCACTACCAACGTCACCATTGCAATCAACAACGTGCCTGCACGTAATTAGATTATGGTTTTCCATTCACTTTTCTTTTAATCTAGAAGTACAAGCAAAATTCCCAAACAAATAGTATCTGCATGTCATCAATGGTTAATTCCTTCTCTTCGTCTTTATAGCTTCTATGAGTGAGTTCTTAGTTTCCAATATAATACACACATTTATCTACTATTTTCCATGTGGGAACAAGTTTTTGTCATGGGCTTTTTGGAAAGGTTTACTACGGGATCAGCATACACATTTCAGAATTCATTATCTATCATATCAAATATTGACTATGTTGAACTAGTCAGTCAGCAGATTATAACTGCCATTCAATCCGCTCAGAATAACTCACAACAACAATCCTTGATCACTCTCACTCTCTTCCCCCACCCCTCTCCCCCCAACGATGTGCAAGGAGACCACAGATCGGAGAGCATGTTAGAAGGGATGCGTTTGGTGAATTGATATCATTAATTTAAAGTAAATTCTTGGGCCATAGTTGGGTGACTGAAACCCCCCAAGAACACACACACACACAGGCGCACGCGAAAAGTTGCTTACTTTACATCTCAAGTAATTTGGCCACTTTTATTCACCAAACACCCTATATAGTGAAATCTAATCAAATAAAAACAAATTGAGGCCAAATCATTCCACAGTATCCTATGCATATCATAAACTACACCACATTGGTTTCTTGGGATAAAGGCCTGTTTGAGGTCTCATCCTGAAGGGACGATGATAGAACATATCTAGACAACTGCATTTGCACTTTGAAAAATATTTTGGATTGAAGAAACAAAAATCAAGGATGACACTAACCATGTTAGACAACTGGTCCCTTATGGAGTACTTGGAATTCAGCATCGTCTTTCAAATATCTTTAGCTAATTGGAACTTCACATCCAATTCTCCGGAATGAGATTGTGCATCATTTTGAAGCTGTAAAATGAGTAGTTACAGTCAATAGGCAGATAATCACACAGACCATTGAGCATTTTTTTTTTTCTTACATGTAAGGTGGTGACAAATATTTAGATGCTTACTAGGTCAATTTTTTCAGAAGATTTTGTCCTGTCAATGAAATTTCCAAGTTAAGAGGCTATTGAGACATTATCCTCTAGTATAAAACAAGCTTAACCATTGTTATACATCTTAAAAATCTCCACACGCTTGTAAAGATGATACTTTTCAATATATAACTCATGTACTTACAAATCTCCACACGCTTGAGAAAATTCTATTGTCATCAATACAAAATGAAGTAGCACACATATTTTTAGACACATTGAACACCTAAAACTAATTGCGCACTGACTACAGTCCAAAGATTTGAAGAGGGAAAAAAATAAACAAGGTTGCAGACTGCTTATAAACTTGTCAAAATCTACCCTACACCATTACAACAAATGTCTTGACCTGCTTGGTACACCCTTATTAGAAGCTGGATTTCCATAAATCAAGTAAAAATCATTATAATTTGGTTTCTGGATATTTCAACATATAGAAACTGTTAGCCACTAATAATTGAAACTAACAAATAAGACTACAATAAGTTGACAACACACCTTTGTATAAGCATCCCAATCATCATTGTGAGCTGAGATCATTTGCCATGTTCGATCCCATGAAAACCCTCTCTGTTAAAGAAGAGTTATTCATATCATAGTACTAAACTTCCAGAATGAATCTTGAGAAGATTTTTGTCATATTGCAATGCAAATCTTTCATTGAACAACAGTTTATACCTGCTTGATTGTTGAAACTGTCATCTTTCTTCTTCTCCTCAATGCATTTCCCAAGCATTACATCACTGACATATTTGTCCATTAAAAGCTGGGGTAGCACTCTCCTTTTTAAATAAGAAAAATGTATTTCAGAGATGATAGATTTAATCCGGCAACTGATACCTCTTCTTTTACTAAATAAATGCTGAGGTGTGTATAAAAAAAATGATGGGGTAGCATTCTCCTTTAGCTAGGGTTACATGGATCAACATTGTCTACCCTAGTCAAAAACCATGTAAACTATTTGGATTGATAATTATATGGGTTCTGATGAATTAGACCATGGATAGAAATGACATAAAGGAGACTTGATATTGTAAGATAAGAATAGCAGAATGAAAAAAAAGGCAATATTAGTAGACGATGACATTCTTAAATGATTTGGGAAGATTGTCTTCACCATTAAGATCTGCATTGCATGCATTACATACTGAAACACTGTACTTTTGTTAGAAACCTCTGCACCATGTATAAAGCATAATTTTTGATGACCAATTTGTTCTTAGACATTTACTATCAGCAAAGAAGCAACCCTCCTATTCTTCACCTACTGGAATAATAGAATAGATTAATGGGGGTAGCTATTGATTGAATCAAACATTTCAGAGTTTTATACATCAACTATGCAAGAAGCATACACTTTGACAAATAGTAATTGATCTAATTGCTATGATTTGGGTGCATAAACAATATAGCCAGTAATTCTCACTATCTCATTAGAAAATATAAAGGAATTAATAACACGACCGTTATATGGTATGCCTATCTCTATAATTAAACATGTTTGATAGAATTAATTTTTTTATGATGTATAAGGACGTACTAGCTAGACACCAGAAAAGAGTCATAATAATTGAGGGGTTTGGTTGCTTATGACTTTATGTCGTTTTATGCTTGATCTCTAGAATAATAATCATAATAATAATAATAACTGAATAAAGAATTATCTTTGTAAGCAAATTAATCAATACCCAAAATAGGCTCAATATAAGCAAAATACCAATAGCATACATTTCGACTCTAATTATACTTGCAAAATTTATGCAAATGCAAGACATGATATAAAGAAGTAAATTTTCAGTCCTTGAATCACATGATATAAAAACACACCAATATGTACAAATTAGTGTAATGACTTGACCTTTGCACTGCTATCTCCTACCTCTCTTGAACCCCTTCCCCTCCTCTACAACTACACCATTTAATCTTATAAATCTAAAACTTCAGAAAAAGTTTAAAATCATTTTATGAAGTCCTTAGAAAACTCTATGCATTTGTACAAGTACCATCTGTTAACAAGAACGTTGCACCTGTTAATTTGTTTTAAAAAAAAACTTATTTCAAGTACTCAGCCTTCCAAGGAAAAGGACTTTTGCATTTAAAGGCAAGAGTGAGAAGATCATATAAATGCCTATAAAAGAAAACATCGGGCAGCAGGTTAGCATAAGAAAAAAGAATTTACATCAAAATAGAGGAAACAAAATTATATACTAAACAAATCGTTAGTTTGGAGACTGCAAAGTTTGAATACAAAAGAAAGGGTGCAGCCATGAGATATAAGGCAAAAATATTCAGCAGAAATGTATTAAAAACATGTCCAACTAGCAAAAATAGCTGATCCATGCATAAGATTTCTCACTACATAGAAGCATCATTGCAAGCTTATTCAAATATCCAAGTGGAGCCAACTACATTTCTGTAAGTACAACCAAGATAAAATAACTACTGGTTCATTTCACACAAACAACTGGAGGGAAATCAGCATTGAGAAATGGCTTTCTACCATGCAAAGGTCTAGGTAGGTGATCATAGCATTAAGTTCTCAATTGCCCAAGCTTATTCAAACCCATCTTTTATCACAATCATCCAATTCAACTGCATTTACGACAATTATAATCATGAACTATTCAAGTAAAATAAAAACGATTATTTTTCTATTTTTTGAAGGGAACAAAATCTATTCCTGAGATCTTAAGTCACTCCTAGTTAAATACTTTGTAGTTAGTTCTGCCAAATCTTGCAGACCTGACCACTTTGTAAAATTGTTTTAACTCAAACAACTTTCAATGCATTATGTTTGAACAGTCTTCTAGCTGAAAATCAATGGCACCATGACCATTCCATCAATCAAACCTTAACTTTCCAACAACATTCACTCAAGCTATCTATTTTAGAACTAATACCACTATACCAATGAGCCCCTTCAACAGCCATAACAACTACGCTCAACTAATGAACAACAGTTCTACTCCGTACAAGTAATCTCTTGACTATGGCCAATGAGATGGTTCTTTGTCAGTCTTAAAAAGCATAGGCCTTTTGACTTTACTGGTCCCTTAACTAGATAAATTTAATGATTTTTTCTCAAGTAATTTTGAAAACTCTTGTAACCATTACAAGAAATTGAATTCAACAACAAATCGAATGACCATCAATTTTGCTTTTTCTTTGCATTAATGTCCTCTCAAATTGAATTAGTTTTTGTACATATGAGCCTTTGAATTTAGAGAGGGAATGGGAAGTGACAAAATACCACCAAAGATGCAAATCAAACAAAGCTAAAGAGGGAGACATACTCCGGCATTCAACAATGTAAAGAAATCGAATGGAGATGATGCAAAGGAAAACAATTTCAACTTTCAATTGAATAATAGTACCTGGGTATATTTTTTTGAAATTTGATTAAAAGATTCTCAGTTTCTTTAATGTTGGCTATCAATTGAAGATGGTGTCATCCTTTATGGAGGGAAGGCCCATTGAAGAAAAACACAAACCAAACCCAAATTTACTATATCAATTGGAAGCTTAGAATCAGCTGTCAAAGAAAGACAGCTGGTGTCATCAGTGATTAGAGGAGGTTGAGGTTCTCCTGTGTCTATGTCCATCGGAAGTGGAGAAAGGAGGTAGTAAAGGTGCGAGCCCATAGTTGTCACCAGCATTTTGAGGACAAGTGCATTCCACATGTGCCCCCATCCTTGCAATGACAGGTGCAAATTTTCAAAATTCACTTGTCCAATGAGAGATTTTACATGAAACCTCAACATGATTCTAATCACCTTGCAACAAGTCTCCAAATTTCTGCTGCAATTGGCTATGAGGTACACCGTAAAACCACAAATGATCACACTTCAAACCTTGAAAGATTAGTTGCCGCATGAAAGGTTGCATATGACCATTGATGGAAATGTTGAGAACACAAATCCAATTGATTATATCATCACGGAGAAAACCGCACTCACCATTATTTGCGTAACTGTCTTTCAACGTAACTAGATTAAAAGCAACACAAAAGGTAAATGTTGGAAATTCTGGACCAACCCAAAATGTTACGGAGCTTTTAATGCTTTGATGGTTGAACCACTTTGGAATCATCTTTTCTAGTACTATAATATTATATCTCTCTCCAAAATCAATCAGATACACATCTAGATTTGAATGTAACCCTTCTTCAATTAGGAAGAACTTGGAGAGGGAGAGCTAGCATGAGTAATCAATCTGATGTGAATGGGAATCCACAAATACATTGCCTTTCACACCTGAACATTTCATATTTGGCGAAAGCTCTAAATTTCTTCCAAACTGCATGCAATTAGTAAATTTCAGAAATTGGAAGTAACCAAAACTAGTATAGTATTTTGAAAGGTAACCAAAATTGTTTCTTTATAAGAGAGAGGTACCTGAAGGAATAGTTTTCTTAATGATTTTGAATTCAACGAGATGTAGTTTGACACATACACAGATCTTATACTTTCTGGAAGCTTCGAAATTTTCTTGAGGAACATGGAATCCTCAATTAGAAAAAAATCTAATGCATTGAATTTCATAATGCTATCACAGAGGTTCAAATTATCACTCCCTGATAATAAACATTTCTTTGAGAGGTGGAAACAAGAAGTCAAATTTTTTACAAGATTCAACATCAGAAAACCATATTTTGAAAAGCCACCATAAGAATTGCATAGTGCTTGTCTACCAATCTCCACATCCTTTGTGAATTGGACAGTGCCATGAAGAATGAGTTTGCAAAGATATTGCAATTTATAGATGCCACTTGGAAGATGACACAAATAGAAATAAGAACCTATATATAATTGCTCAAGCCCAATGAGATTCCCAAATGATGAAGGAAGCTCTCTAATGGTAGTGTATGCCAAACGTAGGAACTTCAAATTTTCCATTTCTTGTGGAATATCAAGGAAACTCTCAAAGCTATTGCACTTGTAAAGAATTAAAAATTTAAGAGATTTCATCGCGATGCAGCTTGGAAGAATTTGATGTTCAACGCAACCTGTAAGGTCCTAGCTTTCAAGCTTATCAAGACATCCATTAGAGTCATGAACCTTGACTAATTTCATACAATCACGAAGATTCAATTGCTTTATGTTTGGGGTGGCTATCAATAAGTCAGGCCATTCCCTAATGTATTGACAGAATTGGAAATTCATACATAGCAAGCTTTTACACTGTATCCTCTGTAGAAAAAAAAAATCAAAATTAAATTCAACAAATGCTAAAATATAGTTTAATCATTAAAGAAGTGCTAATAAATTATAATAAAAAAAAAAAATTATACCTCAAGAAGCTTGTACAATATAACCTTACTTTCTGGCATGCTTAGTACGGTGAGCTTTTGAGGACAAAAATTGGAGGGTAAGGAAGATAAAAGAAATCGATGCCAATCAAGCACCCTTAATCCGTTGGGAATATGTTCAAGATCTCCACAAATGTCTACATTACTAGCCATAAGGAACTTGAGATTTTTCATTTTTTCAAGACATTTAGGTTCTACTTGAATCTTTAATTGTTTAGCTGAGCATATCATTAAGCCTCGAATTTTTTTTTTGACCCCTAGTTAGACAAAGCATTAAGTGAATCACACAATACAATAAAAAGTATAATGACGGTAAACTTAAACAAAAACCAAACTAATAAACTTAAATTTTCTTCCACATTTAAATGAAATAAAAATCAATACATATGCCTTTTTTAAAATGAATTAAAATGATGCAAACCATATTTTTAGTTAGTACATCAAGAACACCCTCATAATGCCATAGTCTACTATGCTCTCCAGGTAGTTGTGGTGATTTCCATCGAATAATGTCCTTACCCATTTATTGTAGCAAGTCATGCATTGACAATTTGTCATATTGATCAACAGTTATTAGACACATATCAATAAGTTTTTGAATTCCATAGATTGGATGTAAATTGCAAGAATCTAGTACATGTACATCCATGACATACTTCTTATGAAATCCCTTAAAGAAAGATGCAATATCAAGGAAAATATCTTGTTCAGCTTCATCCAATCCTTCATAACCTATTGCACTTTTCCATTCAGGTTTAGTTCTTCCACACAAATCAGCACCCATTATTACTAGAGCTAATGGAAGTCCCTTGGTATATTGTATAACTTGGTTTGCAAGTTCCAAGTAATCTTTTTTAGGTTTGTTGCTTTGGAAGACATGCATACTAAAGAGTTCAAGAGCTTCATCTTGATATAATTCCTTAACCTCGTGCATTGAAAAACATTTTCCAAGAGTAGCTACCAAGTGTTTGTTTCTTGTTGTTATAATGATTTTGCTTCCAAAAGCAAACCAATCACATCCTCCAAGCAAATTTTCTATATGGACCCATTTATTCACATCATCGAGAACTAAAAGAATCCTCTTAAAAGAAAGTCTTTCCATTATCATATTGATTCCTCTAGATTTGTTACCCACCTTTAAATTTCTATCCCTTAAGATTTCAAAAAGAAGTGTCTCTTGTAGTTCGATTACACCATTATTTGTCCCCGATTTTTCTCTAAAATTTTCTAGATAACAAAATCCATCAAAATGATCACAAATTCTATTAAAAATAGCTTTTGCAATTGTTGTTTTACCTATTCCACCAGGGCCATAGATTCCTATCATGTGAGCATCATTTGACTCAATATCTGAAAGAATGGTCTTTACACGATTATTTATTCCAATAGGGTATTGAGCAATAGATAATGGCTTGCAATTTAATTTATAAGTTGAGATCTCTTCAAAAATTTCTTAGATAAATTTGGACTCGCTACAATTGTCTTTACATAACATTTAAAAAAAAAAAAAAAGAGTTAGACCAGAAAATAGAAATATGAAGACAAACCATATTTAAAATGTTCAGCGTGTGCATTAAATTTGAAATATTAGCAATTAAAGTAAGTGGCATGTACTAATTTATAAATCAATAACCATCATTATGGTTTTTTTTTTTTTTTTGATGGTGAACCATCATTATGTTAGCACTTTCTTTTTTGTTGGGAAAGTATTTTTAGCTTTTAGGCATAGTTATCAAAACATACTAAGTATTAAACCATCAAGGGAGTAGTATGGTGGTTCATTGGTTCAACAATTGTGTCACTGTCTCAACGGTTAGACAAATAATTTATTTATTTTAAATAAGAGTGAATTAAAAAATAAAAATAAACAAACAAACAAACAAAAAAAGTGAAGATACTATAAAAAAAATAAAATAAAAAATGCAATGGTATTCAATTAGTACATAAATATGTAGGTATAACATAGAATGATATTAATAGAATATTATTGTTTAGAAAATTTATTTAAATATAGAATTTAACATATGCACTTATATAAAAATGGCTAAATAATTGGACATTTTGAATTGATCAAAATGACTTAAATATTAAAAACCAAACAGACTAAATAAAATCATGCAGTTTGGTATTTTTTAAAAATCCTAGTGGATTTTCATGGTTTAATCCTTTTTAAAAATAAAAAATATGACAGTTTCCTTCATACCAATCCAGAATTTCATACGATTGATCAGCTTGAGAGTTCAATCGTCAGTTTGGTACAATTTTGATAACTATAATTTTAACATGAAGTTGCATGGAAAATCTAGTTAGGTGACAACTGAAACTTACTAAATCTCACTTTTAATACTAGAAATAAATTACTGAGGAAGTTTTCAAAAAAAATTTAAATGAATAATACGTGGGAGAAACTCCTATTTAATTGGTAAGGTAATGTACGTTTAAATTCTTCATTCTACCAATTCTCCAAAAAAAAAAATCCATCTTTCTAGTTTCTACCATTGCGAGCTAACTTCTATAGTAGAAGATATGAAGGAAAAAAAAAAAAAAAAAAGTAGATTCATAATTTGGCCAGAAATTGGGAGTCAAAACAAACCACTAAAACTCATAAAAAGTACAAGAATTGTCACTAAACACATACCTATGCTGGTAATGCCAACTAGATATATTGGCTGCTTCTTGGAGAGTGTTTCTCCATCTTTGTACTTTCTTGTTGTCCTTAATGTTTTTTTCATGTTTATCTAGAGCTTTTCCAAAATTTCCATTTTGGTTACGTAGTTCTGATGGGTCCACCTTATAAAAAATTGGTCGCACCAATTGGTCATTCTTCTTGCACTCAATAATCTTGGCTAACTCATCCAAACACCAAGTGAATGATGCATAGTTTTTAGAAAATACAATTATTGATATCATTGAGTTCTCAATGGTTTTCGGGAGCCTTGTAGAAATTCTTTCTCCCCTTGGGAGTTTATCATCAATGAAGGCGTGAATATCCCTTAAACGCAAAGCCTCATAGAAATGGCTAATAAAACCACAACGGGTATCTTGACCTCTGAAACTCAAGAAGAAATCAAAGTTCTTGGGTTGGTGAGTGAAAGAGAAAGATGAGGGTCCTTTGTTGATCACAAGAGCCATCAGCATTTATGAGCAGACTGTTGTAAAGATCTGGAAGGAGGAGAAAGAAAACTGTTAAGATGTTGCCAATATAACACAGGAAAGTGAATGACAAATTTGGAAAAGAGTGAACGCAAGCAAGAGGAGCCTTTAAAGGCAGCTTGCTTTCGGTGTGACCAGTAACTCTTTAAACTTTTTAAGTGCCATACTGATGCTGTTTTTCATTACAATATTATGGAAGTTTCTGTGTGAAACTTTTAACTCTTTGAAAATTTCTAAGCACCATGCTTGTCATTACAATCAAACAGAATTGTAATTTCGTATCTTATTAGTCAATATCGAAAGCGAGCTGTAATATATCTAACAAACATTTCCCACTTACCATAATAGTTCATTTTCTATGTTAGCATTTTAAGAGGGGAAATTCTTGGGGGAAATGGAAGCTTTTTTTTTTTGGATGGAGGGGGAGAAGGAATTTAGTCGCTAAAATGTTTGTGTTTTGTATTTATTTTTTTTTTTTTAATGAGAAAATGCTTGTATTTGTTTTCAAGATTCTGTTCTTCATGAATAATAAGAAGAATAGTTAGGTGGAATTGGGATAGTTAATGGAGATTATTTAATGGTTTTGTTTTCATCAATATATATATATAATGGTTTTTTTTTTTATGGCATGTTGGAGGAGTGTGTACTCTCTCCTCTCACATGAATAGTAGGTTTCACTAATTAAATTTATAGTAGGACCTACCATTCATGTGAGAAGAGGAAGTACGCATTTATAGTACTCCGGAAATACCTAATAATTTTCCATACCGAAAATGTGCAATAGGTGATGTGAAACTATCACAGCCCAAAAGCTTTTAAAAGTGCAGCCACTCAGCACTTGGATAACTAAAATGATTTTTATTTATTTAATAAAGAAATCAAGGTTTTCATAATTAAGGATAATATATTATGTTACTAATTTACAAGGCTCCTTGCAATCAAAAAGATGACACCAAATCTTCTATTTAATTAATTCCTTATTTTAGTTAAGTGAAATAAAAAATAAATAAAAAATAAAAAAGGCATAACAATTTCCCAATATTATACACAACTCAAACACAATAAGATAAACATCAACCTAGATGTAAAAAATGACATAATCTTAGAAAAACAACAAACAAAAGCATATGATAAAGTTTAACTTATAGAAAATAAATTATTTAATTGTGGCATAAAGAAACTTTTTAAAAAGCCAAGGGGCTTGTAGTTGAATTGACACCTCTTTATGCACAAAGTGTTTGGAGATTTAAGGGGGAAAAAGTTCAAGTTATGAAGTTAACAATATATTATAATTATCTCTAAAAAAATAAAAATAAAAACTTTCAAAAAAATAACGTGATGGTCATTTTATAAGTACTTATTTATGAAATTTGGGAGACAAAGGCTAAGAATTGAAGTCTCTAGGAAAAAGTTTCACACACATATACATTTAAATTAAATTAAAATAGAATTATATTGCAAATAAAAATAATAATAAAAGCTTTCCAAAATCGTTCTAATAGAGCAAAACATTGGATGATCACAAAACATCTATAAGTGGAAAAACTTATGCTTATTGAAATAATGGAATTGAACTCAAAGAAATAAAAAATATATATATCAAAAATTTTCAAAAAAACAATATTCATAAATCTGATAGCAAATTTACTGATTGAATTATTAAGGAAAGAAAAACATTGTAAAAAAAAAATAAAAAATAAAACAAACAAACAAACAAAGATCGATATTCCCTTACCTGATCTGAGTTTGTTTGTTGAGAGTGAGAGAAAGAGGAGAGAACCCTTTTTGTTGAGAGAGAAGAATTGAGGAAAAAGAATCTAGGAAGTAGGAACACTCTCTCCGCGTCTGAGACAAGCAAGCAATTAAAATGGATGCATTTCAATTTCATATATTCAAAATACCATTATACCCTTGAAATTTTCAATATTCCGCCTCTCCCTTCTCTTTCTTTTTTCTTTTTTTTTTTAAGTCGAATCAAATTTCCAAATTCCATTGGACACTTTAAAATAAAACAAAGAACGAGTTTTGTACAATCACAATTCGTAACAACTCACGGTTTTCCGGTGCCTGAAATTCCACTAATTTTTACATCAAAATCTCAAATGTGCCACTACCGTCGGTGACTGATGGGTTGCCTCATCAGCGTTCCGCCGAAGAAAAATTATCCTCGGAGCTTCTTGATGCCCAGCCATAGATTCGGCTGCTTCTTTCTTTTTTTATCAGAGCTTGCTTAACATTCCCAAAGGACCTTTTACTCCAATATTTCAGTTGAGATTGACTTTTTTTAGGAACCCTTGTCCATTGGAGGACCAGTGATTCTTGCATGCCATACTGAGCGAACCACACCCTCACAGCCTTCATCTTTAAGCCACATTGCTTTGAAACAGAGGGCCGTTCTGTTCTGTAGAATCATGCTTGTTCATCGTCAGAGCAAAGCCATATAGGCTTGTGATCAGACGAGGAACCTTGATAGCGCAGTCATATTCTTGCATATCTGTCAAAATCTTCGCAAGTGCAAGGGTCTCGTCTACTATATGGAATTTTACTTTTAGTGTCACATGTGGTGTTTGTACTTTTATCTTTAATTTTCTTTTTAATTGAGTCGATGCATTTTGTAACTTGTAATTTGTCTTCAGAAACGGCAGCCTGATGAGAAGCTGGGGCAAAAACATGTGGATTTTGGCTTTGATAATGCTCAGAAAGCTGTTAATGGTGATGAAATCTTGGCTACTGAAAAGCAGCCCTCTGCAGCGTGTTTTGTAGCTGAAAATGATACAAATACAAAGGTTTAGTTTGAATCTCTAAGTTCCTCATCTAGCCTAGGCCTGTCTTTTAATTCCTTGCATGCTATGTTTTTGCAAGCATATCTATCTTCTGATTTAACTCTATCCATGTGACACTCGCTTATTGTCAAGCAACTTTTTCCATGAGGCGGAGTTGCCATAACTTCCATTGAAGTTTTCAAAATTAAAGAAGAAAATTTATGTTCAGCACTTTGTTTTAATCAACTAATGAATTGATTAGAAGCTAGATAACTGTTAAACTCTGGGAGTTTGCCCCTAGGAGGAAAAGTTGTCTCATTCAACACATATATGCATCCTTTCTCTGTTTGTTAGTCCCACATATGATGGGCTTACATAATATAAGAGGGATGATGTATGTAACTCTGATGCATTGCACCCTTGATTGATAAATAGAAACTTGGAACAATAAACAGAAACACATGTTGCCACGTGTATACATGTATGTTTCCCTTTGCTAAGTGGAATTTTTTTTTAAAATAACAATAAATATTAAAATATTTAGTTAGTTGTCACGTTGCAAAAGAAAATTGAAAACTAGCATCTCGAGTATCTAAAACTCGAGTTCCAAGATAAAAATCAAGTTTTTAAGGCTTGATATTTGGATGGAGGGGGAGAAGGAATTTAGTAGCTAAAATGTTTGTGTTTTGTTTTCTTTTTTTTAATGAAAAAATGCTTGTGTTTGTTTACAAGATTCTGTTATTCATGAATAATAAGAAGAATAGTTAGGTGGAATTGGGATAGCTAACTGGAGGTTATTTAATTGTTTTTTTTTTTTGTTGGCCTGTTGGAGTGTACTGAAAAAGTGCAATAGGTGATGTGAAACTATCACAGCCCAAAAGCTTTTAAAAGTGGAGCCACTCAGCACTTGGATAACTAAAATGATTTTTATTTATTTATTTAATAAAGGATTCATGGTTTTCATAATTAAAGATAATATACTATGTTAACTAATTTACAAGGCTCTGACAACCAAAAAGGTGACTCCAAATCTTCAGTTCTACTTTATGTTCTACAAATAAGAACATGTCATATGTCACATATTTAATTAATTCCTTATTTTAGGTAAGTGAAATAAGAAAATAGGCAAACAATTTCCCAACATTATACACAACTCAAACACAATAAGATAAATATCAACATAGATGTAAAAAATGACATAATCTTAGAAAAACAAGAAACAAAAGCATATGATAAGGTTTAACTTATAGAAAAGAAATGATTTAATTGTGGCATAAAGAAACTTTCCAAAATGCCGAGGACCTTATAGCTGAATTGGCACCTCCTCATGCACAAAGTGTTTGGAGGTTTAAGGAGGCAAGAGTTCAAGCTACAGAGTTAGCAGTATATTGTAATTATTTCTATAAAAAATAAAAAAAATAAAAAACTTGTGGGAGTTTGGGAGGTAAGGGTTAGAGTTTAAGTTTCCAAGAGGGAACTTCACAACATTTACACTTAGATTAATGGAATTGAACTCTTGGTCATAACCATACATACTCAACTAGGCTTCATGCCCATTATAAAAATATCATAATTTTCACAATAATTTAAACATTAACAATATATTCACAAAATTTCCTAGAAGATGGGATATATATATATATATATAAGATAACAAAAATATAGAGATCAATAATAAGGAAGTAGAAGTAGCCGTTGCCTCACCCTTGGTCTATGCAGCATTGTGGAGCAATTCCTACAAATCCCGCAAATATTGGCAACAATAAAAGCAAATATTGCTACAGATGCGAGAAAAATGGGTTCTAAGATTTGGAGTTCAAATTCAAATAATACTTGACCATGTACTAATTAACCTCCCTTATAGAAAAGATTTTTTCATCAATTCTGTTTTTCTTTAATCAAGTGAAAGGGAAAATTTGGTGAAATTGGATATAGCTTTGGTGATTCTTTTGAGGCCTTTTTAAGGATTGGGGTTGTGGAAGGGAGGGCATGTATCTAGCCAAAGAAATAGATATAATTTGTTGTGATATCCGTAAATCTGCAATCTAATAGAAATCAATGAAATAAAAAATATCAAAGATTTTCAAAAACAATATTCATAAAGCTGATAGCAAATTCACTGATTGAGAATTATTAAGGAAAGAAAAACAAATAAAAAACACGAAGATCGAAATTTCCTGACCTGATCTGAGTTTGTGAGAGAGAGAAATGAGATAGGAGAGACTGAGGAGAGCACCCTTTTTTGATGAGAGAAAGACTTCGGGAAAGACTTGCGGAAAAAGTAACCAGTACACTCTCTCCGCGTCTGTGAGAAATGACAATCAGTTAAAATTGTTGCGTCTCATATATTCAAAATACCGTTATACCCTAAAAAAGTATCACTCTCTCCTCTCCCTTCTCTTTCTTTTTTTACTTTGTCGAACCATCCAAGCACTTTCAAATTTTTATTCCGTTTGAAAAATAAACCATTTTTTAAAAAATATTATCTTTTCATTTTTTTAATATATATATATTTTTATAGAATTTCTTTTTTTTTAATATTCATTTATTCATTCCCAATTATTATATTTTTAAGTAAACCCCTTAACCATAATATTTTTTACATTGTTCGACCGTATCTATATATAAAAAGTGGCAATGCGCGTAACTATAGTATATACAAAAAGTGTTTTTTGGTTTGTTCAATTAACAGTGTAGCTACAAAAGCTATAGTTCTTTTTTTGTTTTAGTCATTGGTTTGTGCTTTTTTTTTTTCTTTTAAATATTTATATAAGCTGGCATATATTATTATACTGACACTACAAATTTTACAATATTTTTACAATTATTGAGGTGTCAATTTCATATAAGTCGAAATAAAATAATAAAATGAGATTGTGGCCAATTACAACTGAAAATAAATGTTTTGTGGAAATATTATAACACTTGTTATGTAAATGGGTAAAAGCTACAGTATTTTTTAGTTTGCTCAATATGAACTGTTCATCACTTCATTGGTTTTTTTTTTTTAGTCATCGGTTTGTGCTCTTTTTAAAAATATATATTTATATGAGTTGGCATATATATTGTTATACTGATACAACAAATTTCATAATATTTTCCACAATTATTGAGGTATCAATTTTTTATAAGTCGAAATAAAATAATAAAATATAAGAATATGACCAACCACAACTAAAAATAAATATTTTATGAAAATGTTGTAACACTTGTTGTTATCACAATATTTTTACAATTGTTGACATCTTAGTTTCTTATAGATCAAATAAAAAAAAGCCAAGTCCATAACATTTTCAAATTAATTTCACAACAAATCATAGGTAAGCTACTATTGATGGATAAAAAAAATGATATCAGTCGTGGGTCCATTTTAAATCAATAACAACTTGTTATCTAGAATTTGTTATGAAAATATTATGAAGAAAACATTTCTATAAAATAATAATATATTAGACCAAAACTTACCAAAGCTAAAAATAAAAACATTGTGAAAATATTGTGACATTTTATTGTGTTCCTAGATTTCTTTTTTGGTTTAGTCAAATTTGATGGGCAAAAATTCAATGTTTCACGCAAAATTTCTTTGTTGGTTTTTTGTTTGTTATTTCCTTTAATGCATAGTTTAAAGTGGTTGTTCCAATTGAAAACAATAACAATTTACTACCTAAAATTTGTTGTGAAAATGTTGTGGATGTAGTATTACTCTAAAATAAAATTATAAAAGATCATATACCGATGCTCACCATAGGTAAAATAAAGGTATTGAAAAAATATCGCGACATTTATTGTGTTCCTGACTTTTTTTTTTTTTTAACCAATTTGTTGAGCCAAAATTCATAGTTTTATGGATAGTTTCTTGGGCTGACTTTTTTTTTTTTTTTTTTTTAACACGTTGGTTAAAGTAAAAAAAAAAAAAAAAACATAGTTTTACTAACAAAAAAAATTTATGGAAAAAAGTACTTTCCCCCTTTATATTTGAGGTAGTTTCATCTCTCAACTTTAAAGTTGAATAATTTCCTCTTTTATATTTTGTAGACAAGTATATAGTCCATGTTGTTACTCTCTTAATTAAACCTTAACAAAATCTTATGATTTCTAGAATATTTCATTGTACAATATCTAAAATGCCTCACGAAATTTTAATGTCCCAAAAATCTTCTTCGTGTATTTTGAGTTTTATGTGTTAATCATACTTAAAAAGTAAAAATAGTGATGTAAGGACCAGGTTTGAGATTTCAAACCACTACGTGGATGGATTTAGGCCCAAAAAGCCTAAAACAATGAATTTGTAGAGAATGAGTTGAAAACTAGGCTTCGGTTGATCAAACAAACATTAGAATAGATTCAAATTATCAGAGAATGAAAAGAAATAGGGTTGTATTGAAGAAAAATAGTCCTCGGCAAGGTCCAAGGTGCACTGTTCTTGTATATTATTTTTAAATTGGGTTACAAGTTTGGTTCCTGAATGCTACAGTGTGTCTTCTTCTGATTTTTTATCCCCCTTCTTGTTGCTTCCTTTTCCTTTTATATCATCCTCTCTTCTCATTCCCACTTCACACGTGTATACTGGTGGGTTGGTGTTGATACTTGTCCCATCAGCCTATCCTCTAAGTCACGATGCAATAGCTGTAAGGCTGAAACGAACTGTTCAGATATCACATCTACATTAATACGGCTAGAGAGTTAGCTGCAGTGCATTTAATGTGGAAGCAGCAGCTTTCCTTGGAGATAATACATGATTACGTTCTGTCCTATTCACCTATAGTACTTATCTTCTCATATGGAATGGTATGGAAGGTTGCCTTTGTCGGTAAAACACTTTTTCGTACCTCGGCCTTGGTTAATCAAAGATGGGTTCGTCCTCAGCGTAGTTTCTTGGTTCGTTACGATTAACATTGTCTTCTTCACCTACGACCGTGGGCTTTTATGACATCACGTGTTTGTCCTCAGACATGCACTCATCTTCGGTTTTGGCCTCGGGCCTAATACATATGTGGATGAGTACCTTTGGACCCTCCGGCTCCACAATAGCCCCTCAAAATCTTACTTTTTAGCACCTCAGACAAAAAGGAGGATTTTACTTTGGGCTTGTTTTGGGCTCGTCATGTCTTGTCTTCCGCCAATACAAGTGCCTTTTTAACTGCCCAAGGCACGCTCCTGACACTTTGGCGTCTGGAGCGCACCCTCATTAAATTTTGGCTGCTCCTTGTCCCCCACATTCTACGGTGCAAGACAAATCCAACGGCAGAGGTTTTTGTGGGATACGGAGTGGGAATTTTCCCGCTTCTAGCTTCTCCTTGATATAAATACCTTTCAAATCAACTTTTCCTTTCATTTTAGCATTCACTCCGTCCTAGCACATATACTTTGAACCTATACCCTTTTTCAATTTACCTAAACTCTTACAAATACCAAAAGCCTGTCCGAGGACACCATTACTACTTCTATAAGTCTTCTTAAACTTTACTCTTTTAATTTTCTATACATTCTTTCTTTCTTTTCTCCTCGGCACCATTCCCTCTTCTTAATTTCTTTAGTTCTTCCAACCTTTCCTAGAAATTGGTAAATTTAAGAGTTTAGTGGATTCCGAGGAGGGGATAGAAAATTTTAAGGCACAGTATCAGATTCCCCCAAACGTAGGTATTAGGTATTGCAAAGAGGGAGAGTGGCATATAAAAAAGGAGGAGGGAGAAGTAGTGATCCCAATTATTGCATTCATAGAGAGGGGAATTCTGAGAATTCCCATTAGCCCCGTGACTAGGGATTATCTTAGGGCTCAAAGGTTAGCCCCTACTCAATGCGCTCCAAATGTACTTAGGATTTTAGGATGCGTAGATGCCCTCAACGAAAAGATGGGTTTAAGGCTTACCCATCATGACGTCAACTGGATTTATAACCTCCACCATCTGAAGAAACAAGGATATTACCTAAAATCTAAGTATCCCGAAGTCAGACTCATTCAGTGCCTTCCAGAGTCTAACAAAGGCCTTAAAAAAGATTTTTTGATCGTGTTCGGGCAGTGGCATGATGGCCTTCCCTGCCCAATGACAGAGGGATAGCCAGGTGGGGTTTTAGCCATACGACATTTACTTACTAATTTTTCCTTTCTTTTTGGGGTTTGTTCTCCCCCTTTTTTGTTTTCTTCTAACAAAAGATTTCCTTTGTTCTTGATGATTTTGCAGATAGATGCACTGCCGAACCGAACTTTAGCTTAGTAAATAGGGAGAGCTTGGATAACATACTAAAAGCTGAGGTCTTTGTACACGACGGCGGCCAATTACAAGCGGCTCATATAATTTTAGGGTACAAGCTGATCTCGACTGGCTTTCAGGCGATCAAGGCCAAGGATCCCCGCCTACACCGCATAAGTGAAGTCGTCCCTTGTTTTCTCCTCCCCGAAGGTGCACCCGTTCCAGAAGGCACCTTCCTCACTCAACCCATCCCAAGGGGCGATCTTACTTCTCAACCAATCCCAGAGGGCATTCCTGCCGTAGTTTCTTTGTCCCGAGTTGCCACTGATGAATCCACTTCTTCTCGACCCATTAGTAAAGAAGAAAGTGAAGGAGAGGAAGAAAAACACAAGGAAGTGTTTGACGTCTCAGACTCGGACGACATCTACGAAGTTTTCTACCAACCTCCCTCTCCTGTAACCAAGGAAGCAGTTACCTCCCCAGATGAGATGGGTATTCAACGAAAACAGAGGTTGACCCTGCAAGAGCTGCTAGAATCCCAGCCTGGGGAAAAATGTCTGGGAAGTTTGCCCAATCCCAACTTCCACCACCCCTAGCTCAGATTCGTCTGCCTACTCGTCCTCCTCTTGCCCAACAAACTTGCGCCAACCTTGCCGACCATAAAAGAAAAAGGGACGACAAGGGTAAAGAGCTCATGGAGGTTGGGAAGAACCTCCCTCACCAAGAAGGTGATCCCTAGAGGGGGTCTAAGCATCCCTGGGGCATGTAAACAAGGTCGGCTCATAAAGTTGATATGAGGGGTGAACACCAGGTTGCACCCTCGACTTGGGCTCTTCCTATGGAATTGAATGAGGCCCCCCTAACTAACAAAGCTTCCATATGGGACTTCCAAGGGGGGACGGCTAGGTAAATAGCTCATGCTGTGGAATAGCCTTTACTTCTCCCCAAGGACATGGCTGACCTCAAATCTTTGAAGCAGCATGAAGTGTTCCTCGGGCTTAAAAGAGACCTGGCAATGGTAACCACTTTAACTTAAAATCCTTTCTCTTTTTATTTATTTATTTAACTTAACTTTTCTCTCTCCTCAGGCTACCTAAGCAGTCTTTAGGGCCGAGGAGATAATGAACTCCTCCCACCAAAGGATGAAAGAGGAGGAAGGGAGGAGGATAGTGGCCGTAGATGCCTTCCACGTAGCTGATAAGAGCATAAAAGACCTGAAAGTTTAGCTGGCCGAGGAGCAAAAAGAAAGGAAATATGCTGCGGTCGCCTTAGAAAACGCTAAGAAGCAGGCCGAGAGTCAACGGTTACTTCTTCCCCTCCTTGACCAGTTGCTCTAGATGATTCCACAACTTTCGGCAGTCCTCGGTGGTCTGTCCCTACTCCTGGTGGTATTGGCAATGAAGGCTTTGGTTATGGTGCAAGGGATCCCCACCATCTTGTTCGGCCATTTAAAGTATGGTTCATTCTTGATCTTCTCTAAAACTTGATGCACCGACTCTCTAAACACAGTGTTTACAACTTGAAGAACTGCAGGTGAAGATTGCCTAGCAAAATCTCTCCGGGGTCTATTATTGTTGTAGCAGTCCGACCTGAAATCCCTTCTCTCCTAAAGGATAACCTTGCCCTTTCCCATATCTTGCTGTTGATCCTTTTCAACCTTCTTGTATTTGTCAATCCAATCCATGAGTTGATGTATATTGTTAACAGGTTTCCCAATTAAAGACTTCCTTAAGCCATGCTCAACAGGTAGGACGAGCTTAAAAGTGCTAATGTCAATGTCATCAAAATCACCATCTATCTTGTTAAAAATCTCCTAATATCTGTTTGAATACGTCTTCAGGGTTTCTCATTCTCTCATGGACAAAGACAACAAAGAAGCCAAAGGCCAAGGAACCCTTCTACACGTGATAAATCAGGATCCAAATGCTTAAGTTAGTTCCTTGAAAGAATCAATGGAACCTAACCTTAAACTATCAAACCACCTCATCGCCATAGGCCTCAAACTGGTCGGGAATACCTTGCATATCAAAGGCTCGTTCTTGGAGTGTACGACCATCTTTTGATTAAAGTGGTTAACATGCTCCACAGGGTCTGTTCTTCTGTTGTACATGGTGAACGTGGGTTGGGAGAATCGTTGAGGAAGTCTCCCTCTCTCAATCCAGCGTATGAAAGGTAACCTTGCAATCTGGTTCAATGCTCTACTCATAGCATCGTTTCCCAGGCCAACCGAGGACGAATTTCTATCTCTATGTTCATGATGATAGCCTTCATCATACGAGAAAGTCTCGCTAGGGTGAGTTCTCGATCTGTGCCTATAGCTTTCATCCTTCTCGTTGTCAGAAGAGAAATTAAGATTGGACGGGGTTCACCTTCGCCGTTCATGATGCAGGCTTCTCCTCAGGTGGTCAATCTCCCTCTGCATGTTTCTGGTATTATCCTCCTAAGAGACATGGCTTTTACCCTTCGCTTGACTTCTACTAGTATGAGTAGTATATACACTTCCCTCTCGGTCTCTTTACTGTTCAAGATCACAGAAGTGATCTTGACGCTGAGACCCTATAGACTCTGCTTGATGTGGACCTGAACCTACCATTGTTAAAAGTTGGAGTTACTGAAACACCAATTTTACCCTTCGCTTGACTTCTACTAGTATGGGTAGTATGTACACTTCCCTCCCGGTCTCTTTGCCGTTCAAGATCACATAAGTGACCTTGACGTTGAGACCCTATAGACTCTGCTTGACGTGGACCTGAACCTACCATTGTTAAAAGTTGGAGTTACTGAAATACCAATTTTTCCCACAGAAAGCGCTAATTGTAAAGACCAAGTTTGAGATCCCAGCCCACTACGTGGATGGACTTAAGCCCAAAAAGCTCAAAACAGTGAATTTGTAGAGAATGGGTTGGAAAACTGGGCTTCGGTTGATCAAAAAAACATCGGAATAGATTCAGATAATCAGAGAATGAAAAGAAATAAGGTTGTATTGAAGAAAAATAGTCCTCGGCAAGGTTTGAGGTGCACTGTTCTTGTATATTATTCTTAAATTGGGTTACAAGTTTGGTTTCTAAATGCTACAGTGTATCTTCTTATGATTTTCGATCCCCCTTCTTGTTGCTTCCTTTTCCTTTTATATCATCCTCTCTTCTCATTCCCACTTCACACATGTATACCGGTGGGTTGGTGTTGATACTTATCCCATCAGCCTATCCTCTAAGTCATGATGCAGTAGCTGTAAGGCTGAAACGCACTGTTCAGGTATTACCTCCACATTAATGCGGCCAAAGAGTTAGCTACAATGCATTTAATGTGGATGCAGCATCTTTCCTTGGAGATACTACATGATTACGTTCTGTCCTATTCACCTATAGTACTTATCTTCTCATATTGGTATGGAAGGTTGCCTTTGTCAGTAAAACACTATTTCGTACCTCGGCCTTGGTTAATCAAAGATAGGTTTGTCCTCAGCGCAATTTCCTGGACCGTTATGATCAGCACTGTCTTCTTCGCCTACAACCGTGGGCTTCTATGACATCACGTGTTTGTCCTCGGACATGCACTTATCCTCTGTTTGGGCCTCGAGCCCAATACATATATGGATGAGTACCTTTGGACCCTTCGGCCCCACAGTGATGTATGGTATTCTATTTATTACCCAGAGTGTACTAATTTATTAGTGGTTTTAATATTCTAAATTTATAATTTTATCTAATAGAAACTTCAATGACATATGTTTTTTTGTTATTTTGTTCTTTTTTTTATTTGTTTTCTTCCTTAAAAATGTGTTCATTAAAAATTAAGTAAACTAAACATCGTAATTTGGCTCATAAAATAAAATGATGAAGAAGGAAATATGAATAACAAAATATTCATTGCAAATGGTTGTAGATATTTAATTTGATTAAAAGTATCAATTGTAGCATATGTCATCATTTATTACGAAAATTTGAATATTGTGACAATGTTTTTATCAAATCTTAGTTGTTTATTATGGGAAGATGACAACATTTCTTATCATTCTTAGTAGAATTTTTTTGTAAGTAAATATATACTGTCTTTAGTAAATAGATTCTACGAAATGTTTTCTCAAAAAAAAAAAAAAAAGATTCTAAGAAATGAAAAAGTATTTTATATTAAATGATACCACGCTATCCATATCAAAATCCAATAAATGAAAGACATGTGTGCAAAAATAACTACCCACTAACATATGTTTTCAATTGTTAGTGGGTTAGTTATTTTTTGCTGACGTGCCTCACGTTTATTGGATTTTGATACCGTTGAAATGGTATTATTTGATACCAAATACATTTTCCTAAGAAATTATCATACTAAATAGATAACCATATGTTAAATAGTAATTCTAAATTTAAATACATGGTTTGATACAACTTCAAAAAAAAAAAAAAAATTTTAAATTTTTTCACTCAAGGGGTAGCATGTGCAACCCTTGCTAGTTTTCTTAAAATCTCGGAGAGTACTTGTGACAATGATACAATAAGTTATTGACTAATTGTATCACATAAATTTAATTTTAATGCTTATATTATTTTTTATAGGAAAAAATTTAACTGCAAAATTGGTTGTAGCTTAATGCTACAACTTTACTCAATATATTTCTATTTGAGGTGAAATTTGACAAATCCACCATTGAATTACATTTTTTCCTTATATCTTTCATGCTTGCAAAATTTATAAAAAATTAAAAATTAATAGATATGTCATCAATAAATTATTTAAATTGCAAGTTTTGTAATTTAAAATTATGCATAAAATATAAGCTAATAGATCGTATAGTGAATAATATTCAATTGACACAAAATTTGATATGTGTATTAAGAGCGTAAAGAATATTATTTTATTGAGTAAGACCAATTTTGTAGCTAAACTTTACTCATTTTTTATATTAGACTTTATTATAATTTTAAATTTATAAAATTTACTTAGTATTTGTTTAGGAATAATTTATTTAGCTGAAACTGAAAACTTTTTGTTAAAAATATTAAAGATATAGTTAAAACGTAACTGAAATAGTACAGTGAAACCTATAAATAGTACTAAAAAATGTAATTAGACACATAAATATTAGCAAAAAAAAGCTAAATAATAACAAAAAAAACTGACTTTTTAGTTTTTAAGCCAATACCAAATATACACTTAGTTATTTGGAAGTTTTTTTAAAGTTCTATATAATTTGAAATTAATCTAATTTATTTTAGTCTTAATATTTATCAAAATCTTTGTGATTTATAATGAATTTATTTAGCACAACCCAAAAACTTTTTTTTTTTCTTTTTTCCCTCTTAGTTTTTTCTCCACCATACACGTACCCACTCATCCCCTCTCTTTCCTTTTTCCTTCTTGTTTTTTTTTTTTGCCTCACATACGCGTATCCCACTCTTCTCCTCTCTGTCTTCACCGTATGCCCACACACATACCCACCACTCTTTCTTACTTTTGTTTTTGTTGATTTGCTTCTACCTCTTCGTCCCCCAGTAAATTAAACTAATCTCTAGTTAAGAGAGTGAGAGAGATCGCCGGCGGAGATCAATGGCTGGCGAAGAGAGTCGTTCGAAGGATGAGCCACCTACTTTCAGATCAGCGTTCTCTCTTATTTATTTGATTAGTTTTATGAGAAAGATTGGGGTTTGTCTTAGTCTTGACTGTTCATTAGCTAAAAAACATTTTGAGTTTTAGAGAGGCCGATACTGTTGGATACTTTTTGAGTCAAGCTCTTAAAAAATGAAGTCAATTCAAATCCCATTGGATACTTTATCCTCATGGAAAATAAAACGAAGGAGTCTTGTACAATCACAATTCATAACAACTCGCGGTTTTCCGGTGCCGGAAATTCCACTCATTTTTACATCAAAATCTCAGTTTTGCCACTACCGGTCGGTGACGGATGGGTGTCCTTTTCAGCGTTCCGTGGAAGAAAAAGACTCCTCGGAGACCCGCCGAACGCCGCGCTGGAGAACGGATCCGGTGTCCGAAATTTGAACCTTGCGTTACAAATTTGAAGCTTGCGAATGGTGGAGGTCCAGAGGTTGAATCTTGAATCTTGAATCTTAGTACTATCTGTAACAACGTTTTTATTTCTTAAATCTTGAATCAAAAAAGTTCAATACAATTAGACGGACCCTTAAAGCTTTGCAATTTGTTCTATTCTTAATCTAAAAAAGAAAAAAAAATTACAATTAATTTTATAATGTAAATTTCGTTGTTACACCTTTATTTCTCAACATTGTAATCTGCTCGAATGGTTGAATCATAGTTGACACTTGACCCTCTTATAATCATTCTTTTGAAGTTTAAGCTAAGTTACTTGTTGTCTTTTGAGGTTAGGGTGGCGTAGATGAAGTAATCAACCATCATATAAAATTCCTCTTGTTTCTCTGGGTGCCACGGCAGTGAAAATACTTGGTGCCCAGCCATAGATTCGGCTGCTTCTTTCTATTTCTATCAGAGCTTGCCTAGCATTCCCAAAGGAACTTGTACTCCAATATTTCAGTTGAGATTTACTTTTTTTGGGAACCCTTGTCCATTGGAGGACCAGTGATTCTTGCATCCCATACTGAGTGAACCACACCCTCACAGCCTTCATCTTTAAGCCACATTGCTTTGAAACGGAGGGCTGTTCTGGTCTGTAGAATCATGCTTGTTCATTGTCAGATAAAAGCCATATAGGCTTGTGACCAGACGAGGAACCTCGATGGCACAGTCATATACTTGACAATATGGAATTTTACTTTGTGTCACACGTGTTTGTACTTTTATCTGTAATTTTCTTTTTAATTGAGTCGATGCATTTGTAACTTGTAATTTGTCTTCAGGCATGGCAACCTGATGAACAGCAGGTGCAAAAACTTGTGAAGATGGGCTTTGCTGAGGGTGATGTGAGAAGTGCTCTAGAAGTTGCTAATGGTGATGAAATCTTGGCTATTAAAATGCTGCGCTTTGCAGAGTGTGTATGGGCTGGAAATGATACAAATACAAAGGTTTAGTCTGAATCTCTAAGTTCCTCATCTAGCCTAGGTCTATCTTTTAAGTCCTTGCATGCTATATCTATCTTCTGATGTAGCTTTATCCGTGTGACACTGGCTTATTATCGAGAAACTTTTTCCATGAGGTGGAGTTGCCATAACTATCAGTGCCATTGAAATTTTCAAAATTAAAGAAGAAAGTTTTATGTTCAGCGCCTTGTTTTAATCAACTAATGATTTGATAAGAAGCTAGATAACTGCTATACTGTGGGAGTTTGCCATTAGGAGGAAAAGTTGTCTCATTCATCACGTTTATGCATCCTTTCTCTGTGTGTCGGTCCCACATATAACTGGGGCTTACATAATATAAGAGGGATGATGTTTGTAGCCGATGCATTGAAACCTTGATTGATGAAGCTGGACTTAATTACTAAGTACCATACAAGTAACCTAATAAACCTTGAATTGTACAATCACAATTCACAACAACTTGCGGTTTTTCGGTACTGGAAATTCCACTCATTTTTACATCAAAATCTCAGTTTTGCCACTACCATTCGGTGATGGATGGGTGGCCTTTTCAGTGTTCTTGGGAAGAAAAAGACTCCTAGGAGACCCGCCAAACGCCATGTTGGAGAGCGGATCCGGTGTCCGAAATTTGAACCTTGCTTTACTGAAGAGCTCGAGGCTGCAGGCATGGTATAAACCAATAGCCCCTCAAAAAACAATCTTACTACTATCTGTAACAACGTTTTTATTTCTTAAATCTTGAATCAAAAAAGTTTAATACAATTAAACGGACGCTTAAAGCTTTGCGTTTTATTCTATTCTTAATCTAAAAAAGGAAAAAAAAAATTACAATTAATTTTTGTTGTTACACCTTTATTTCTCAACATTGTAATCTGATCGAATAGTTGAATCATAGTTGACACTTGAGCCTCATATAATCATCCCATACTGAGTGAACCACACCCTCACAGCCTTCATCTTTAAGCCACATTGCTTTGAAACGGAGTGCCGTTCTGGTCTGTAGAATCATGCTTGTTCATCGTCAGATCAAAGCCATATAGGCTTGTGACCAGACGAGGAACCTCGATGGCATAGTCATATACTTGACAATATGGAATTTTACTTTTAGTGTCACACGTGTTTGTACTTTTATCTGTAATTTTCTTTTTAATTAACTTGTAATTTGTCTTCAGCCATGGCAGCCTGATGAACAGCAGGTGCAAAAACTCGTGAAGATGGGCTTTGCTGGGGATGATGTGAGAAGTGCTCTGGAAGATGTTCCTCGTGATGAAATCTTGGCTATTAAAATGCTGCGCTTTGCAGAGTGTGCATGGGCTGGAAATGATACAAATACAAAGGTTTAGTCTAAATCTCTAAGTTCCTCATCTAGCCTAGGCCTATCTTTTAATTCCTTGCATGCTATATCTATCTTCTGATGTAGCTTTATTCGTGTGACATTAGCTTATTATCGAGCAACGTTTTCCACGAGGTGGAGTTGCCATAACCATCAGTGCCATTGAAATTTTCAAAATTAAAGAAGAAAGTTTTATGTTCAACGCCTTGTTTTAATCAACTAATGATTTGATAAGAAGCTAGATAACTGCTAAACTATGGGAGTTTGCCCTTAGGAGGAAAAGTTGTCTCATTCATCGCATATGTGCATCATTTCTCTGTGTCGGTCCCACATATGATTGGGACTTACATAATATAAGAGGGATGATGTTTGTCGCTGATGCATTGCAACCTTGATTGATAAAGCTGGACTCAATTACTAAGTATCATACAAGTAACCTAATAAGTTGACTTGTATTTCATGATTTGAATTCAAAATGAATGTAATTATTCCTTTCATGAGCATCACTTTAAGCCTTGCCCCATCAACAGCAAAAAAACAAAATCATGTAGTGGACTCCTTTTTTTTGCATCTGTCATTCAGGAGATATATTTTGTTTTGTTTTGTTTTGAGAAACATTCAGACGTTTTGCTTATAACTAAAGAAAAGCCATAAAGGCTTGTGATAAAAAGAGGAACTTCGATCGAGCAGTCATATCCTTGCATATCTATCACTATCTTCACTATTGAAAAGGTCTTGTCTTCGATATGGAATTTTACTATTAGTGTCACATGTGTTTGTACTTTTATCTGTAATTTTCTTTTTAATTTAGTCTATGCATTTCTAAGTTGCAATTTGTCTTCAGCTATGGCAGCCTGATGAGCAGCAGGTGCAAAAACTTGCGGAGATGGGCTTTGCTGAAGCTGCTGTGAGAAGTGCTCTAGAAGCTGTTAATGGGGATGAAATCTTGGCTATTGAAATGCTTCGCTTTGCGGAGTGTGGACCAGCTGGAATTGATACATATAGAAAGGTTTAGTTTGAATCTATAAGTTCCTCATCTACCCTAGGCCTGTCTTTTAATTCCTTGCATGCTATGTTTTTGCAAGTGTATCTATCTTCTGATGTAGCTTTATTTGTGTGACACTAGCTTATTATCGAGCAACTTTTCCATGAGGTGGAGTTGCCATAACTACCCGTGCCATTGAAGTTTTCAAAATTAAAGAAGAAAGTTTTCTGTTTAGCATCTTGTTTTAATCAACTAATGATTTAATAAGAAGCTAGATAACTGCTAAACTGTGGAGTTTACCCTTAGGAGGAAAAGTTGTGTCATTCATCACATATATGCATCCTTTCTTTGTGTGTCAATCCCACATATGACCGGGGCTTACATAATATAATAGGGATGATGTTTGTAGCCGATGAATTGCAACCTTGATTGATAAAGCTGGACTCTATTACTAAATACCATAAAAGTAACCTAATAAGTTGACTTGTATTTTATGATTTGAATTTAAAATGAATGTAATTATTCCTTTCATGAGCATCACTTTAAGCCTTGCCCCATCAACAACGAATAAACAAAATCATGCAGTGTTTTTTTTTTTTTTTTATTTGCATTTGTCATTCAGGATTTTTGTTTTTTTCTTTTTTTAAGAAAAATTAAGATGTTTTGCTTATAACTAAAGAAAAGCCATAAAGGATTGTGATCAAAAGAGGAACCTTGATAGAGCATTCATATACTTGCACATCTGTCACTATCTTCACTATTGAAAAGGTCTCGTCTTCGATATGGAATTTTACTTTTATCTTTTTAATTGAGTCTATGCATTTGTAAGTTGCAATTTGTCTTCAGCTATGGCAGCCTGATGAGCAGCAGGTGCAAAAACTTGTGGAGATGGGCTTTACTAATGCTGCTGTGAGATGTGCTCTGGAAGCTATTAATGGTGATGAAATCTTAGCTATTAAAATGCTTCGCTATGCAGAGTGTGGACCAGCTGGAATTGATACATATTTAAAGGTTTAGTTTGAATCTCTAAGTTCCTCACCACTCATCTAGCCTAGGCCTGTCTTTTAATTCCTTGCATGCTATGTTTTTCAAGCATATCTATCTTCTGATGTAGCTTTATCCCTGTGACAGTAGCTTATTATCGAGCAACTTTTTCCATGAGGTGGAGTTGCCATAACTATCAGTGCCATTGAAGTTTTAAAAATTAAAGAAGAAAGTTTTATGTTCAGCGCCTTGATTTAATCAACTAATGATTTGATAAGAAGCTAGATTACTGTTAAACTGTGGGAGTTTGCCCTTTGGAGGAAAAGGTGTCTCATTCATCAAATATATGCATCCTTTCTATGTGTGTCGTTCCCACATATGATTGGGGCATACACAATATAAGAGGGTTGATGTTTGTAGCTGACGCATTGCAACCTTAATTGATAAAGCTGGACTCAATTACTAAGTATCATACAAGTAACCTAATAAGTTGACTTGTATTTTATGATTTGAATTCAAAATAAATGTAATTATTCCTTTCTTGAGCATCACATTAAGTCTTGCCCCATCAATGGTGAAAAAACAAAATCATTTAGTGGACTTTTTGTTTGTTTGTTTGTTTGTTTGTTTGCATCTGTCATTCAGGAGTTTTGTTTTGTTTTTTTTTTTGAGAAACATTCAGATGTTTTGCTTACAACTAAAGAAAAGCCATAGAGGCTTGTGGTCAAAGGAGGAACCTCAATAGAGCAGTCATATACTTGCATATCTGTCACTATCTTCACTATTGAAAAGTTCTCGTCTTTGATATGGAATTTTACTATTAGTGTAATTTTCTTTTTAATTGAGTATGCATTTGTAAGTTGCAATTTGTCTTCAGCTATGGCTGCCTAATGAGCAGCGGGTGCAAAAACTTGTGGAGATGGGCTTTGTTGAAGCTGCTGTGATAAGTGCTCTGGAAGCTGTTAAAGGTGATGAAATCTTGGCTATTAAAATGCTTCGCTTTGCAGAGTGTGCACGGGCTGGAAATTATACAAATACAAAGGTTTAGTTTGAATCTCTAAGTTCCTCATCCAGCCTAGGCCTGTCTTTTACTTCCTTGCATGCTATGTTTTTGCAAGCATATCTATCTTCTGATGTAGCTTTATCCATGTGACACTAGCTTATTATCGAGCAACTTTTTCCATGAGGTGGAGTTGCCATAACTATCAGTGCCATTGAAGTTTTCGAAATCAATGAAGTTTTATGTTTAGCGCCTTGTTTTAATCAAGTAATGATTTGATAAGAAGCTAGATAACTGCTAAATTGTGGGAATTTGCCCTTAGGAGGAAAAGTTGTCTCATTCATCACATATATGCATCCTTTCTATGTGTGTCGGTCCCACATATGATTGGGGCTTACATAATAAGAGGGATGATGTTTGTAGCCGATGCATTGCAATCTTGATTGGTAAAGCTGGACTCAATTACTAAGTACCATACAAGTAACCTAATAAATTGACTTGTATTTTATGATTTGAATTCAGAATCAATGTAATTATTCCTTTTAGGAGCATCACTTTAAGCCTTGCCCATCAACGGCGAAAAAACAAAATCATGCAGTAAACTTTCTTTCTTTCTTTTTTTTTTTTTTTTTTTTTTTTTTTGAGAAACATTTAGCCTCGGCAGTTGATGTAATCTTCAGGATCTGGGTTTTTTTAGCATGGCAAGAGATTTCTTTCTTTACTTCTGATATTTGGGTCCAGGTCATGGTCTTCCTTACCCATGGAGATCTGAAAGTAATCTTCGAAAACTAGGAGCTATGGTTGGTAAGTCCTAAAAGTGGACTTCGTAGGAGAGGGTGGAGGTGCTTGGAGACGATTCATTAGACTCCGAGTTGAAGTGGACATCGAAAGCCCCTTCTCCTGGAGTTTTCCTCCCAGGGCCAAACCTCCTAGACTTGTGGATTGGTTTGAAATACGAAAATATAGCTGACATCTGCTATGCGTGCGGTATCATTGGTCATGAACGCCAAACTTGTCACGGCGAGATTTTCAGGCTCCGTAATCCATCCAGTCACACCTTCAATGTCTCAGGTCCATGGATAGATCAGAGGATGATTCCTTGCCAAAAGGAATATTCTCCACTCCCACAGGCGTCGGCCGATTTTGATTTGGGTTTTTTGTTATTATTATTTTATTTTATTTTTTTATTATATATATAATTTATGGTTTGTGTTCTTGGATCTGAGTTTGTGTTCCTGTTCAAGACACACTTAGATCTCAATTCATATGATTTTTAGTTTTTAAATTTTTTTTATTTAATTATAATTAATAAATTATTATTATTTTAATTTAGATGCTGACGTGGCATTTTTTATGCCAAAAAACATTTTTATTATTAATTTTGGCCACGTGGACATTAATTTACTATTATTTTATTTATGCTGTTTGCCGTCAGCTTTCTCCGTTTCTGATGTAATGGCAAAGACCAAAACGGGAAGCGTTTTTCAAGATATGGACTAAAAGCGGTAAAAATAAAATGTAGGGACTAAAATGAGAATCGCTTGAAAATATAGGGACTAAAAGTGGCTTTTCGCCTAATTTTTATTATCTGTCTTTGTATTCATAAATATAAGGTAAAAGGAGAAGATGGTAGTTTTTGTATCCACCTTTAAATGACTGTTGGTTGTAAAAATAGATAATGAAGTTTGCAGAAGTATTTCTCTTGCTGTCTTTGTTTAGTATGTCAGCATCAACTTATGAACTTGATTTTCTTTTGACTATTATTGTAGGATGGTGCATTGATAATTCGAAGGCCATGAACAGTATTTAGCTATTTGATTCCTAGCATGGAAGCGAGAAGTTTCGGCTTAGGGACGCTTACTGAGAATGGTTCCAAAGTTTCAGCTTTCTTAAATTGATGAAGGAATTTGATAAAAGAAATCCCCCACAATAATACTAATATATATATATATATATATTTTGAGAAGAATAATACTAATATATTTGATTCGAGATGCAATTTCAGCATCAGCATCTAACACACACTACAAAACCCAGAAATTCCAAACTCCAATTCATGCTATATACATATAAGAATTGCATGGTAGTTGTCTATCATTCTCCGGGCCTTGGAAATATGACATCACCGTAAAGAGAGAGCCTTTCAATATGTTGTAATTTATATATACTACTTGAGGACGAAATGGGTAACTAACCATAAAATCCTAACAATATAATTAGTTGTCAACGTTTTCAAACTATATTTTTTTTTAGCACCTCGAGTTTCAAAAACTCGATTTTGGCACATAACTCGAGTCTTTGAGACTCGATTTTTATGGCCTAATCATATCTGATGTGGCATATTTTTCCACGTGGCGACCACATGGAATCGAGTTTCTTAGACTCGATTTCTAACACAAAAAAAAAAAAAAAATATTCTAAGTCTATGCACTGAAATACCCAAAAACAAATTTCAAAAACTTCAAACGCATCATTCTCAATCCAAACTCAGATCAGAGGGAGAGAAAGAGAAAGAGCTCAGAGGGAGAGACAGAGAAAGAGCTTAGAGGGGAGAAAGCCTCACCAGAACTCAGATCAGAGGGAGAGAAAGAGAAAGAGCTCAGAGGGAGAGAGCCTCACCAGCCAGGCGCAGCCGGGACAGGCGCTGGGCGGCGCGTGGCCTGGGGCTCGCGCTTGGCCTGGGCCTCCGCGCGGCCGGGCTCGCGCACGGCCTGGGCCTCCGCGCGGCCGGGCTCGCGCACGGCCTGGGCCTCCGCGCGGCCGGGCTCGCGCACGGCCTGGGCCTCCGCGCGGCGGGCTCGCGCACGCCTGGGCCTCCGCGCGGCCGGGCTCGCGCGAGGCTTGGGCCCTGGGTTGCGCGTGGTGGTCCGATCTGATCTCTCCTTCTGGTTTTTTTTTTTCTTTTTTCTTTTTTCTTTTTTCTCTGGGTTCTTCTCATTCTGTGTTTTTTTTTTTTTTTTCCGGGTTGTTCTCTGTTATGGTTCCTCTCTTATTTGCTTATATTTATTTGGAAATCGAGTCTAAGAAACTCGATTTCCATGTGGTCACCACGTGGAAAAAATGCCACATCAGATATGATTAGGCCATAAAAATCGAGTCTCAAAGACTCGAGTTATGTGCCAAAATCGAGTTTTTGAAACTCGAGGTGCTAAAAAAAAATATAGTTTGAAAACGTTGACAACTAATTATATTGTTAGGATTTTATGGTTAGTTACCCATTTCGTCCACTACTTGAAAGATGTACCAAATGGTTTTCGAGGAGTAAGAGCATCTCCAATAGATTAGCTAAATCTATTTTTTGGAGAACAAACCCCAAAAATCAACTCCAACAGATTCTCCAAATGCAAAACTTTTCCAAAATTTTTTTGAAGTTGCTACAGTGCTTCTCTAGATATAGAGATATAGAAAACATTGTAGCAGCTCCAAATGAATTTTTCTACTTAAAAACATCATACAACCCAATAAAAAACAATTCTTTCTCTCTCCTCTCACAACGGCTACAACCATTCACAACGGTTACAAACACAATAATCCTTTCTCTTAAACATCTCTAAACTTAAGCATGATCAAAATGCAAACTCAAAAACACAATCTTAAAATTAATCAAAAAAAAGAAAAAAGAAAAAAAAAAGAAAAAGAAAAAAGACAGAAGCCATCTGACCCATCTAGGTTGCGTTGGGAAGGAAGACGAGCGGCGGCAAAGTGGAAAGCATAGCTTGGCACAGTGAACATCGATTCTGCACCTTACTATGTCCCTCAATCAACGGTGAAGCAAGCAACTCTCACTTGTTCTTTCTCTGTTTCTTATCACATAGAGAGCTAGAGAGTGTTCTAGAATCAAGTAGAAAAAGAAAAAGCCGAGAGAGAGAGAGAGAGAGAGAGAGAGAGAGAGAGAGAGAGAGAGAGAGAGAGAATTGGAGAGAGAGAACTGGAGAGAGAGAACTGGAGAGAGTGATCTGGAATCAAGTAGAAAAAGAAAAAGAAGGGAGCTAGAGTGGGTATGTGTGTGGTGGAGAAAAAACAAGAGAAAAAAAGAAGAAGAAAAGAAACGTATAGATGAAATTGAAAGGAAAAATAATATAAAGAAAAGAAATGACAATTTAGAAATGTTACCACAAATTTTCACAATAAATCTTAAGTAACAGATTGTTATTAGCTAATATTGGTGAGTAAAAAAATAATTTCAGTGGTGGGTTCAATTTAGAACTAGTAACAACTTTCCACATAAGATTTTGTTGTGATTCTTGTGAAAGTATTGCGAAAAATGTTGTAGATATAACACTTCTTATTGAAAAATATAGTTGTTAGGAATAAACAAAGGAAGAATAAATGATGATCAAAAAAAGAATAAAGAATGAATGGAGAAATAATATTTAAATGAGATGGAGAAAATGATATAGAATCTGTTGGAAAATGTATTTGAAAAAGTAGGTAGATAAAAGCTAAATATCACTGTTCACTGTCAAAACAGTACAAAAATTTAAATAAGCTACTGGAGATGCTCTAAGTTTTTAAGTCCAATGAGATTTGCAAATGACAAAAGCAACTCACAAGTACTAGTGGAGTGTAGTGCTAACTATAGTAAACATTCCATTTCTTGAGAAAAATTGGGGAACTTCTTGAGGGCCTGAGGCTCGAGCTTGTAAGTGTTAAAGATGCAAGAGATTTCATCATGAGAAACTTTGAAGAATTTGAAGTTTAGTGCAATTGCTTAATTCCCATACTTCAAGCTTTTCAAGATGCCTAACAGAGTCATGTACCACCATTCTACGCATGTTTCGTTAAAGGATAATTCAGTTCAACAACAAACAACAAAATTCCAGTAAATTCAACCTAAAAACATTGAGAACCCAGTGTTGGAATAGGACCCAATGCTTTATATACATTGTTGTGAATCCCGCATTGGTTGGGAGAGAACTCACTTACGTGTTTATGTGTCATTGTAAGCCACCAATCATATTTTAAGATAGTGGGTTTTATCCATATCACACACATGCACACTGCCCCTACCTGTCGCACAGGTCCAGATTAGTTTTGTTTAGGGCTGAGGTTGGTTTGCTCTTCCTCTTCCACATATTTTACTAGTGTAGACCACACTTCAATTTCAGCTTGCTAATTAGTAGTTACCTTTACCAAGTAGAAGTAGCCGTTGCCTCACCCTTGGTCTATGCAGCATTGTGGAGCAATTCCTACAAATCCCGCAAATATTGGCAACAATAAAAGCAAATATTGCTACAGCTCTGAGAAGCAAGGCTTCTAATATTGCTACAGACGTTTTCAAGTTGCGTTTACTAAAATGCAGCTCTATATCAATTTAAGCTGCATTTGTTAAACGCAACTCTGGGATATATTACAAAAAAAAAAATTCCTCCAGATGGGTCTAAAGCTGCGTTTTTATAGTAAACACAGCTATACGTTTAGTGGTGGAGCTGCTTTTTTGTAAAATGCAGCTCAAACAATACCTTGGAGCTGCGTTTTTGAAAAACGCAGCTCCAAAACGCAGCTTCCAAGCGCGTTTTTTGTAGTGACAACTTTAGTGAGTCTTTCGGCCTTTTTAAGGATTGGGGTTGTGGAAGGACGGATGTATCTGGCCTTAGAAATAAATGTAATTTTGTGATATCTGAAAATTTGCAATCTAATTGAAATCAATGAAAAAAAAAAAAAAAGATTTTCAAAAACAATATTCATAAAGCTGATAGCAAATTCACAATTTTTTTTTCAAAATAACATCATCTTTCAAACAATTTCGTTAGTTAGCATCGTTTGGAAACTATTTAAGAAACTAACATCTCGAGTTTGTTAGAGTTGAATTCACTGTAGCAAATCGAGTGGAAAAGTCTCGAGTTCAAGGGAACTTAAGTTTCTAAAACTCAAGTTCCTTGCTCTTTTTCCTTGTTTCCTTTTCCTTCCGTCGTTCTTCGTTCTCCTGAGGCCAAACTGAATCAAGAACAAACCCATAAAGCCCAAATCGAGAACAACCTCAAGAACCTAGAAACAAACCCAGAGACAACGACCCACAGCAGAAACTACACCCACTTTAGGAACAAACCCACAAATCACTAAAATGGTTTTGGCTCAGGTTGAGAGAGATGAGCTGGAGATTGGACCACTGCCGATGGTGGTGATGATGGTCGGAGGAAGAGCCAAGGAGCTCGGCCACAGAAGTTCAGATAGCAAAGGAGTGGTTTTGTAGTTTTTTGATCTGGGTTTGTTGTTTCTCTCTTCTTTGTTGATTGCCTTCTTCTTTGTGATCTCTTCTCTTTCTTCTTAGTGAGTTTATGGANTTCAGATGTTTTGCTTATAACTAAAGAAAAGCCATAAAGGCTTGTGATCAAAAGAGAACCTCGATAGAGCAGTCATATACTTGCATATCTTCCTATTTTCACTATTGAAAAGTCTCGTCTTCGATATGGAATTTTACCATTAGTGTCACATGTGATTGTAATTTAGCTGTAATTTTTTTTTAATTGAGTCTATACATTTGTAAGTGCAATTTGTGTTCAGCTATGGCAACCTGATGAGCAACGGGTGCAAAAACTTGTGGAGATGGGCTTTGCTGAAGCTGCTGTGAGAAGTGCTCTAGAAGCTGTTAAAGGTGATGAAATCTTGGCTATTAAAATGCTTCGCTTTGCAGAGTGTGCACTGGCTGGAAATGATACAAATACAAAGGTTTAGTTTGAATCTCTAAGTTCCACATTAAGCCTAGGCCTGTCTTTTAATTCTTGCATGCTATGTTTTTGCAAGCATATCTACCTTCTGATGTAGCTTTATCCATGTGACACTAGCTTATTATCAAGCAACTTTTCCATGAGGTGGAGTTGCCATAACTATCAGTGCCTTGAAGTTTTTGAAATCAAAGAAGTTTTATGTTCAGCTCCTCTTTTAATCAACTAATGATTTGATAAGAAGCTAGATAACTGCTAAACTGGGGGAATTTGCCCTTAGGAGGAAAAATTGTCTCATTCATCACATATATGCATCCTTTCTATGTGTGTTGGTCCCACATATGACTGGGGCTTACATAAAAGAGGGATGATGTTTGTAGCTGATGCATTGCAATCTTGATTGGTAAAGCTGGACTCAATTACTAAGTACTATACAAGTAACCTAATAAATTGACTTGTATTTTATGATTTGAATTCAAAATCAATGTAATTATTCCTTTTAGGAGCATCACTTTAAGCCTTGCCCCATCAAGGCGAAAAAACAAAATCATGTAGTAGACTTTCTTTTTTTTTTGAGAAACATTCAGATGTTTTGCTTATAACTAAAGAAAAGCCATAAAGGCTTGTGATCAAAAGAGGGACTCGATAGAGCAGTCATATACTTGCATATCTGTCGCTATTTTCACTATTGGAAAGGTCTCGTCTTCGATATGGAATTTTACTATTAGTGTCACATGTGTTTGTACTTTTATCTGTAATTTTCTTTTTAATTGAGTCTATACATTTGAACGTGCAATTTGTGTTCAGCTATGGCAACCTATGAGCAGCGGGTGCAAAAACTTATGGAGATGGGCTTTGCTAAAGCTGCTGTGAGAAGTGCTCTAGAAGCTGTTAATGGTGATGAAATCTTGGCTATTAAAATGCTTCGCTTTGCAGGGCGTGCACGGGCTGGAAACATATACAAATACAAAGGTTTAGTTTGAATCTCTAAGTTCCACATTAAGCCTAGGCCTGTCTTTTAATTCCTTGCTGCTATGTTTTTGCAAGCATATCTATCTTCTGATGTAGCTTTATCCGTGTGATATAGCTTATTATCAAGCAACTTTTTCCATGAGGTGGAGTTGCCATAACTATTAGTGCCATTGAAGTTTTGAAATCAAAGAAGTTTTATGTTCAGCGCCTTGTTTTAATCAACTAATGATTTGATAAGAAGCTAGATAACTCTAAACTGTGGGAATTTGCCCTTAGGAGGAAAAATTGTCTCATTCATCACATATATGCATCCTTTCTATGTGTGTTGGTCCCACATATGACTGGGGCTTACATAATAAGAGGGATGATGTTTGTAGCGATGCATTGCAATCTTGATTGGTAAAGTGGACTCAATTACTAAGTTCCATACAAGTAACCTAATAAATTGACTTGTATTTTATGATTTGAATTCAAAATCAATGTAATTATTCCTTTTAGGAGCATCACTTTAAGCCTTGCCCCATCAACGCGAAAAAACAAAATCATGCAGTAGACTTTTCTTTTTTTTTTGGGAGAAACATTCAGATGTTTTGCTTATAACTAAAGAAAAGCCATAAAGGCTTGTGATCAAAAGAGGAACCTCGATAGAGCAGTCATATACTTGCATATCTGTGCTATTTTCACTATTGGAAAGGTCTGTCTTCGATATGGAATTTTACTATTAGTGTCACATGTGTTTGTACTTTTATCTGTAATTTTTTTTAATTGAGTCTATACATTTGTAACTGCAATTTGTTTCAGCTATGGCAACCTGATGAGCAGCGGGTGCGAAAACTTTGGAGATGGGCTTTGCTAAAGCTGCTGTGAGAAGTGCTCTAGAAGCTGTTAATGGTGATGAAATCTTGGCTATTAAAATGCTTCGCTTTGCAGAGTGTGCACGGGCTGGAAATTATACAAATACAAAGGTTTAGTTTGAATCTCTGGTTCCTCATCCAGCCTAGGCCTGTCTTTTACTTCCTTGCATGCTATGTTTTTGCAAGCATATCTATCTTCTGATGTAGCTTTATTCGTGTGACACTAGCTTATTATCGAGCAACTTTTTCCGTGAGGTGGAGTTGCCATAACTATCAGTGCCATTGAAGTTTTCGAAATCAAAGAAGTTTTATGTTCAGCGCCTTTTTTAATCAACTAATGATTTGATAAGAAGCTAGATGACTGCTAAACTGTGGGAATTTCCCTTAGAGGAAAATTGAAATCAATGAAAAAAAAAAAAAAAGATTTTCAAAAACAATATTCATAAAGCTGATAGCAAATTCACAATTTTTTTTTCAAAATAACATCATCTTTCAAACAATTTCGTTAGTTAGCATCGTTTGGAAACTATTTAAGAAACTAACATCTCGAGTTTGTTAGAGTTGAATTCACTGTAGCAAATCGAGTGGAAAAGTCTCGAGTTCAAGGGAACTTAAGTTTCTAAAACTCAAGTTCCTTGCTCTTTTTCCTTGTTTCCTTTTCCTTCCGTCGTTCTTCGTTCTCCTGAGGCCAAACTGAATCAAGAACAAACCCATAAAGCCCAAATCGAGAACAACCTCAAGAACCTAGAAACAAACCCAGAGACAACGACCCACAGCAGAAACTACACCCACTTTAGGAACAAACCCACAAATCACTAAAATGGTTTTGGCTCAGGTTGAGAGAGATGAGCTGGAGATTGGACCACTGCCGATGGTGGTGATGATGGTCGGAGGAAGAGCCAAGGAGCTCGGCCACAGAAGTTCAGATAGCAAAGGAGTGGTTTTGTAGTTTTTTGATCTGGGTTTGTTGTTTCTCTCTTCTTTGTTGATTGCCTTCTTCTTTGTGATCTCTTCTCTTTCTTCTTAGTGAGTTTATGGAACTTGAGTCTTAGAGACTTGATTTCCACATTGATTTTCATAGAAATTGAGTCTTTGATACTCGAGTTGCTGTAGTAAAATCAAGTCTAAGACACTCAAGTTCTTAGTTTCCTAAATAGTTTGGAAACGATGCTAACTAACGAAATTGTTTGACAATGGGTGTTATTTTGAAAAAAATCCCAAAATTCACCGATTGAGAATTATTAAGGAAAAAAAAAACACGAATATCGAAATTTCCTTACTTGATGTGAGTTTGTTGAGAAAGAGAGAAATGAGGTAGAAGAAACTGAGACTTGAGGAAAAAGTAAAATGGATGCATCTTGTATATACAAAATATCATTATACCCTTGAAAATTTATATATCCCGCCTGCCTCTCCCTTCTCCTTTTTCTGACTCTCTCAAACGAGCCAAGTTTTTCAAAGAGAAGCCAAATCAAATTCCATCAAATACTTTTTCCTCATGGAAAATAAAACAAAGAACGAGTTTTGTATAATCACAATTCACAACAACTCGCGGTTTTTGGGTGTTGGAAATTCCACACTTTTTTACATCAAAATATCATATTTGCCACTACCGTCGATGACGGATGGGTTGCCTTATCAGCTTTCTGTCGAAGAAAAAGTCTCCTTGGAGACCCGCCGATCACCGCAATGGAAGACAGATTTGGTATCCGAAATTGGAACCTTGCATTGCTAGTATCGCTTCCAACAATTCCATCGATGAAGGCTCGGTATAAACCAATAACCCCTCAAAAAACAATCTTAGTACTATCTATAACAACGTTTTTATTTCTTAAATCTTGAATCAAAAGAGTTTAATACAATTAAATGGACCTTTAAGTTTTGCGTTTTGTTATATTCTTAGGGTGCGTTTAGATACCGCTTATTTTGCTAAAAATTGAAAACTGCAAATATTATAGCAAAATAATTTTAAAATGTGTGAATAGTGCCGTGGGACCCATTTTTAATGAAAAAGTTGCTGAAAAAAGAGATTTGTGGGTCTCGTGAACAGTGCACGGGACCCACTAGTGTGCACTGTCCACCACTTATTCTCTGGTCAAATGTCTGTCACTGTCCCATGAACAGTGACATACAACATCTTCACGTGCTTCTCAATAATTAAAAAAAAAAAAGAAAAAAAGAAAAAAAAAAAGTTATACCTTTATTTCTCAACATTGTAATATGCTCGAATAGTTGAATCATAGTTGACACTAATATGATCATCCTCTTGAAGCTTAAGCTAAGTTTTTTTTTTTTTTTTTTTTTTTTGAGAATTGTAAGTATTTTTAACACACACACACATGGGGAGAGGGAAGGAAGTTTTTTAAAGAAACTTACAGTGGTGTATATCCAAAAGGGCTTACCTCTTGGATACAAGACACAAGCTTTAAACCTCTTTAACTCACACTCATTTTCTAACGTGGAATTAACCCATTGTTTTTTCTTTTGAGAATGCTAAGTATTTTTAACACACACACACGGGGAGAGGGGAGAAGATTTTTAAAAGAAACTTACAGCGGTGTATATCCAAAATGGCCTAACTCTTGGATACACAATACAGACTTTAAACCTCTTTAACTCACACTCATTTTTCAATGTGATTAACCCATTGTTTTTTCTTTTGAGAATACTAAGCATTTTTAACACACACATACACACACGAGGAGATAGGAGAATGGTTTTTAAAGAAACTTACATTGGTGTATATCCAAAAGGGCCTAACTCTTAGATACACAACACATGATTTAAACCTCTTTAACTCACACTCATTTTCCAATGCGGGATTGACCCACTGTTTTTTCTTTTGTTTATTCATTCCAAAATATGTTTCAAAGTGCAAATGTGGTTATCTAAATATGCTCTATCATCTTCCATTCAGGATGAGACCTAAACCAGGCATTTATCCCAAGAAACCAATGTGGTGTAGTTTATGATATGCATGAGATACTGTGGTATGATTTGATCTCAAAATCTGTTTTTATTTTATTAGATTTCACTATATATGCTGTGTGATGAATGAAAGTGGCCAAATTACTTTAATTGAGAAAGACGTAAAGTTATGAACTTTGTTTGTGTGTGTGTTCTTGGGGAGTTTCAATCACCCAACCATGACCCAAGAATTTACTTTATAGTAAGGGATATCAAATTATCAATTCACCAAAAGCACCCCTTCTGCAGATTGAATGGGAAGTTTAATTTGGTGACTGACTGGTTCAACATAGTCAACCTTTGATATAATAGATAATGAATTCTAATAAATTTATGCTGTCATCGTAGTAAACCTTTCCAGAAAGCTCATGACTAAAACTTGTTCCCCCCCCCCAACACACACACACACACACACACACACACACACACATATATATTGATGGTTGGGGAGGGAGGATTTGAACCATGGATGTCTCTATTGAAAATATCAGAAAGTGTCAGTTAAATTACAAGCTCTTGGCATGTGTACATTATATTGGAAACTAAGAACTCACTCATAGAAGATATAATCTATCAACATCTAAATGGCAGAAAGAAGAGAAAAAGAATTAACCATTGATGACATGCACTATTTGTTTGGCCATTTTTCTTGTACTCCCAGAGTAAAAGAAAAGTAAAAAGAAAACCAAAGAAATCATGTGCAGGAGTGTCTTTTATTTTGATGATGGTGTTGGTAATGGTGGTATTCATGGTTGTGAAGTGACGAAAAAATAAAGGGCTTTGATTGTCTTATACTCCTTTTATACACGCTTCATACACATTTTGTCTCATCATGTGTAAAATGTGGACACCTAGTATGAAAGTGTGGACATCATATGTGCAAAATGTACATTAGGACTTGTAGTGTAAAATGTTTGTTCCTAAAGCAATAGTTATAAAAAAATAAAAAATAAATAAAAAAAATCCTGAGGCAATAGTTAAAATGCTTAGAATAGTGCATTTTCTTCTTTAAGCATTACTGCATTTGGAAAAGTTCTGAAAAAAAATAATCATAAATAAATAATCTCACTGCTATAGGCAAAGATATACATGTTATATTCCAAACCAGATGAGAGAAACCATAGTTATTTCACTGGACCAAACTAGATGTCAGATTTATTAACGACTGAATAATTAATGGAATTGTTCTAGATGATCCTCTTTCTTGTCTTAAAAATAGTTTTTTTCAAACATATTGATTGGCAGCAGTAGTCATGGGACGAGAGTAAAATAGTTGTTTGCTTTTTTAAAATGTTTTTGTTATTATCATAGTAAATGTAATCTTAGCTTGGTCTATTTTACGGTTAAGATTTTAGTGTTTATATTTGTAATATTTAATCTTAATTATAAAATTGACTCATTTTAAATAGAGAGTATACTTTTTTGTCAATATTTTTCAGTCAAGTTCATTAACTTTGGACCATAAATTTTCAGTTAATGTCTTTTTTTTTTCTTTTTTTTCTGTTTTTTTTTTTTTTTTTTTGGTGAAATATACGATAGAATTTCAACATATGGATACCACTTGGTTTTTTGTATAGGCCGGGATTCGAACTACAAATTTCATATTCAATGACAAAAGATTTTACTAATTAAGATAACCGAAATCCACAACTTTCAATGAAAGGTTAATTTGAGTATTTTTGTGTTTGATAATTGTTTAGTACCTACTAGAAAAGCTTTTAAAAAAATGATTTTGTTACATGTGAGTGCTTCATACAATTGGTGTAGTGTGAAGCAATCTGAATTGGGGTTAGTCAGTGCTTAAAATCAATTGCAATCCATTTTTTTTCCAGTCTCTTGAGAATCCGTAGTCAATCCCAAAATTTTGGGACATAGACTTGGTCATTGTTGGTTTGATAGAACGATCTCACAATGTTGTTGTAGAATCAACGAAAGCATTGACCCTTAAAAGTCTACTATCTTAAGATATCATCGTTGGCTTACAACGACATATAAAAACATAAGTGAGTTCTCTCCTAACCAATGTGGGATTCACAACAATGTATAAAGTGTTTGGAACACATTCCCACACCAACATTGGGTTCTCAGTGTTTTTAGGTTGAATTTATTGGAATTTTTTTGTTTGTTGTTGAACTGAATTATCTTTTAACGAATGGTGGTTCATGACTCCATTGGGCGTTTTGAAAAGCTTGAAGTATAGGAACTTAGCAATTGCACTAAACTTCAAATTCTTCCAAGTTGTTTCATGATGAAATCTCTTGCATCTTTAACACTTAAGCTGCTCAAGCCTGAAGAAGTTCCCCGATTTTTCTCAAGAAATGGAATGTTTACAATATTTAGCACTACACTCCACTGGTATTTGTGAGTTGCTTTCGTCATTTGCAAATCTTATTGGACTCAAGAAATTACTCCTCGAAAACCATTTGGTACATCTTCCAAGTAGTATTTATAAATTACAACATATTGAAAGGCTCTCTCTTTAAGGTGATGACATATTTCCAAGGGCCTGGAGATTGATAGACAACCACCATCTTATTCTTATATGTGTATAACATGTATTGGAGTTTGGAATTTCTGGGAGATGCTTATGCTGAAATTGCATCTCAAATCAAATATGTTAGTATTATTGTGGGGGATTTCTTTTATCAAGTCTAAGATGCTCAAGTTCTTAGTTTCCTAAATAGTTTGGAAACAATGCTAACTAACAAAATTGTTTGACAATGGGTGTTATTTTGAAAAAAATCCCAAAATTCACCGATTGAGAATTATTAAGGAAAAAAAAACACGAATATCGAAATTTCCTTACCTGATGTGAGTTTGTTGAGAAAGAGAGAAATGAGGTAGAAGAAACTAAGGAGAGACTTGAGGAAAAAGTAAAATGGATGCATCTCGTATATACAAAATATCATTATACCCTTGAAAATTTCAATATCCCGCCCGCCTCTCCCTTCTCCTTTTTTTGACTCTCTCAAATGAGCCAAGTTTTTCAAAGAGAAGCCAAATCAAATTTCATCGAATACTTTTTCCTCATGGAAAATAAAACAAAGAACGAGTTTTGTACAATCACAATTCACAACAACTCGCGGTTTTCTGGTGTTGGAAATTCCACACTTTTTTACATCAAAATATCATATTTGCCACTATCGTCGGTGACGGATGGGTTGCCTTATCAGCTTTCTGTCAAAGAAAAAGTCTCCTTGGAGACCCGCCGATCGCTGCAATGGAAGACGGATTTGGTATCCGAAATTGGAACCTTGCATTGCTAGTATCACTTCCAACAATTCCATCGATGAAGGCTCGGTATAAACCAATAACCCCTCAAAAAACAATCTTAGTACTATCTATAACAACGTTTTTATTTCTTAAATCTTGAATCAAAAGAGTTTAATACAATTAAATGGACCCTTAAGCAAATGGACCCTTAAGCTTTGCGTTTTGTTATATTCTTAGGGTGCGTTTGGATACCGCTTATTTTGCTAAAAATTGAAAACTGAAAATATTGTAGCAAAATAATTTTTAATGAGTGAATAGTGCCGCGGGACCTATTTTTGATGAAAAAATTGCTGAAAAAAGAGGTTTGTGGGTCTCGTGAACAGTGCACGAGACCCACTGGTGTGCGCTGTCCACCGCTTATTCTCTGGTCAAATGTCTGTCATTGTCCCATGAACAGTGACAGACAACATCTTCACGTGCTTCTCAATAATTTTAAAAAAAAAAAAAGAAAAAAAAAAAGGAAAATGCAAAACGCCAGATGCTGGCCTTTTTCATCCATATCCAAATGCCTTCTTAATCTAAAAAAGAAAACAAAAATTACGATTAATTTTATAATTTAATTTCCGTTGTTATACCTTTATTTCTCAACATTGTAATATGCTCGAATAGTTGAATCACAGTTGACACTAATATGATCATCCTCTTGAAGCTTAAGCTAAGTTATTTATTTATTTTTTTTTTTTTTGAGAATACGAAGTATTTTTAACACACACACGGAGAGAGGGAAAAAAGTTTTTTAAAGAAACTTACAGTGGTATATATTCAAAATGGCTTAACTCTTGGATACAAGGCACAGGCTTTAAACCTCTTCAACTCACATTCATTTTCCAATGTGGAATTAACCCATTGTTTTTTCTTTTGAGAATGCTAAGTATTTTTAACACACACACGGGGAGAGGGGAGAAAGTTTTTTAAAGAAACTTACAGCGGTGTATATCCAAAAGGGCCTAACTCTTGGATACACAATACAAGCTTTAAACCTCTTTAACTCACACTCATTTTTCAATGTGAGATTAACATACTGTTTTTTCTTTTGAGAATACTAAGCATTTTTAACACACACATACACACACGGGGAGAGAGGAGAATGGTTTTTAAAGAAACTTACAGTGGTGTATATCCAAAAGGGCCTAACTCTTGGATACACAACATATGCTTTAAACCTCTGTAACTCACACTCATTTACCAATGTGGGATTGACCCACTGTTTTTTCTTTTGAGAATAATAAGTATTTTTAACACACACACACGGGTAGAGGGGAGAAGGTTTTTTAAAGAAATTTATAGTGATGTATATTCAAAAGGGCCTAACTCTTGAATACACAACACAAGCTTTAAACCTCTTAAGCTAAGTTAATTGTTGTATTTTGAGGTTAGGGTGGCATAGATGAAGTAAACAAAGAGGAGTAGTAATCAACCATCATATTACCCAGCCGGGATTCATTCTCAAGCCTTCTAACACCCGCTATAAAATTCCTCTTCTTTCTCTGGGTGCCACGGCAGTGAAAATATTTGGTGCCCAGCCATAGATTCAGCTGCTGCTTTTTCTTTTTATCAGAGCTTTCCTAACATTCCCAAAGGATCTTTTACTCCAATATTTCAGTTGAGATTGACTTTTTTTGGGAACCCGTCCATTGGAGAACCAGTGATTCTTGTATCCCATATTGAGTGAACCACACCCTCACAGCCTTCATCTTTAAGCCACATTGCTTCCAAACGGAAGGGCCGTTCTGGTTTGTAGAATCATGCCAATTCGTAGCCATATAGGCTTGTAATCAGACTTGAAACCTCAATAGAGCAGTCTTATACTTTGCATATACGTCACTACCTTCACAAGTTAAAGAGTCTCGTATTTGATATGGAATTTTACTTTTAGTGTTACACGTGTTTGTACTTTTATATATAATTTTCTTTTTGATTGAGTCGATGCATTTTTAACTTGTAATTTGTCTTCAATTATTGGGTCATGGGGGTTGGCTAAGTCAGCCTGATGAGCAGCAAGTGCAAAAACTTGTGGAGATGGGCTTTGCTGAAGCTGCTGTTAGAAGTGCTCTGGAAGCTGTTAAATTGTTAATGGTGATGAAGTTTTGGCTATTAAAATGTTGCGCTTTGTAGAGTGTGCACCAGTTGGAAATGAAACAAATACAAAGGTTTAGATTGAATCTCTAAGTTCCTCATCTAGCCTAGGCCTGTCTTTTAATTCCTTACATGCTATGTTTTTGCAAGCATATCTATCTTCTGATGTAGCTTTATCCGTGTGACACTAGCTTATTGCCAAGCAACTTTTGCCATGAGGTGGAGTTGCCATAACTATCAATGCCATTGAAGTTTTCAAAATTAAAGAAGAATGTTTTATGTTCAGCACCTTGTTTTAATCAACTAATGCTTTGATAAAAAGCTAGATAAGTGTTAAACTATGGGAGTTTTCCCTTAGGAGGAAAAGTTGTCTTATTCATCACATATATGCATCCGCTTACATAATATAAGAGGGATGATGTTTGTAGCCAATGCATTGCAACCTTGATTGATAAAGCTGGACTCAATTACTAAGTACCATACAGGTAACACAAGTAACCTAATAAGTTGACTTGTATTTTATGATTTGAATTCAAAATGAATGTAATTATTCCTTTCATGAGCATCACTTTAAGCCTTGCCCCATCAATGGTGAAAAAACAAAATCATGCAGTGGACTTTTCTTTTTTTTTTTTTTTGGTGAGAAAAATTAAGATGTTTTGCTTATAACTAAAGAAAAGCCATAAGGGCTTTTGATCAAAAGAGGAACCTCGATAGAGCAGTCATATACTTGCATATCTGTCACTATCTTCACTATTGAAAATGTCTAATCTTCGATGTGAAATTTTACCATTAGTGTCACATGTGTTTGTACTTTTATCTGTAATTTTCTTTTAATTGAGTCTATGCACTTGTAACTTGCAATTTTTCTTCAGCTATGGCAGCCTGATGAGCAGTGGGTGCAAAAACTTGTGGAGAAGGGCTTTGCTGAAGCTGCTGTGCGAAGTGTTCTGGAAGCTGTTAATTGTGATGAAATCTTGGCTATTAAAATGCTCCACTTTGCAGAGTGTGCACCAACTGGAAATGATACAAACACAAAGGTTTAGTTTGAATCTCTAAGTTCCTCATGTAGCCTAGGTCTGTCTTTTAATTCCTTGCATGCTATGCTTTTGCAAGCATATCTATCTTTTGATGTAGCTCTATCCATGTGACACTAGCTTATTGTCTAGAAACTTTTGCCATGAGGTGGAGTTGCCATAACTATCAGTGCCATTGAAGTTTTCAAAATTAAAGAATAAAGTTTTATGTCTAGTACCTTGTTTTAATCAACTAATGATTTGATACGAAGCAAGATAACTGCTAAACTGTGGGTGTTTGCCCTTAGGAGGAAAAGTTGTCTCATTCATCACATATATGCATCCTTTCTCTGTGTGTTGGTCCCACATATGACTGGGGCTTACATAATATAAGAGGGATGATGTATGTAACCAATGTATGTTGCAACCTTGATTGATAAACAAAACTGGGAACAAAAAACAGAAACGCATGCTGTCACGCATATACATGTATGTTTCCCTTTGCTAAGTGTGGTATTCAAAGTCCGAATGCATCCAGCCAGAAAATTCATGCTAAGCAACACCATTTTCTTCTTTTAAATTTTCAATTTTGGAAGGCTTATATTATACTAACAAAGAGAGAGATGGAAATGTGAGGAACTTCAAAGGGAACAAAAGAGATTGGAAAGAGAAGGAAGAAGAAAAGTTGAAATTTTAAAATAACAAAGATAGAGAAATGTGTTTTTGATTTTTGATTTTATTTTATTTTTATAATTGTTTATGTTAAAGTTATGTCTGATTGCAAGCTTCACTGGTGCATATTTTTTATTTTACAGAGACCCCTTCTATTGTTTTTTTTTTTTTTTTTTTTTTTTTTTTTTTTTTACCACCACCACTGCAACAACAACTACAACAACTAGAAAAATTGTTGTAGCCACAATCACCAGGAAAAAAAAAAAAAAAAAAAAACCACAACCACCAAAATCAACCCACAACCGCCGCTGAATCCACCACCAAATCACAGCCACCAAAACAGAAAAATAAAGACAAAAACAAATCAGAACAAAGATCAGCACCACCACCGATTCGCCATCACCGATTTGCCCATCACCAGCCGACCTGCCCATCACCACTGATCTGCCCATCACCATTTCAACCCACCCACTGCCATAACCCACAACCCATGAAACTCAACCCACCCACTGCCATAACCTACAACCCGAACCCACCCACCACCGATCTGCCCATCAGAACCCACCCATCAAACCACAGTCAAAAAAATTTAACGAAAAAAAGAAAAAAGGAAAAAAAAAAAAAGAACCCGAAGCGGAATAGAGAAGACAGATAGTCGGCGGCATCGAGTGGTGGTCTTTGGTGTAATCGGCGGCGTTGAGTGGTGGCCATTGGTGATCGGCGTGCTATGGAAGACAAATAGAGAAGACAGAGATGAGAAGACGGAGAGAGAGAGAGAGATATATGTGATGAGGAGAGAGAAAACGGGAATAAAATAATAATATATATTATGCCATTGTTGTCCTTACTGTGCCAAATTGTGAGGGTACTGTGGCATGTTGCAAAAGTTTGACACATTTAACATATCTGATAAAGGGGCATTTTTGGTGTTTGGTGTGCCAAATATTTGGTATTTGGCACATTTGGCACATCTGATGCGGATGCTCTAAGGACCTAAAGGAGATTTTGACAAGAGTTGGCTGGATATTTGTTACATACATTGGTTTATAAGTACCTTGAAAAGGGGAGGATGGGGTTCTTTAATTGCATGCTTCAATGGTTGGGAATCTTGGTTTCATTTGCTGAGGTTGCTATGAAATGGGTTTTCAAATGGTCACATTGTTATTAAAAATTCACTATGTTGAGAGTGTTTTATAATTTGCTGCTTGTTTGGAGATCATGGATGGGTGTGGGATATAATGAATCCAAACTGATCAAATTTGATGATTTCTATGATCAGTAAATGACTATATGTATGATGAACATATTTCTAATAAATATTATCATTTAAATTTGAGTAAAATTATGTGATTACTATTGTAGTTTTTTTTTTTTTTAAATTATCTTTGTATAAGGTAAAAGAAGAAGATGGTAGTTTCTGTATCCATCCTAAAATGATTGTTGGTTGTAAAAATAGATAATGAAGTTTGCAGAAGTATTTCTCTGTGTCTTTGTTTAGTATATCAGCATCAATTTATAAACTTGATTTTCCTTTGACTATTATTGCAGGATGGTGCATTGATAATTCGAAAGCCATGAGCAGTATTTTGCTCTTTACTTCCTGGCATGGAAGCGAGATGTGGATTCGAGTTTTGGCTTAGGGACTCTCACTGAGAATGGTTCCAAAGTTTCAACTTTCTTAAATCGATGAAGACCAGCTCTTCCATACATTTTTTTTTTCTTTTTAAATTTTCTAAATTCCCTAAGAGTTTGATAAAAGAAATCCCCCACAATAATACTAATATATTTGATTTGAGATGCAATTTCAGCATAAGCATCTAACACACTACAAAACCCAGAAATTCCAAACTCCAATACATGTTATACACATATAAGAATAGCATGGTGGTTGTCTATCAATCTCCAGGCCCTTGGAAATATGACATCACCTTAAAGAGAGAGCCTTTCAATATGTTGTAATTTATAAATACTACTTGGAAGATGTACCAAATGGTTTTCGAGGAGTAAGTTCTTGAGTCCAATGAGATTTGCAAATGATGAAAGCAACTCACAAATACCAGTGGAGTGTAGTGCCAAATATTGTAAACATTCCATTTCTTGAGAAAAATCGGGGAACTTCTTCAGGCTTGAGCAGCTTCTAAGTGTTAAGATGCAAGAGATTTCATCATGAAACAACTTGGAAGAATTTGAAGTTTAGTGCAATTGCTAAGTTCCTATACTTCAAGCTTTTCAAAACGCCCAGTGGAGTCATAAACCACCATTCGTTAAAAGATAATTCAGTTCAACAACAAACAAAAAAATCCAGTAAATTCAACCTAAAAACACTGAGAACCCAATGTTGGTGTGGGAATGTGTTCCAAACACTTTATACATTGTTGTGAATCCCACATTGGTTAGGAGAGAACTCACTTATGTTTTTATATGTCGTTGTAAGCCACCGATGATATCTTAAGATAGTAGACTTTTAAGGGTCAATGCTTTCGTTGATTCTACAACAACATTGTGCGATCGTTCTATCAAACCAACAACTACCAAGTCTATGTCCCAAAATTTTGGGATTGACTATGGATTCTGAAAAAAAAAAAAAAAAAGGGGGGGGGGGGGGGGGGGGGGGGATCCAATTT